>NW_028270154.1:48434723-48757473 GCF_037043375.1 Chiloscyllium plagiosum | reverse complement strand
GTATTACTATTTTCACCTTCCAATCAGTGGTTCACATGTTCAATTCCCACTTCACAGTTGAGCACATTATACGTGCTGACACTTCAGCACGTATTATTGAGGGAGCATTCGATTAATGAAGGTGTAGGTGAAGAGTTGACTGAGCACGATACTACCATAAGTGCTGAAAAATTACATGGGCATCTAAATTTTGTTGATAAAATATAATAAATTGCCAACTGCTGGTTCTTTCTAACACCACAATAAAATAGAGCTAGTGGGGGCTCTTGTGGTGCAGTGGTAGTATCTCATTTAGCATGCTGTCAGTGCAAGGACATTGAGTAAAATTTCAGGAAGAGTTAGAAAGAATTTTAATTAGTAATGGATTGATGGGTTTTTGGGGAGCTGGCAGGAAAGTGCAGTTGAGGCCAAGATGAGTTCAGCCTAGATTGTATTGAATGGTGGAGCAGTCTCCAGGGGCTGAATTGCCTACTCCTGCTCCTAGTGTTTTCTGTTCTTATGTTCTAATAATATTAGCTAAAGTTATGAAACTGCCTAGTCCTCAGCTGAAAGCAAATCTGAAGATACTGCGTGAGCCAATGACTTGTTGAAAAAGTTGATGATCCTCTACAAAATGGAAACCCTCCAGGCATCTGACCTTGTTCTGCTTACATAGCTTAGACATAAGTACTCTGCTTCTGTCTAACCTATCTAATGCAAACTGTCTATTCACATGGCTATGAACTAATCCCTTCATTATTTTAAATATCTGAATCAATTTTCCCCAAAGTCTATGTTCTTCTGAGCAACAAGGTTCAGGTCTCTAATTTTGAATAGTCACATCCACTTTACACTCATAAGTTGGATGTAACTGACCCGAAAGACTATTCTCTTGTGATTTTCCACTGCAATGTCAGATTTTCACAAGAGTGTATTTAAGATTTAATATAAACGGCTAATAAGCCACAGAGCCTCATTCAGCGATAATTTAATAATTTGATTTCAATGTAATACATTTTGTAATATATTTAAATTCCAATTCTATTGGCAATTCAATGACTTTCTCTTATATTGATGGCAACTAAACTTTCATTATTTCAATTGTGTGACCACAGTCACATCATTTCATAATGAATGACCTTGTTTGGGAAAATGCACATGGAAGTTCATGATTATGATGAACAATTTATGTTTATGAAACCAATAAAGTGTTGAGCCATCTGTTCCATTATGTTAATTATAGCAGGATGCAAAGGATGAAATAAGGCCACATATGACAGATGTTTCTAGGGAATATACATGATGCATATATTAGTTCAACTCTCAAGTTCAGGTTAACTTGTCGTTGTGAGGAGAAGTTAAAGAGATGGTTAGCACAAATCCAAAAACCAAATAAAATGAACACAGCAGATGAGTAACACATGGGGTAACTGCTAATCTATTTAGGTAAAAACAATGACTGCAGATGCTGGAAACCAGATTCTGGATTAGTGGTGCTGGAAGAGCACAGCAGTTCAGGCAGCATCCGAGGAGAAGTAAAATCGACGTTTCGGGCAAAAGCCCTTCATCAGGAATAAAGGCAGAGAGCCTGAAGAGTGGATAAATAAGTAAGAGGAGGGTGGGGGTGGGGAGAAAGTAGCATAGAGTACAATAGGTGAGTGGGGGAGGGGATGAAGATGATAGGTCGGGGGTGGGGGGAGGGTGGAGTGGATAGGTGGAAAAGAAGATAGGCAGGTAGGAAAGTCATGAGGACAGTGCTGATCTGGAAGTTTGGAACTGGGGTGAGGTGGGGGAAGGGGAAATGAGGAAACTGTTGAAGTCCACATTGATACCCTGGGGTTGAAGTGTTCCGAGGTGGAAGATGAGGCGTTCTTCCTCCAGACGTCTGGTGGTGAGGGAGCGGCAGTGAAGGAGGCACAGGACCTCCATGTCCTCGGCAGAGTGGGAAGGAGAGTTGAAATGTTGGGCCACAGGGCGGTGTGGTTGATTGGTGCGGGTGTCCTGGAGATGTTCCCTAAAGCGCTCTGCTAGGAGGCGCCCAGTCTCCCCAATATAGAGGAGACCGCATCGGGAGCAACGGATACAATAAATGATATTAGTGGATGTGCAGGTAAAACTTTGATGGATGTGGAAGGCTCCTTTAGGGCCTTGGGTGGAGGTGAGGGAGGAGGTGTGGGTGCAGGTTTTTCAATTCCTGCGGTGGCAGGGGAAGGTACCAGGATGGGAGGGTGGGTTGAAGGGGGGCGTGGACCTGACCAGGTAGTCACGGAGGGAACGGTCTTTGCGGAAGGTGGAAAGGGGTGGGCAGGGAAATATATCCCTGGTGGTGGGGTCTGTTTGGAGGTGGTGGAAATGTCGGCAGATGATTTGGTTTATGCGAAGGTTGGTAGGGTGGAAGGTGAGCACCAGGGGCGTTCTGTCCTTGTTACGGTTGGAGGGATGGGGTCTGAGAGCGGAGGTGCGGGATGTGGATGAGATGCATTGGAGGGCATCTTTAACCACGTGGGAAGGGAAATTGCAGTTTCTAAAGAAGGAGGCCATCTGGTGTGTTCTGTGGTGGAACTGGTCCTCCTGGGAGCAGATACGGCGGAGGCGGAGGAATTGGGAATATGGGATGGCATTTTTACAGGAGGTAGGGTGGGAAGAGGTGTAATCCAGGTAGCTGTGGGAGTCAGTGGGTTTGTAAAAAATGTCGTTATCAAGTCAGTCGTCATTAATGGAGATGGAGAGGTCCAGGAAGGGGAGGGAGGTGTCAGAGATGGTCCAGGTAAATTTAAGGTCAGGGTGGAATGTGTTGGTGAAGTTGATGAATTGCTCAACCTCCTCGCGAGAGCACGAGGTGGCGCCAATGCAGTCATCAATGTAGCGGAGGAAGAGGTGGGGAGTGGTGCGGTGTAATTGCGGAGGAAGATGTGTAGAACAGTCGATCTTCCGTAATTACACCGCACCACTCCCCACCTCTTCCTCCCCTACATTGATGACTGCATTGGCGCCACCTCGTGCTCTCGCGAGGAGGTTGAGTAATTCATCAACTTCACCAACACATTCCACCCTGACCTTAAATTTACCTGTACCATCTCTGACACCTCCCTCCCCTTCCTGGACCTCTCCATCTCCATTAATGATGACCGACTTGATAACAACATTTTTTACAAACCCACCGACTCCCACAGCTACTTGGATTACACCTCTTCCCACCCTACTTCCTGTAAAAATGCCATCCCATATTCCCAATTCCTCTGCCTCCGCCGTATCTGCTCCCAGGAGGACCAGTTCCACTACAGAACACACCAGATGGCCTCCTTCTTTAGAGACCGCAATTTCCCTTCCCATGTGGTTAAAGATGCCCTCCAATGCATCTCGTCCACATCCACACCTCCGCCCTCAGACCACACCCTCCAACCGTAACATGGACAGAACGCCTCTAGTGCTCACCTTCCACCCTACCAACCTTCGCATAAACCAAATCATCCGACGACATTTCTGCCACCTCCAAACAGACCCCACCACCAGGGATATATTTCCCTCCCCACCCCTTTCCGCCTTCTGCAATGACCGATCCCTCCGTGACTACCTGGTCAGGTCCACGCCCCCCTTCAACCCACCCTCCCATTCTGGCACCTTCCCCTGCCACTGCAGGAATTGCAAAACCTGCGCCCACACCTCCTCCCTCACCTCCATCCAAGGCCCTAAAGGAGCCTTCCACATCCATCAAAGTTTTACCTGCACTTCCACCAATATCATTTATTGTATCCGTTGCTCCCGATGCGGTCTCCTCTATATTGGGGAGACTGGGCGCCTCCTAGCAGAGCGCTTTAGGGAACATCTCCAGGGCACCCACGCCAATCAACCATACCAACCCGTGGCCCAACATTTCAACTCCCCCTCCCACTCCACCGAGGACATGGAGGTCCTGGGCCTCCTTCACCGCCGTTCCCTTACCACCAGACGCCTGGAGGAAGAATGCCTCATCTTCCGCCTCGGAACACTTCAACCCCAGGGCAAAAATGTGGACTTCAACAGTTTCCTCATTTCCCCTTCCCCCACCTCACCCCAGTTCCAAACTTCCAGCTCAGCACTGTCCCCATGACTTGTCCTATCTGCCTATCTTCTTTTCCACCTATCCACTCCACCCTCCCCCCACCCCTGACCTATCACCTTCATCCCCTCCCCCACTCACCTATTGTACTCTCTGCTACTTCCTCCCCACCCCCACTCTCCTCTCACTTAACCTCTCCACCCTTCAGGCTCTCTGCCTTTATTCCTGATGAAGGGCTTTTGCCCGAAACGTCGATTTTACTTCTCCTCGGATGCTGCCTGAAATGTTAATCTATTTCGTTTACTTCTTAGTGAGGAACCAACCAAGGATGAACTGGAAAAGAAAGACATTTGTGAAACAAATGTATTTTAAAGACTTCATGTTTCAAAACTATCGTTTGGTTGCAGCATGTGAAAAGTAGAGAGGATTCTCATGCAACATATCAGCATGAATATCGATGGCTTGGGAGGATGTGTTCCTTTGTGTCATGCAATAAATATTAAAATAATTATTTCGCAAAAAGAAGTATTATATATTT
Organism: Chiloscyllium plagiosum; assembly: GCF_037043375.1. Taxonomy (NCBI): domain Eukaryota; kingdom Metazoa; phylum Chordata; class Chondrichthyes; order Orectolobiformes; family Hemiscylliidae; genus Chiloscyllium; species Chiloscyllium plagiosum. The sequence continues at coordinate 48,752,917 of NW_028270154.1, read as the reverse complement.
TCTTCTGCTTTCACTTTGTTTCATAACTAACTTGGGACACTGAAGTGGGCACTAAGTTTAAGTGCAAGGAGGAGGAATGATTGAGGAGATGGAAGTTTGGAGGAGAAAGAGGAGACTGGGTATGTCAGCTGGGAGAGCTGCAACTTGCAAATAAGGTGAGTGCATAATTGCAGTCCCCTTGGTTTCCCACCAACATCAAACCTGTCACCTTCAGGAGCCTGCATCTTCTACAGCTCCTGGCACTATAACACAGACTATGCCCAGACCTATCTCCACATGTAGCATTGAAGCTGCCTATGCAAGTTTGGAGGACTCAACTCACACTCTAGAATCTGTCCTGGCAGAGGACGACAAGCAGAGGAGCTGTGCCAGGAATTTCTGTCTAAGACTATGCAGATACTTAATTTACGTGGAACATGATTGGACTGAGGGCTACGCAGTTCCAGAACTAAGGAAGAGGATATTTGGAAAGTATTGTAAGTATTAGCAACTTTTCTGGTTCAGCTCATGTCAGACAAAGCACCTTAATCAATATAATGACAGAAGCTGAGCAACCTCTTGCAGCTTCTTTTGTGAACAGTTGACTTTCTTGCTGTGAGTGCAGCTGTATTGCACTCGATGTCATATATCTCTTTTTGTTGCATAACCTGCAATACAGATAGAACAAGGTCATGAGAAAAACTCAGTCATAAAGCAGGAAGGCATGAGCTCCTAATAATAACAATTGAAATTAAAATTGGCTTAATGGCAGGAGACAGAGATTGATGGTGGAGGGTTGTTTTTGGAGGCCTCTGACCAGCAATGTTCCCCAGGGATCAGTTCTGGATCCACTTTTGTTTGTCATTTGTATAAACAATTTAAATGAGAATATAGAAAGCGTGATTAGTAAGTTTGTGGATGGCACCAAAATTGGGGGTATAGATTATCTAAGATTACAAAGAGATCTTGATCAATTGGATCAAGTGTGCCAGATTGATCAAGAGTGTTGATGGAGTTCAATTTGGACAAATGCAAGGTATTGCATAATAGTAAAACAAACAAGGGCAGGACTTGTACAATTGAAAGTAGAGCCTCGGGTAGTTTGTAGAACAGAGAGACCTAGAGGTTCAGGCATATAATTCTTTGAAATTTGTATCACATATAGATCGGGTGGTTAAGAAGGCGTTTAGCATGCATGTCTTCATTTGAGTATAAGAGTTGGAAAGTCATGTTGAGGTTGTACAGGACCTTACTGAGGCCTCTTCTGGAAAACTGGGTCCAGTTCTGGTCTCCCTGTTATAGGAAGGATTTTATTAAGCGAGAGAAGGTTCTGAAGAAATTTATCAGAATGTTGCCAGGAATGGAGGGTTTGGGTTAAAAGGAGAGGCTGTATAGGCTGGGATGGTTTTCACTGGAGCATAGGAGATTGAGAGATGACATTATTCAGGTTTATAAAATCATGAGGGGAAGAGGTAAGGTGAATGACAGGTATCTTTTCCCTAAGGTGCAGAATTTTAAGACTAGTGAGCATACTTTTAAGATGAAAGAAGAAAGACTTATAAAATGCATGAGAGGCAATCTTTTATGGTTTGTCTGTGGAATGAACTTCCAGATAAATTGGTGGATGTGGGTACAGTTACAACATTTAACAGACATTTATATAAGTATGTAAGAAATGTTTGGAGGAATATGGGCCAAGCGCAGGATGTGGGACTAGTTTAGTTTGGGATTATGGTTAGCATGGTCTGGTTGGACTGAAGGGTCTGTTTCCATGCTGTATGAAATTATTACTCAATACTGAGACTCTCTAACACCTCTTTCTGATCAAGGATTTTGTTCAGGACACACAGGTCTTACTAATTTCAGCTACTGAGAATTACCTTCCAATAATATGCCCAGCTACTACTTCACGGTCCTGGATATATCCAGGTAGGCAACTATCAGATCTAGTGGAATCTTCTCTGCCAGTTTGCGATGTAGTGAAAAATTGAACAGTGTGCAGCAGGGTTTTTTTTCTAAATTACTTACAGTGTGAAACAGGCCCTTCGGCCCAACAACCCAACCGACCCATTCCCCTACACTACAGGCAATTTACCTAACCTGCACATTTTTGGACTGTGGGAGGAAACCAGAGCACCTGGAGGAAACCCACATAGACATGGGGAGAATGTGCAAACTCCATACAATCAGTTGACTGAGGCAGGAATTGAACCCAGGTCTCTGGCTCTGTGAGGTAGCAGTGCTAACCACTGTGCCACCATGCTGTCCCAGTTACCAGGGCCCATGTCATTTTGCTAAATGATTATAGTAGGATGTGCCCAACTGACCAGGTATCATTTAAAGCTTTTCATTAGTTCAGCAATCCGAACCTTGGAGTGCACAAATCATTCAGCAATTTGCAAACAAAATCCAGAAGCCCCTAGTGCATCATTTTTATTTAACATGTTCTCGTGTTTTTTTTTAAAGTTAATAATTGCAAGTGCCACTAATGCATTATTCTAATCACATAACTGAACAGCAACTTTTAGTTTATTGTATTCTTTCATTATGTCCACTTTAAGCATTTTTATGGCGCTGTTTCAGAATTTTGCTTCGGTCATTTTAAAGCTGAAATTTGTCATATTTTTCAACAATAATTTTGATGATAAGAACCAACTAGAAGGGATTCTGGGCATGTTTCCAAATCAGATACGAATCAAGTATGCTGAATTTGGATTTTAGAGGGTTGAAATGACAATAATTGCTAATAATTTCTGAACCTGCTGAAATCTCACAAGTGATGGGGTATAAATATTTGGTAGGCGTTGTTGAAACAGTTTGCTGCACAGATGGCAAGAACAGAAGAGCCACTGTAAGAATATTAATATGTACATAGTGATTGATTAATAATTAATGCTGTAAGAATAGATGGAATGCATTTTCATGTTCAGAACATGGCCCCGTGGTCTCCATAGATCTATTAAAAGAGCTGGCTGTCATCAAGGTACTGCTGAAATATTCACACAGGAATATGATTGGTGATATTGACAGAACATGAAACTGCAAGTTTGCAGGCAAAATGCTAAGGCCATGAATTATGCCAAAGTTAAAATGGAAGCCTGGAACTGTGAAAACAGCCTGTCCGCTTCTGACCCTATCTTCTGCGCATCATGCAATATGCCACGGTTGCAAGGGTGTTAGCATAGATGTGTAATATGTAACCCAAGAGCATGTAGAGGGGCAGATTACAACCTCAAACTGTCTGTAATGTTGATTTGGCACAAGCTGTTGTTTTGGACTTTGCAAATTCTGTTAAGATCGTCTTAATCACATCCAGATGAAGATGCAAAAGGGACACTTCTCGCAACCAACTTCCCGCAATCCCACCCCAAAACAATCAAAAATATGAAAGCGATCACCATGGTACTTCCAGGTGAAAGGGTTTGACTTTGCTTGCTCCAGGCTGAATAGTAGTGCTGTGTTGAGTGCAATGGAAAGACAGGACAGGGGCAGAATGAATACAGTGGAACACAAATTTGACCTGCTGATTGAAGTTTGTTCATGGAATGTGAACATCACTGGTTACATCAGCATTTTTGCTCTCAATTTCCTGCGAGGAGATGGTGGGACAAGCTGTTTTCTTGAAACAGCTGTAGTCCATGGGGTTGGGGTAGGTGGGAGGCAATTTTTGGTGCACCTACAGTGCTGTTGAAAATGGAATTTATGATTTTAACCCAGCAACAATAAAATGACAGTGATATAGTTCCAAGTCTGGGTAGTGGGTGGCATGGAGAGCAAATTGCAGCTGGGATGTCTCCATGTATCTGCTGCTCATGTCCTTGTAAGTAGTAGAAGTCATGGGTATAGAAGGTGCTATTGAATTAGCCACGTTGAGTTTCTGCATCTCATGGATGCTATATACTGCTGCTGCTATGCTTTACTGATGGAAGGATTGAATGTTGAAGCTGGTGAAGATGCAGTCTTGCCAAAAGATATTTTCAAACGAACCCATTCAGAGATGTTAGGAACCAATTCTCGAGTAAATGAGATATGAACTTGGGTTTCCTGGTTCAGAGTAGGGACACCACCCCTACATCACAAAAGCCTGACTAAACATTTTCAGACTCTTTTGAGCCAGAATTAAACCAGCGATCTACAAATAATTCTTTTATGACATACTGCTACCTTCTGTTAAGAACAATCCTATTCACAATCATCATGTATGACTTTGAGCTGCAAACGTAAGGGGACAATGCAAGTGAATGTGTTGCAATCTATTTGGATGATTGGTACCTCTCATTGTTGAACATCTGGAAGTATGCAGTCATTGTGAAATGTGAGGCCAGCATCTTTAGTAAATGTATGAGGGTGAGGTAGGGACTCAGAATATTTGGCATGTGTTCTGATGATTGATGGGGCTGTGATGTAGTGAGCAGTGTCAAAGATCACAGGTGTGGTGGGTAGAAACCGTCACTTGAAGATGTATTTATGACCTTGGTCGCTCCTGTGACATCATTGAAGTTCCCCAGAATATCATGGCTATCCAGGATCAAAGCTGTCTGACCAAGCCTCAAGGACCAATGCTCCATTGGGGATCAGGCACCCCTTCACCCAAAGTACAGAACCTGATACTAAGATATAGATCAGATTCCCTACAGTGTGGAGACAGGCCATTTGGCCCAACAAGTCCACACCGACCTCTAAATAGTAACCTACCCACACCCATGACTCTACCCTACATTTACCCCTGACCAATGCACACTATAGATAATTTAGCCTGGCCAATTCACCTGACCAGCACATCTTTGGATTGTGAGAAGAAACCGGAGCACCCAGAGGAAACCCATGCAGACGCAGGGAGAATGTGCAAACTCCACACAGATTATCCCAGGTCCCTGACACTGTGAGGCAGCAAGGCTAACCACTAAGCCATAGTGCCACATAATAAGAGAGAAAGAAAAAAACTTCTGAGAGCACTTTGTTGAATGGATGACTGCACACGGTACACAAATTTGGATAAATTGATTGGTTTTACGCTACCACTGTTTCTCTGAGTCTCTGTGTAGCTCTGAATGTAACCGTGACAACTTGATGCCTAATATCATGTCCACACAGGATGTACCATGAATCAATGTCTGTGTTGACAGTCTGTTGCAGCATGTGGAAGCAAGGTGAACAAAGCATATACAGGACAACATGTTCCATTGTCCCTCATGGTGAAACATTCCTACTCTTTCCCTGATCCCTGTGTTGAAAGCTGCTTGTGTGGATGAAGTGATCAGTGAGGTGTGGAGCAGTGAGGTGTGAGGCAGCACACAGTGAATCAATGCTTTAGGATTACATCATGATCAATTATGTTTAGGGGTCCACAGGTCTGTGCCTTGCAGAGTTCATGGATCTGTGTCCATTGGTCTTCTCTCTACAAGGCCCCATATTGATGCAACTTGCAGCTCCATCTCTCATAGATCAAGATACTTACTTTGCCTATTTTTCTTCTCAATTGCACACTTTTAATTTTAGTCACAATGGAAGGTGACAGTGAGCACCGTTTGGCCAGTGGATTCCAACCTCTACCTATATGTATTGGTAAAGCCCTGAACATGCAGGTAGCCATTCCAGGCACCTCTTAGACTTATTCCCACAGCTAGTCCCCACCCAATCTTTCTACATGCTCCTGCACCTACCCACACTTTCACCCCCCCTCTCCTGGCACATGAAGTAACTGTGCCAGGTGTGGTCATATACTGTTTACTGCTTATTGTGGATGACAGTGAACAAATCACTGCTTCCCTCACATTATCCGTACTCTAGTATTCTCCCCTTACAAATACAGTTGCTTCCCCCTTTACAATTGTGACCCCTCCCCCCCAACCCTATCGTGTACCCAATCTCCATGAATAGATTCCTAAGTCTCCTTCCCACAGCAACAGCCCTTGTCCCTCACACCATTCTTAGTTTTTCAAGATGAGCCCAGTGAACTGGCTGTAGGTCAATCCCTTGAGCAACTTAATCAGGCAGCCTCAGAGCAGAAGAGCCCAGAACCCTGACTGATGCCTGTATATGTACCTGCCCATGTTAACCACACCCCATGATTGGCTGCTATGGAACAGTAAGACACACTGTGACCCACTTCCCAGACAGAAATGACCAAGAACACCCTGACCAGATGTGTGGCCATGGCCAAACCCTGGACTGGTATCTGAGGCTGCCCTTATTGTTCTCAAATGCCCATGTACCTCCATTAACTTTGGTGAAGACTACTTCCTCTGGATTTTGAGACATGGTTGCCAACTTGCTGCACCTATGGTGTACTTGCACATAAGCTGCTGGAATATGGAGCAGATGTCAGATTGACATAGCATACTGCCATATAGACCTGTGATGGAGGACTATTGACCATCAAGACAAGCTGTCTGGTGGATTTACTATGTTAATTGGCATAGCAAGACAAGGTAAGGCACGAATGCTATAAGCATGTATGTAGGCACTAAGTGAGTGAATACTGTAAGAACAAGCTAGCAATCATGAAATGCAGTCTGGCCTTGGCTGCCTGTTCATGCATATATAAGTGTCATTACAGCAGTCTTATGATACCGTTTTCTAGTGCACCCTGCAATGCATAGGCATCCTTCAGATGGAACGGAGAGGTGCCAAGAGTATCTGAGGGGTTGGAAAATATTGGATGGCAATGTCTGTGAATGAGGGGTGCATGCCAAAAGTACCCATGAATCATTCTCTGAGATGCAAAGCAAATTGGAGACTCTTTACAGCCAGTAGCGAACTGAAGCCACCAGGTATCTATTCCGACTTCTTTATTCTCAGCTTCTAGTTTGACTGCAGTTTGGTAAGTTAGAAAGCTGCATATTCATAAGATATAAATTGCAGTTAATAAGGTGGGTAGCAAGCAATAATCCTGCTGAACAGGCGACTTGTTGCTGCTTGGCTAGAATATCCCCTCACGACATGCAGTTGTATTAAAGATTAGCAATATGGTCCTAACATAAAGATAGGCTTCATTGAACTTCCTGTATGAATTTGCCACAGATTCTATCACAACCATTGTTATTCAGGTGCTTATACAATTTCACCATTGTCAGAATTTTTCACCAGCTGTTGCACCCTGAATAAACGTTTCTTCTGAGATGTCAGACTGTGTTTAAGAAGGGTAGACTAGTTTATGCTATACTAGCCATACAGATCTCGGTCCCCTGTTTGGGACATGTCGCAGCTAGTTTCTTGTTAGGCTTTACACTGCAAACATGTGAGTAACACAATGTTTGAGTGGTACTTATCTCAAGTTGATTTTTCATGGGGTAATTGCACAATCTAATCCTTATTATCCAAAACAGAAATTCAAAATTTAAGTAAAGCTTTGTCCTGGTTAAATCGCAAATCATTCAGTTATGGTTGTCTAACTATGAAAGAGATCTGCACATAATAGAAATAGAACCAACTTTCATTATTTTATCATCTCCCACATCTATTTTTCTAGTTCATCTCAACCTAAAACTCTCAATCATGCCTTATTTGCCTCCTCTGGACTGAACAATTTCAATTTTCTGCTCTTGGCCTCCCATGCTCCATGATTTGTGAAATTCAACTCATATAAGACCTTGTTCCTATACTACTCATGTCCTGCTCATCCATCACCTGCTTTTCTGGTCTACTTTACTTCCTAATTTCTATAGCATCCAAATTAAAATTCTGAAATCAATCCTTGTTCATCTAATCCCTTCTTGATCATGCATACCATCGTCCAGCCTACACATCTCCGTTCTTAAACTTAGCATTGCTCATTGTGTTATTTTCTCAATTTAGCCTTCAGTACTTTAGGTTATGCTTGAGATTCCTCCCTGTACAGTTCCATTTTCTTACCTCCTCTCTTCATTTTAGATCTTCCTGAACCCATCTGGGTGCCTAAGCTTCTATGCTAAAGACATTCTTTAAATGTAGTTCTCGACGTTGAACATCCAGTGGGTCAGAACAGAGGTTTGCTCTAATGCTTAGCAACTCTCCAGGAACTATCTTTAAACTGAAAGCAATTACATTAATGTGTAAAAGAAATTGAGTATAGTAATGTAAGACAAGGCTTTAACAGCAATAGGAAATGAAGCAGTCTCAGCTTTGAGAAGGACAACAATTTTATTATGAAGAGAAAGAATGGCATCAGAAATTTAATTAATAATCATGACTTGTCAATGATAAATGTCTTTTTCTATGAAAAAATGACTTGATAACAGGAAATAGATTAAAAGATACTGCAACATGGATAAAGAGGATTTACAAAGTAAAACTTTTCAGGTAGATAACTTAAAACAATACATTGCAACAAAATAGAACATTATCTCCAAATCATGAATGCTTCATTGTACTAATAAACATTGCATATTAGAAATTACCTATTAATATGGTTACACATTTTTTTCATGATTCATTTGTTAATACTTTCTAAAATTAATGCTTAAAAATATTTAATTTTACAATGGATGCTATACACATTAATAAAGAAGATTGTGCTGCAAGTGAAGAACATTATGTCAATATTCCTGATTGAGTTGATTCATGAAATGCCCTTGTCTGCCTATGATAATTGTTTGAAAGCAATTAACAGATATTTTATTGAGGACATGACTTTAGTAGACCTGTGGAGACTCTTTACAATGTTAGTCAAATCAACAATCATAAATTGTAATGGAATAAATGCTGGGAATGGCATTCAAGGAGTTAACTAGTTACCAGCCTGGAAAGTGCAGTCTAATATCTTGACATTTGTTCATCTGGGCTTTGATATTAGAATACACTCTATGTTGAATAAAAGTTTTTTCATGTAATGGATTTGTGTTTCTATGAATCTGCCAACATCTATTAAAATGTGCCTATTCTCTTGCTTATTTAAAATCCCTTTTCTACAACTATTATTTTCCATCACCTGAAATTGAAAGATGAAAAAGATCTTTCTATAGAGTCTGCCTTGGCTTTGACTCAAACTTGTCAAATATTAGAGCTTCAGTCAATGTAACTAGCTTATTATTCCATTTTGTATCATCATCCACTTATCAAGATGCCAGAAAATGCAAATAATATTAAATCATTTACATCAATGCTTCTATACAAGTATTATCCCAATTTTATCAAAATAACCTTTCAGGTTCATGCTCCAGGGAGCCATAGTTAACCTGAGTTTTATCGGCAATAATTATACCTTTTTACTCAAAGTCGTGATGTCAGTGACCCTGTTCTTAGTTTTCTCAATGGTGTCATTAATACATTAACTTGTGAATAATTTGCTACTCTAATTTAATTATTTCATACTTATTAAGCAGTTCGAAAATTATGTTGTTCTTCCTTTGTATTATACGCACCTGCACAGCACAATGATTTCTTAAATCACATTTTACTATTCCTTTCTTTTTTGTAAAAAAAATTACCTTCTCATCCCGTAGAAAATTGGCTATTAATGAGTCATTGAATTAAAAGCAGCAATTAGATTTATACAGTACAAAATTTTATTAACCCGAAACATTAAGTTAATTTCTCCTGACTGCAAGATCCATTGTGTATTTCATGATTTTCTACTTTTATTGCAGACATCCAGAACCCACAATGTTTTGCTTTGCAACATCCCTCACACCATGCCAGCTTTGTAAGTACTTTGCAGTCACTGAATTATTTTATGAAATATAGACATTGTTGTAATGTAGGAAATATTTGTAACCACTTTCTGCACTGTAAACTCCCACAAACAGCAATATAATCATCAGATAATCTTTTTTACTAATGTTGGTTGAGAAATAAATGTTAACTATTATACTGGAATAACTTCTCTTCAAAATAGTGCCACGGGATTTCTTTAATGTGTATGTGAGAGAAGGCAGATGATGTCTCGGTTTACCCTTGAAAAATGCTGCTCTGGAGTGTCAGTCTTGATTTTGTGTTCCAGCTTCTGGAGTGAAACTTGAGTCCAAAACACACTGACTCAGGCTAGAATTCCTAGAAATTTAATCACAGGTGACACAGACTGCGACTGCCTAAGTCTTCGGCAAGACCATATCTGGAGTTCTGTGTTTTTGTCTTCGTACCAAATAAAGAATATATTTATTTTCAACCATAAGACATAGAAACAGAAGTAGGTCAGTCAGCTCATTGAGTCTGCATTTGAAGAGTGCATTGGAGTTTCCATAGACTGATTCCTAAAAATTAGATAATCCTTCTATGCGAGAATATAGAGTAAACTAGGCTTTATGTTGCTGAGAACTTAGGAGAATAAGAGCTTATTTCATTGAAACTTAACAAATCTTCAGAAGCTTGATAGTGGATGCAGGGAGGATGTTTTCTCTGGCACTAAGGGTAATAATAATCTTAGACCAAGAGGTTAGCCATTTAAGACCAAGGTAAGGAGAAATTCCTTCATTTAAAGGGTTGTGAATCTTGGAAATTTTACCTGAGAGGATTGTGGATCATCAGTTGTTGAGTATATTTAAAATGGTGATTGAAAAATCTTTGGACACTAAGGGATGTGGGAAAACTGAGGTAAAAATAGAAATTTAGGTAAGGTGGAATACTTTAAGTGGTTTTCCAATCTTGATAGGCTGAATGTTTGAGTCCTGTTCCTCATTCTCATGTTGTTCTGTCCTAACACACTGCTGAACTATGTATAACTGAATTTCTGATTATATAATCCTGAAGATCTTTTCTTTGCAAAGAATTCACAGTAAATGCCTCAGTGCAATATTTCCAGGGGTCTGTACATCCAGCACAATTATAGCAAAACAAAACTTCTGCCTGGCATAATTCCAAGCTGGTAACCCCATTTTAAGTCATGGAATAAGTTTATTTTACATCACTAGCAGATATAAGGCTGTTCCTACACAAATTCACCCTTGTAAAGTGAAGCCAAACCAACAAAAATTGAAGAGGTTCTAGGCCATTATCTCTGAGCTTCCATCAGGTGTTAAGAGTGTAAAGATAAAATAAATTATTTCAAAGTCTTTAGGTGCAAAAGATCCATTTGATTTCTAGGCAGAATAATCTGAGGAACAATTGTTACATAGAAAAGATTTGTGACCTTTCTGAACATGTTCCTACTTTTTATTACCCATTGTCCCCTTCCCCCTGACAGCCTCCATTTGTTTTAAATTATGACAGAATTTAGAAAAAAAACTGCACTTCACCAGTTTAAAACCAATTCTAGTATTCAATTACTCAACCTCTCTAAACCCGATAATTGAAGAGTTGACTGGACAGATCATTGAAGTAAAGAACTACTTCAGCTGAATTGGCTAATCGATATCATGTTAAATATTTGGGCTAATGATGCCTGATATAACTGAACTGGACTGCAGCATCTCTGAATATATTCTTTCATCTCTGTGATGTAATCGTTACTTTCCATTGTCATCAAGCTGCATAGAACACCATCCTGACCCTGTATGCTGTGTATTATCTCCTCTGTCTCTTCTCACGTAGATGATACATTACCATTGAAAACGACTTGCTTCCACTCTGGTCTGATGACTACTGAGCTACAGCATGATCTACAGCCTCTGTCACATGAAGGGCAGGGGTGCTTAAAGGGTTGGGTAGATAAATTGTGTGGAGCATTTTATAATGGCGCAGCTGAGATGCTTAGCATAGTTTTACTGGCCCTAATAATTCTTGCTGGTGTTAGTCTAAGCTACTATTACCTTTTACGGAAGGATACCCAAGCAAATTCATCCAAACAAGATGGGTTCAATCTTGATAAACAGTGAATGGATTTATTACATATTACCTAATAGCAAGTTGAATTATATCTGTGAAACATAATTGTTACTTGTGAAACATAAAGCTCAGTTTAAGAGTAAGTTCACATTATTACTATTAAAACATTCTCATGCAACATTGATTACAAATGCAGAACTAATGTGACACCTGTTAACTCCTCCCGGCAACAGAGCATATATCCTAATGGGCACAGCTTATCTCTTTTAACCCTTTTTAGACACTACCTGCCTTATACAACTGTTCACTCCCTCTGAAACCTTGATTTCACCTCTGAAACTTTCCAGCAAAGTCTCTGAATGTGTTCATGTCTTCCTGCATGATCATACCCAGTGAGGTTGATCACAAGTCAGAGACGCCCATGAGCTGGCGGAAATGCTTGACCTCTTGAGATGTTTTGAGCATATCTCTGAAGTTTTTCTGCTGTCAACTTAGGATTCTCATATCAAGACCAAGTTTTGGTCAGTGCAGTTGTTTTGAGAGTCTGGAATCAAGCATATGAATGAACTGTCCCACTTGCTGGACCTGGTTTTGTTTGATTAGTGCTTCAATGGTGGAAAGGTCCATTTGAATAAAGACACGGCTATTGGCATGCCTTTCTTGCTACTAGATTTAAAAGATCTTATGAAGTCACCACACATGGTCCTTCTTCAGTACTGTGAGGTATGAGCTTTTGGTTCTTTAAGGTTCTGAACTATATAGGAGCATAGGTGCTGCTACTGGATAATGATCCTTGACCTTATCATAGGTTTAAGATACTGGTTCTCACTTACTATTTTTCTCAGTAAGCCCATGGTTGAGTTGGTTTATTGAAGATGATGAGTTATTTTTTCATCTATGGCTGACTTCATCAAGAAGAGGCTCACAAAAAATGTAGAGGCTCTTCATTAAACATCGGATTATTAAAGTCCTGTTCTAACTAGTTCCTAGAGTATAACACCTCTATGATTCTATGATGTATTTTTATTGCTTAAGATCAGTGACCAATAAATTCAGATGAATCAACCTGGAAAGCGTGGTCCATTTTCATTTCTTTGAGAGCCTCTTTTCGATGAAGAGATCACTGTTGAAATTCTGAAACATTGCAAAATACACTTCTGACATGGCTGCATACCCAGGAGGAAGAGTGCAAACCAGGTGATCTCTCGCTGTCTCTCCGCCCATCTTACATTTACACAGAAAAAGCAATATATTAAAAATCAAATAGCTACTATAGACTTCAGAAAGAAAGATGAATCATCCATCAACATCACTGGCATTGTCTTGTTATGACTCCAGAAGGATCATTGGATTCAGTCTGAAATTATTGAAATCATCAATTGACAAGATCTGCATTCCATTATCTTTTATTCAACTTTAGAAATAATTAAACTATCTTCCCACTTTGTAACTGTGTGTTTGTGTATGAGTGTGAGAAAGAGAGAGAGAAAATTCTTGAATGCATGATTCTGAAATCAGGTTTTTTAAGCTCAAATTTGACATTAAAGTCCAACATATTTATTGTTTCTTTCTAAAGATAATGCTTAATAAGAAAATCTGACCGGATATGTCTTTTACAATCACAACAGTTAAAGTAGTTAAATATCTTTTGAATTACATTGTTACAAAAGTTGAACACATTTTATGTTTATTTATTCTGTCAGATAATTTGCTTTTTCATGTGCGGTCAAGGAGAACTACTATAAAAAAATGTGAAATTTTAGAAAGAATGTTAGCATTTATTCATCATCTGAGGAGAGAGAAGGAGTTACAGTGGTGAAAATGTTCACTGTCTGAAACAGATGAGAATTTCCATTAACTTGAAATGATATTATAGCTATCACTCAGGGGTCTCCAAGTGCTGCTCCACTCTAAATAATTTTGCCACCAACACAATTAACTCACCCTTTTCAGAAATCTTCAAAGCCAGGGTTTTTTGGCATGACTAAGATATACAACAGAGATTAGGTTAAAACTACTCAAGACATAAAACTTTGGGCATTCTCAAAATTCCCCTTGTTCCATCAGAGCAGAAAAAATATCCCTTAAAGAAGTCAATGGTCCCCTCTATAACTACTATTGTAATATATGCTTAATTGCATTATTCCACAATGGATCGTCTTCAGAAATTAGAATAGTCATTATGAATGGTAGAAGAGGATGCATCACGTCACATCCAAACTAGCTGTTCAATTGATAGCCTTCTTTGAAGGGTGGAGAAGTTCCTAAGGATCACAGTACCATGGGAAAGGTCATTGAATCTGCAAGAGATGACAAAGGTTCTTTTGAAAAGGCAAACTTTCCTTTTCCATCCTACTCAACTTGCCTGTGTTCTTGGACACAGTTGACTGCACCATCCTCCTTCAAAGTCTTTCCGCTTGCATCAATGAGATATCATAGAATGCAGGGAGAACTAGCCATTTGGATACAGAACTGGCTCGAAGGTAGAATACAGAGGGTGGTGATGGAGGGTTGTTTTTCAGACTGGAGGCCTGTGACCAGTGGAGTGCCACAAGGTCCTCTACGTTTTGTAATTTACATAAATGATTTGGATGCAAGCATAAGAGGTACAGTTAGTAAGTTTGCAGATGACACCAAAATTGGAGGTGTAGTGGACAGCGAAGAGGGTTACTTCAGATTACAACAGAATCTTGACCAGATGAACCAATGGGCTGAGGAGTGGCAGATGGAGTTTAATTTAGATAAATGCGAGGCGCTGCATTTTGGGAAAGCAAATCTTAGCAGGACTTATACACCTAATGGTAAGGTCCTAGGGAGTGTTGCTGAACAAAAAGACCTTGGAGTGCAGGTTCATAGCTCCTTGAAGTGGATAGTGAAGAAGGCTTTTGGTGTGCTTTCCTTTATTGGTCAGAGTATCGAATATCGTAGTCGGAAGGTCATGTTGTGGCTGTACAAGATGTTGGTAAGACCACTGTTGGAATATTGCATGCAATTCTGGTCTCCTTCCTATCGGAAAGATGTTGTGTAACTTGAAAGGGTTCAGAAAAGATTTACAAGGCTGTTGCTAGGGTTGGAGGATTTGAGCTATAGGGAGAGGTTGAATAGGCTAGGTTTGTTTTCTCTGGAGAGTCGAAAGCTGAGGGGCAAACGTATAGAAGTTTATAAAATCATGAGGGGCATGGATAAGATAAATAGACAAAGTCTTTCCCCTAGGGTGAGAGGGGAAAGATATAAAAGGCACATAAGGGGCAACTTTTTCACACAGAGGGTGGTATGTGTATGGAATATGCTGCCAGAGGAAGTGGTGGATGCTGGTACAATTGCAACAATTAAAATGCATCTGGATGGGTATTTGAATAGGAAGAATTTGGAGGGATATGGGCCAAGTGCTGGTAAACGGGACTAGATTAGGTTGCGATGTCTGGTCGGCATCGATGAGTTGCACCGAAGAGTCTGTTTCTGTGCTGTACATCTCTATGACTCTATGACTCTGTCCATATGGATGGGAATTTACTTTTCTGTTTTAATTCTTTTCTATCTAAGCATAGCCAATTGTATCACCTGCAATGGCTCCTCTTCCAAGTGTCATACCATTATAACCGATGACATCCTCCCCCACTCCCAAGGATGTATCATTGCACCATTATGTTCATATCTCCCCTATACGACAGCATCTGAAAGCACAGAATTTGATTACATATATATAGGGTTGACCTACAAAGTTCTAGCTTTGAACCAACTCTCTTGTCTTCTCTGCCAAAACAAAATGACCAGGCCTGACATCCAACTCTGGATGAGCAGAAGTTTTATCCAAAAATAAACAGAAAGGCCAAAGTTTTAAACTTTTCTTGAAGTCACAAATTCCTGACCTTGCTGCTGATTAGATCCCTTTTGCTGACAAATGTCTGAAACTGAACCATTCTATTTGCAACCTTCATGCGAGACTTAACCCTAAGATCAACTTCTAAGGAAATAACCACACCATCGCTAAGATTGACTACTTCACCTCAACAACATCATGTGACTCAGCTCATTTGTTAATGAAACCTCTACCATTTTCTTTGTTTCCTTTGGACTTGAGTACATAAGGGTTCTCCTAGTCAGGCTCCCACATCCTACCTTTCATCAACTTGAGGTCTTTCAAAACACTCCTGCCTGTGTCCTTATTTTGACCAAGTCCCATTTATCAATGCTCCTCTGCTTATTGATTTACAATGGCTCCTGTCAACATTGATCCTTGATTGCAAAGTCCTCCATATTCTTACTCTCCTATATCTTTGTTATGTCTTCCAAATCAATAATTCCCTGATGTATCTAGGTTGTCGAACCCCTTCAACATTCTTGATTTCAATTATTTACCATGTTTTCTATTGCCTTCAGCACCAGAATTCTCTGCATGTCTCTCTCCTTCTGGCTCACTCTCCATTCTCTTAAGATACTCTCTAAAACCAATCACTTTTACCAAGCTTTTGACCATCTGACTTTATACTGTTTTATGTGGCTTATACTAAGTTTTGCTTTATACATTGAACACTTCATAATTGTAAAAGCCTTGCATGGAATTTTTTGTTTTTGCTGGTTAAGGAGATGAAAAAAATTGCTAAGTTTTATCCACTGCTGTGTGAGAAAGCCAGTGATGTGGTAAAACTGGATGGCCTTTCTCACGATAGTTGCTCTGTTCAGTAACAAACTGGATGATTTCTCTGATAAAGTGCATCAGATATCTAGCAATTCCATAGCTAGCTGTACCTCTGACTGAGGTTACATAATCCCAAAATTGCTACTTTAAATGCGTTCCTGGCATAAACATCGATTGGTCTTTCACAGCTACAGGCAAAAAATGCCCAGGCAGTTTTCAAAAGGTTTGCATGAAACTGTTAGCAGGATTTTTATGGGTATCTATGAATTTTGAGCAGAAATTGGCCATTTCGCTCTTCATGAATACTCTGCCATTCAATATGATCATAACTGATCAGTTCTTGTTTCAAATTCCATATTTGTATCTACCCCAATATTCTTTGACTCCATACCTAACAAGAATGTATCTGCATCCAGTTTAAAAATATTAAGTGACCCTGACTCCTCCACCACCCTCTGAAACATAGCATTCTACTATCACATAAGCTTCTGAAAGATAATGAACTCCCAATCATGGAACTAACTCTAAGTTTTAAAGAATATCCCTTTATTTAGACACAACCACTAGAGGAAACCTCTTTTCCACATCCACTTTGTTAAGACCATTTGGGATATTACATACTTCAATCAAGTTGGCCTTGCCCTAAGCTCCAATGGAAACTAGCCCAATCTGTCCAACTTTTCCTCATAAGGCATCCTGCTCTTTCCAGGTATTAATCCAGTAAATCTGCTCTGAACTACGTCCAATGCATTCATATCTTTCCTTAAATTAAGAGGCTAAAACTACACCCAGTGTTTGAGATGTGGTCTCACCAAAGTCCTGTCACCATTGCCCTGTATATATGAAGGTCGCATTCTTATGTTTTCTATTTTCAAATCTGCTCATATTAAGGAAAGCATTCCTTGAACCTTCTTCATTACTTGCAGCACCTGGATCATAGCAAATTGTGACTCATACTCTGGAACATCTAGATCCCTCTACAGCTTGAAATTCTGCAGTCATTCTCTATTTAAGTAATATTCTGTTTTTTTTTACTCTTCCTGTCAAAGTGAACAACTTCACATTTTCCCACATTAAGCTCCATCTGCCAGATTTATTTTCCGACTCCAATTCTCCATCATCGGGTATATTCTCCTTGCTGCATACTTTCGGACCTATCCTTGTGTCATCTGTAATTGGAGCTACCATGCCTTTGCTCTCCTCATCTCAGCCATTGATATAAATTATAAAAAGCTGAGACCTCAGAACAGACGCATGTGGCCCAGAAACTGCATGTCCTTGGTGGAGTGGGAGTGGGAGTTGAAGTGTTCAGCCATTGGGCAATGGGGTTGGTTGGTGCAAGTGTCCCACAGATGTTCTCTGAAATGATCCACATATTGGCGTCTGTCTCCCTGATGTAGAGGAGCCTACATCGGGTGCAACGGGTACAGTAGAAGACATGTGTGGAAATAAAGGTAAATCTCTGTTGGATGGGAAAGGATCCTTTGGAGCCATGGACGGAGGTGAGGGGGGAGATGTGGGTGCAGATTTTGCACTTCTTGCAGTGGCAAGAGAAGTTGAAGGGTGTGGGGTGTGGGCTTGTGAGAGACGTGGATTTGAGAAGGGTATTGCGGAGGAAATGGTCTCTCCAAAATGCAGATAGGGTGGGGAGGGAAATATATCCCTAGTGGTGGGGTCTGTTTGCGGTGGCGGTAGTGGTGGAGGATGATACGATGTATCCAGAGGTTGGACGGTAAAAGGTGAGGACCGGGGGGGGGGCGGGGGTTCTGTCCTTGGAGGGGTGGGGTTCAAGAGTGGAGGTGCTAGAAGTGAAGGAGATGTGCTGGAGGGCATTGTCAACCACGTGCGAAGGGAAATTGTGGTCTTTGTGTAAGGAGGCCATCTGGGATGTTCTATGGTGGAATTCGTCCTCCTGGGAGCTGATGCGGAGGAGGCAGAGGAATTGGGAATAAGGAGGCAGGGTGGGAGGAGATGGTGGGAGGAGGCTCTCCCCCCTCACCTCGTCCAAGGCCCCAAAGGATCCTTCCACATCCAACAAAAATTTACCTGTACCTCCACATATATCATTTACTTTATCCATTGCACCCAATGTGGTCTCCTATACACTGGGGAGACAGGACGCCAATTTGCAGATCATTTCAGAGAACATCTCTGGGACACCAGCATCAACCAACCCCACCGCCCCATGGCTGAACACTTCAATTCCCCCTTCCACTCCACCAAGGACATGCAGGTCCTAGGCATCCTCCTTCGCCAAGCTCTAACCACCCAATGCCTGGAGGAAGAACGTCTCATCTTCCGTCTTGGGAGTCTGCAACCACATGGGATCATTATGTATTTCATCAGTTTCCTCATTTCCCCTCCCCCTACCTTATCCCAGTCCGAAGCCTCTAACTCGATGCCCCATTTGGCTGTCTATTTTCCTTCCACCTATCCACTCCACCCTCCTCTCCTCACCTATCACTTTTACCTGCACCTTCATCTACATATCATATTCCCAGCTAACTTCCCCCCAGCTTTAACTCCTCCTATTTATCTCTCAGCCTGCCAGCCCACAAGCCTCATTTCTGATGAAGGGCTTATGCCTGAAATGTTGATTCACCTGCTCTTTGGATGCACCACACTCTCAACCCTGATCTCCAGCATCTGCAGTTTTCACTTTTTCCCTCCTTGTACATTATTCAGTGCTAAGTGAAGTATAATCTACGCATTCACTTACAGAACACGTTGCTCTATGAAACTTCTCAAAAGCATTCTATGTACTCCATAACTAAACCACTTTTGGCAATCTGATTTTTCCAGTTTGTACGTTGATTAAAATCATCCAGGATTATTGCTGTCCCTCTATCCTGGACACCAATATTTATTCTTCTGTACTTCATCAAACATTGTGGTTGCTATTATGAGCTTATAGACCACTTTCAGTGGAGACTAATCTATTCCTCATGTCAACTAATTCTACATTCTGATCTCCTGAACCAAGGTAATTGCCAATTATTACACCAGTGGTGTCTTTCACATTACCTCCTTAATGAAATACACTTTCCTGACATGGAGAGCCTTACTAAATGTTTTATTGGAATCAATGGTCTATAAATTCTTTAGGGCAAAGAGTAATAGCTTTTAAGTCATATCCTCTTGATATGCTACTTCAGTCTCCTGTTCTCCATCCAGTTCTACTCTTCCTCATTTTCCATTTCAAACTAAACTTCAAATTTTGTGAATTCCATTTTCCATAGTCAACCACTTTCTGTTAAAGTTAAAGGATTTATAATTCTGCTTATGAAAGACTTCCATTTGTAAACCTAGTGAAATATCTAAAGCAGGTTTGAATTTTTTTGCAATAAATGAAAGTTAATCTTCCTGGATTTGGGATGGAATTATATCATCTTTATTGATCAGGTTCTGGAACATTATAACCCGTAACAGTTGATGAAATCAGAAATACATGGTACGTATATCTGGAAAAGTTTGATGGGCATGATATCTTTTTGAAAATAAAAAATTGCAGATTTAGTAAAGAAGGCTATTTAAAATTATGAATGGTTTTAATAGAATAGATGAAGACAACATTTTTCCTGTTGTGCGGAAAAGCAAACCGAGAGCCCATTAATATATGAGAGTCACAAAGAAATCTAAAAGAAATTTTAAAAATAAACTATCTTTATCCAGAATGATGGGAATATGGAACTCACTACCACAGGGAACAGTTGAAGTGAAGGGTATGGATGCATTTAAGTAGAGGCTAGAGAAGCTTGTGAGAGAGAGGGAATAAAGGGTTGCTAAGATACAGTTTGATGAAGAAAGATGAAAAGAGATGGGAGCAGAGAATAAATGCTACATAAGTGCCTAATGGCCTGTTTCAGTGCTTTACATCCTACATAATGTTCTATAGTTGGACAGACTGAAACCACACTTACTCCTTTTGTAATAAATATTTGTTTCTCTGAAAACTGTTGCCTGTTTAGTAATCATGAACACAGACATTTACTTTGAACTTCATTGTATGTAGGCATATAACATATTAACGTTACATTTGCAAACTATTTGAATTCCAAGAAAGAAACATAGGTTTCTGTTGACAGCTAGTGAAAAAAAAGCACAATTGAAGTCAGTGCTTTATTTACTTATTAAGTGTTTGTGTCCTTTGGGTTAATTTTGGTCAAAACAATTTAAAAGGGTAATAAAAATTCTATTCTGCAGCAAGCTCAGGCAGGTAATCAATAGAGGTCAGGAGAAGTCTCAGCAAAGAATGGAGTTTCACGGACAAATAAATAGATGAGAATAAAATTAAACCTGAAGAAAAACGCATATCTAAAATATCACAATAGTCAAAATATGATCAAAAGGGACAAGATGAAGTTAGGAAATGTGGAAAAGAGATATTTTTTAGAAGGGGAAAAGTAATGAAATAAAAATGCTAAGCTTGGGCTAAGGGCTAAGCAAAATATGTTTACAGCAGATGATTCTGAACTGGCAGAGATTCTGAACAGATAGCTTCTCCAGTGAAAACTGAGTTGAACTATCAAACTGAAAATTTTAAATAAGGAGAAATAATTCAGACTTTTTCAAGAATCAAGGCAAAATGGAGGTATTAAATAAATCAGCAAACCTCAGAGGACGAGACTTAATTTAAGATGGATTACGTCCGCGATAGTTAAGTAAAAAGGGAGGAGACAGAAGGTGATCAAATATCCATGTATAATATAAATCAAATTGAATATCTGCAGAATGCTGACAAACAGCAAATGTAGTTGTTGTCTCAAAAGGAGAAGATTCAAGGAATTATAGGATCAAAGATCACAGGAAGTAAAGATGTAGAATATTTGCTAATCCGAGTTACAGGCTTTTTTACATTTTAAACAGTACAGTTGTAAATTAAGCATCAACTGTATCTTAATTATGTTTTATTGATATTATAATAATTTTCCTGGTAAAGATGCCATACAATTTTCTTTAGGAGTTAATCACAGAAATATAATCAGCCAAATTTTCTTCTCTGGGAGGTCATGGACAAAGATTTTTAAAATTATTTTACTTATTCAAAAGGAAGATGCTTCATCCCTGTGATTTTCTGCACTCCTTTCTTGTGCTTGTCCTTGAGATCAAGGCTCATGGAAACTTGCAGAATACTGAGAGGCCTGGTTAGAGCAAATGTGGTGAATCCTTCAGGACTGAGGATTTGCTTCAGCCATAGGATGGTGAATATGTGGAACCCTTTGCTGCAGAAGGCTGTGGAGGCCAAGTCATTGAATGTGTTTAAAAAAGAGAGATAAATAAATTCTTGATTAGTAAGGGTCTAAGGGTTATGAGAGAAAGCAAGAGTATGGGGAGAAATATGTTGAGAAACATATCAGCTATGGTTGAGTGGAGGAGCAGACTGGATGGGTTATGTTGCTAATTCTGCTCCTGCATCTTCTGGTCTTAGCTTCTCATCACAATGCTTTACCAGTCTTAACGTTCGAGTCATTTCTTGCTTAGAAGCAATATTGTAATGTCTTACTGTGAGGACTCTCTTTTTACAGTCTTAGCAGATATGCTGATCAGACCAGATCGTAAAGTCGCCACAGACATACCAGACTGTAGGGCTGGTCTCTCATTAGAGAGTGATGACTAGTAGTTGTTTAACCTGAGGGTCACGATGCCCCAGGTGAGGGGAGAGGTTGACAATTTGAGTCCTTCATGGCAACCTGAGCTGGTGTTGTTGGTGGAGTTATTAGATGATGTGGAGAATGAACTGTTGGTCCAGCTATTCCAGTGGGCAGATAGGTCATTGGAGCAGTGCAGACTGAAGATGTGCAACAGGATCCTGTGTATTCGCAGTTTCTGCAGAATCTTCATGAATTTCTGAGGAAATGGAGATTCCATTGGACAATTGTCCTTCTGAAAGTATCCATTAAATGTACAGAATTGGGATGATTGCACTTAATCGTTACTCAGAGAAAATTAAACAATTTAAGAAGACCTTCTCCGACCCTTGGATAATTATTTAGCTGACCCTCCAACTCAACGCACAGCCTTCTGCAGCTACTAAACCATTCAACACCAACACCTTTCAACTGCTGCCCTCAGAACCAACATTCCCCTGGCCACACTGTTAGCTTGAATCCCTTCCAGACCCAACACCACACCTCTTTACAGGTGGATGCTTCATCCCACTCTGTGCTTTTCAGCACTCTTTTCTTGTGCTTGTCCTTGGGATCAAGGCTCATTGAAGCTTACAGAATACTGATGGATGTGGAGAAGATGTTTCCGCTAGTAGAAGAGACTAGGATCTGAGGGTTCAGCTTCAGAGTCAAGGCACGACCCTTCAGAACTGAGATAAGGAGGATTTGCTTCACCCGTCCCCTTCTCTACCAGCATGAGCAGTCAGTGGCCTGAAAAGCCCCTCTCACCCATTGTTCCTGACAGTTCCAATAGGCACCAGTCCCAACATCTGCCCTGGCTGCTGCAGCTGGCTCTGGCACTTCCCTCTCACTGTGGTCCCAACATATCCACCTCCCACCTTCTAAACAACAACCCTGACATCTCTCCTATCTTCTGACCCTAACTACCCCTTGAACGACATCACTTACCTGGCGCCCCAACTACTTAACTAACTGTCCATATCCCGACACATACCTTACATATACCTACACAGGAGTTGAGAAAATGCCTGGCTGTGCTGTTGGATCTTGAAATTTGAGAACATAGCACAATGACTGGGGCAAACTGGGCAATCCATCAGTAACTGCTACTCCTCAGAATGCCCGGAGCTTTTGTTACAAAGAGAACAGCCTCTTCTATAAGTTGAACAGATAATGGAGATGAGAGATATTTGGTAAAGAATCTTGTTGGAAGAAGTGGAAATATGAGACATTTGTGTAGGTTAATGGAGTGCAAAGTGATGAGAAGTGGGGTTAGTATCACTATTCTGAGAGGAAGGTTAGTAGTACAGGAAATTAAATAGTTCAAGGTTTCTAAATGAAACAATAGAGATTAAGTAAAGAGGAAATCACTGTAGAATATTTGTTTAGCAAGAAGCATCATCATAGCAGATATAATGTCAAAATGGAGGAAGCGAAGAGGATCTTTATATGAAGTGGAGTGGGAAGGTTAATTTATTTTCTGTCTGGTACCTAGTTATAGTAGCCCTCTAGCTGTTCACTTACGCTTTATGTTTTTCACTTCTCTTTCATGGAAGGTAAATGTCCTGTGGCTGTTTTGTCATCACCACAGTGGGTGTGGTTTGAATTTCAAGAGTTGTGACAATACTGGAGTCTGTGCATATTGTTAGCCCTGCTTCTGCTTGGCCACAGATTTACATTAGGTTGAAGATTTAGGAAAGCCAAGCTGAATTTGTGTAAAGTTGGTCCTTTATATATTGTGAGACGGTCTTTTGTAGGCTGTACCGTGGATCGCCACTTGTTGGAATAGATACCCTTTGAATGTGTTGGTGGAAAATCATGTAAATCATCTGAGTCTTTTTCTGGTGTCTGTCTTAGCTTTTGAAATCAGATTTTCAGCACAAGCATGTCCAATGTCCTTTGGTGACACAAATTTGCAGATATGAAATGATTTTGGGTAGATGCAATAAAACACATCTCTGACAGATTTTGTTAGCTAGGTGCACTTCGACAACAGCAGTAGTATTTTCTGCAGCTGAAGTACGTAACTGATGTTGGCCAGCCAGTGTGGCTTCATGCTGGACCCATCTTCCAGCAAGGCATCAATGTTTTCTTGGCCAGATCTTCCTAAAGGCTTTACTTGCAGAAATGATGACCAATTCAATTAGCCTTTCGCTTTCCTGTGACATCTTCAATGGATGGAACTCATTGGATAGAATCTTACAGGGTTCTGAATGATATGGGTTCTGGCAATATTTGTGAAAGTATCAAATGAGAAATCCATTGAGATCGATCTTGACAATGGGAGCAACTTGGTGCATCCTTTATGCATTTGACAAATTTCTCATTCGGAAGCAGTGAGATGCAGATTAAAGGGGATTATAGCTTGTTAAATACCCAAATTGGTGTCGGCATATACTGCATTAATTTTCAGCTTTCTACCTTACTAATGCACTGAACAAGCTAAATGTTGAGGATTCTCAATGTGGAGGTCTGAGCAAGTGCTTGGCAACTTCAATTTGATGCTTGCTCCAAGAATGTCCATGTTAGGTACCAGGCACCACTGTGGCCATGCTCCACAGTGTGATGATGCTTTGGCTTTAAGAGATGTGTTTTGTCCTGGTTTCTGTTGGAGAGAGATTGGGGGACAAATGCTAAGCACTTTATGAGAAGATTACCAACTTGTGAGGCCTTGTTTTTTTTCAAAAGATGAATAATAGAAGAAGCATGGAAGTGTGTGGTACAATTGTTAAATATGGTGTAGATGGGGATGTGTCCCAAGCACGTAACTAGCCAGAACAGTGTGCATACATGATTAGGGGGTGGAGGAGATCAGGCTAGGTAAGAACACTTGAGGGAAGTCATTGTAGGGATGTTGTGAGTTTTAGAGCATGAGCTTTACAGGGAGATCAGTACAGCGCATCATCCGCCGTCACTTTCTCCATGTACAGCGCATCATCCGCCGTCACTTCCGCCACCTCCAAACAGACCCCAGCACCAAGGATATATTTCCCTCCCCTCCCCTATCAGCTTTCCGTAGAGACCACTCCCTCCGCGACTCCCTTGTCAGATCCACACCCCCCACCGACCCAACCTCCACTCCCGGCACCTTCCCTTGCAACCGCAGGAGGTGCAACACTTGCGCCCACACCTCCCCCCTCACTTCTCTCCAAGGCCCCAAAGGAAACTTCCATATCCGCCACAGATTCACCTGCACCTCCACCCACATCATCTACTGCATCCGCTGCAGCCGGTGTGGCCTCCTCTATATTGGGGAGACAGGCCGCCTACTTGCGGAGCGATTCAGAGAGCACCTCTGGGCCACCCGGACGAACCAACCCAACCAACCTGTAGCACAGCATTTCAACTCCCCCTCCCACTCCACCGAGGATATGCAGGTCATTGGACTCATCCACCGCCAAACCACAACAACCCGACGGTCGGAGGAGGAGCGTCTTATCTTCCGACTGGGAACCCTCCAACCGCAGGGGATGAACTTGGACTTCACCAGTTTCTTCATCCCCCCTCCCCCCACCTTGTCTCAGCCGGATCCCTCCAGCCCGGCACCGCCTTCCTGACCTGCAGTCTTCTTCTTGACCTCTCCGCCTCCATCCTACTCCGACCTATCACCCTCACCTTGACCTCTTTCCACCTATCACATTTCCAACGCCCCTCCTCCAAGTCCCTCCTCCCTACCTTTTATCTTCTCCTGCTGAACATTCTCTGCTCATTCCTGAAGAAGGGCCTGTGCCCGAAACGTCGAATCTCCTGTTCCCTGGATGCTGCCTGACCTGCTGTGCTGTTCCAGCAATAAAGTTTCAACAAGGGAGATCAGTATACTAGAAGGAATAGAGTGAATGTGAGCTATCAGACAGAAGATGGTGGCATTTACAGTGGAGAAGTGGAAAAGATTATTGACCTTTACCTGACATCATTGTGCATTATTCTGGTGAAAACCTCGAAAAAAGTCTCAATGCAACTGACACCTTGTTAACAAAAAGATACAATTCTGCCCTTGGCATTTCTGTTCAGTATGATATGAGTTGGAATATACGTGGAAATTGATTCATTCCAGGAGATCCCAATCTTCTTTGAAAGCTTTTTAAATTGCCCTTTGAAAGACCAGATAAATTTATTCTGCAAAGTTTCTTCTTGCTCAAAACATGTAGGATTTATGGAAACCTTCTTCTGTATAATTTATTGTTTGATCTATGAAGTAAAGCTACATATGTTGTAGCTGTAATTTAATGAAGATATGATTTAGAATTATGGAGTCATAGAATTGTACAACATGGAAACAGACCCTTCG
Source organism: Chiloscyllium plagiosum (assembly GCF_037043375.1). NCBI lineage: Eukaryota > Metazoa > Chordata > Chondrichthyes > Orectolobiformes > Hemiscylliidae > Chiloscyllium > Chiloscyllium plagiosum. The sequence goes on along the minus strand of NW_028270154.1, from coordinate 48,726,705 downwards.
GTCCAACTCATCCATGCCAACCAGATATCTTAAACTGATCTAGTCCCACTGGCCAGTCTTTGGCCTATATCCCTCTAAACTCTTCCTATTTATAAACTCACCCAGATGCCATTTAAATCTTGCAGTTGTACCCCATCCACCAGCTTGTTCCATACACGCATCACCTTCTACGTGAAAATGTTTTCCCTCATGTCCCTTTTAAATATTTCTCCTCTCACCTTAAACCTATACCCTCTACTTTTGGACTCTCCCCTCTCCTGGAAAAAAAATCTTAGCTATTCACCTAATTCATGCCCCTCATGCTTTTATAAACTTCCATAAGGTCACCCTTCAGCCTCCCTCTCTCTTTGGCACAAACCCTGCAAACCTGGAACATCCTTGTAAATCTTTTCTGACCCTTTCAAGTTTAACAACTTCTTTCCGAAAGCTAATTGCTACACAATCTATAATAAAATATTTGCCTTATATTCCTTGTTGGAGATAGCTTTCCTTATTTGTTGATGTAGAACACGATGGTTGTTTGTCCCTTTCCATTACCTGGTTAGCTGCTCGGTCGTTTCATTTTCCTTCCTTTGCTTCAATATTACTTTGCTGTTCATGTTTGTAGTCCATTTTAATGTTCACATTGGTAGTCCATTTAATGCTTTTGGTATTATGTCTTTCCTAAATCAAGGCCCCTAGTATCTAGTTGCAGCCACTAGAGGCAGTTTACACTAAATGAGAAAGAATAAGGTCAAACAAGCTTTGGTGCAGTTTGGAACGACAAAATTATGCAAATAACCAACCTCTGCACATAGGTAAGTGACTTCAGAATAAAAGAAAATGTGCTTCATTCACCATTTTCTTTCAGCTAGTTGGTTCTGTAGTTGGACTGCCAGTGTCCTTAAGCTACTGATTTTAGTTTTAAGATTATAAGAAGTCTTTTAGCAGCCAATTTTAATTTTCAGCCTCTTGGTTGCTGTGTTTTAACTTTTATGTCAGAAAGCAGGCTGAAACTTTGTTCTTTTTTGTAACAGGAATACAGAAGTTAAGCTTGAACTTTAAGTGGAAAGAAGGTCAGTCTGTCTCCTGGTCTTTTAATTTTCAGAGCAATATTCCAGTAATCCTGTTACTATTGATCCTCAGAATGCTGTAAGGCTGTGTACTCTTCAGTGGGGTCTTCAAGGGTCTGTGATTGAGGTCTTTGAGCCTTTTTTGAAAAGGATATGCTGCTTAGCACCACATTGCCTTCATGATGGGATATTTGGGAACAGGGACTAATTTATTTATGAACAGTCCAGTTAAGTTCTACTCTCACAATCTGCTGTAGGTGCAGTGCAGACATTTTCACCTTCAGCAGGGTATTCATATCTGCTGAGGTGATACTTATGTTAGCACTTGTAATATAAGAATGAGATGTGGGTAACATGGTTCTGAAGGATTTAATACACTTTCATGGCAGGTCTTGGTAGGTACACATATTGGAAGCACAGATACTTGTGTGTCTGGGCTAAAGCTAAGCAATTTGAATGTAAATTATAGCACACTTCTCACAGTGTGAGTTGCTGCAAGTGGATTCAAGAGATGGAGACTGAGACTTTAACATGATCAAGTCACAAACTATCATACAGAGGTGACATCGTGGGAATGTTTCTTTAAGGTATTATTGCAGAATATGACATAACAGGTAAAGGGAAAATGGAGACATAAATAGAAATTGCTGTAAAAGCTCAGCAAGTCTGGCAGCATCTGTGGAGCGAGTCAGAGTTAACGTTTTGTGTCAAGTGACCCTTCCTTAGAACTGAACGGTCAGTTGACCCAAAATGTTAACTCTGGTTCTCTCCACAGCTGCAACCAGACCTGTTGAGCTTTTACAGCAATTTCTATTTGTGTTTCTGAATTAAAGCTTCTGCAGTTGTTTTTTCGGTTTTATTAGGTAAAGGGAAAGTTACTGAACAAGTTCAGACGAGTCGATAAGCATAGTGATTAGAATCAGTTTTTGATTGGCCATTGCTTGAGGAAAAACACTGGCCTTGTACACGATCCTAGGGAAATGGAAGTGTAGAAAGGCAGTTACTGCAAAAAATACTGGAATTTATTAATGTGACAGAGGATATTAGAAGAGTTATGGAAGTGGCTGAGTTGAACTTCATCAGAAAAGATGGGGAAACAAAGTGGAGAATTAATGAATTGGTGCTACGTGGTAAAGTCATAATTGTGCAGAAACACAGAATCCCTGCAGTGTGGAAGCAAGCTAATTGGCCCATCAAGTCTACACCGACCCTCCCATCCAGATCCATCCCCCACTAACCTTATTCCCTGAAATCCTGCATTTCTTGACTAATCAACTTAACCTACACATCCCTGAATACTATCGGAATTTAGCATGGTCAATCCTCCTAACCTTTAGATTGTGGGAGGAAACCGGAGCACCTGGAGAAAACCCACACAAGCATGGGGAGAATGTGCAAACTCAGTTGTCTGAGACTATAATTGAAACCAGGTCCCTGGCGCTGTGAGGCAGTAGTACTAACCACTGAGCCACCATGCCACTCATGCGTAAGCAGATAAGAATTTGTTAATTGGTCAAGCATATGCTGAGTTGTTATATATGCCTTGGAAGATAGAGTTCATTGAATTTAGAATTAAACTATGGAAACTACTGATCTTCTGATTCTAGTCTTTATAGCTCAATTTATATTACATTTATCTGAGCGAGTCACCTAATTGAAGCTGTGCCCCGATGGTCAAGGTACTGGAGATTTTAATTGAGTCATGGCTATGGAAATTAATTGCCAAAGATGTAAAAATGGCCTTATGGTCAGTGGACTCACTTGGTTTTACAGTCATTAAATACATGAAGAAAACATTGTGTGACAACAGAAATAAAGAATTTTACTGCTCTTGTTAGCTATATGTTAGATGGATAGATAGTTTCCTCATTTGTTGGAATTTAACATATTGACTGAATAGGTGAGAGAAATGGCTATTTCTGAATCTTATAGATTCATTTTTCTTTGGAATGTCTGTGTCTCAAGTCTTACTTAAATTTTGAAACAAATTATGAGTCTTAGCTTTCAATAGTATTACATGGTTTATGCAGTAATACATAAAGTTATTAGAGAGATGGAGCTTGACTTTTCTCAGCCGTAATTAGCTCTGAGATAAAGCGAGCAGTTTGAATAAAAGACTGTGACATTGAATGGCTTGAATGCCCATATTGGTTTCCGCTCTCCTGATTTTCCCAAGGACAAAGCAGCTTTCAAACCTGCTGGCACCTGTTAACATCGCTTTGAGCTTCTTAAATGCCCATTGCATTTCTAATATTTCCAGAAGGGATTAATGTTTAACAGCTGTTTGTGTCAAACCAGCTGCTTGGAGGCAAGGACTGTGCACTGAGTGGTTGTAGAAATGTGAAAAGGTGAGGAAATAAATAATTTCCATGTTTACCTCAATATTTATCTCTGTTGTGGGACATAGCTATACACTATGCCATGTGAGCCGTTGCTCATGATTATGATTACTGGCACCATCTCTTTAAATATAGGAAACTACGTTCTTGGGATGGTGTGCTTGAGGGAAAAAAACATTTTCTGGTTGAACAAGAAGAATCTCGTGTAGTTGACAATATATAGTTATTGCTTATTAGCAACTACTTACAGGTGCACTATGATAGATATTTCCCCAGAGATTTCAAGGAAGACAGATGGTAAGTCTCATTCCTTTGAGACCTGAAACAGTTGTTCCCGCATCATGATGTCACTCCTGGGTATAAACCATTTCAAACCCTTTTAGACTCATCTCCCCAAGCCTTTATTCCTTCATTTTTAACAGTATACATTTAGGTAAATATATACACTCACCAGTATCCCAACTCCCTAAAAGTCTATGACTTTACAAGTTGAGACAATCTGAAGGTTTCACTATTCTCCTGAAACCCATCCTCTTCAGACATAGAAAACTGGTAGGTTTCAATTGTTGCCCTTGGTTTTCTTCCTGACAGTCTGAGGTCTGTGGATTATCAGGTTTTTCACTGATTGTGTCTATCCCCATTCAGAATCAATGCAGGATGATTAACCCTGTTATTGGGTAAGGTTCCTGTGGTTTCTTCACAGGACTTCTTCAGTAGTACAAGCAATCTATTATCCCTGTTAGTCTGCAGCTCCTTTTCTGTTCAGATCCCTGATCCACACCTATTGCCTCTGTCCTACATTTGGTAACTGTCTACTATTGTGCATGATATGACAGCTCCACCTTAATAGTTCTAACACTTACCCTGTTGTCTAACTTGACCTTCTGATATCAATTGGTTCACAGGTAAATTCCATCTCAAGGTTTGGATACAGAACTGGCTCAAAGGTAGAAGACAGAGGGTGGTGGTGGAGGGTTGTTTTTCAGACTGGAGGCCTGTGACCAGTGGAGTGCCACAAGGATCGGTGCTGGGTCCTCTACTTTTTGTTACTTACATAAATGATTTGGATGCGAGCAAAAGAGGTACAGTTAGTAAGTTTGCAGATGACACCAAAATTGGAGGTGTAGTGGACAGCGAAGAGGGTTACCTCAGATTACAACAGGATCTTGATCAGATGGGCCAATGGGCTGAGAAGTGGCAGATGGAGGTTAATTCAAATAAATGCGAGGTGCTGCATTTTGGGAAAGCAAATCTTAGCAGGACTTGTCCACTTAATGGTAAGGTCCTAGGGAGTATTGCTGAACAAAGAGACCTTGAAGTGCAGGTTCATAGCTCCTTGAAAGTGGAGCAGCAGGTATATAGGATAGTGAAGAAGGCATTTGGTATGCTTTCTTTTATTGGTCAGAGTATTGAGTACAGGAGTTGGGATCAGGTAACTTCAACCTGACTCTGAAGGTCTCACACTGCTGCTTACCAGGTGTAGTATGAGCAGACAAAGCAAATCCACATTATTGTCTACCATGTTGTATGGGCTTGCCAGCTCACTACACTATATGATTTGTTGCTTACAGTGATGTTTGTTCTGGCCATCAAGTGTAGAAACTGGGAGGGCTTGCTTGTTCTAGTATGGTTCAGACAAAACAATTTCTGGTCTGATCAGAGGAGTCTCTTACAATTAATAAGATTAATTTATTTATGGTACCAATTCATTCTGGTTCCAATCCAAACTGTTTTAACTTCAAAACTTCAAAACTGCAACAAATTTAACTTCAAAATAGTTTTTGTATATGGGTCTGAAAGGGTTAATACATTGTGTGCCACAACAACCACCTACTGTTTGGAATGGTGACTAGTTCCTGGCCTGACCAGAGGAGTCTCATAACGAACAAGATTAATTTACTGCAAGTTGCAAGCAGTGTATTTACAACTAGCTACAGGTTATAACGGTACATTGAATAGTATTATAGGGATCTTGAGGAGCTATAGATGTTTGATCTTACTTCTTTTGAGATCCCTAACCGTTTTACCCATCAGTCCAAACACTGGGTGGTTCTTGCTTGATGTGTTAACCCTTTCATACCCATATGTGACAACAAGTTGTTAAATGCCATCATAGTTTGGTTAGGAAACTATGAATGAAAAATTTTACCACTTAAGGATATTGTGACACTCCCAGCATCACCTAGTATTGTGTGGGCATCGAAACAGTGGGCACAACTGGTTGGAGATTACCTAGGGCAGTAGAAAATCTGCACTCGCTGAAATCAGAGCCTTGGAGCTGTAAAGTGGTAGTTTACAGAGGAAGAACAGAGAAGGAAAAAAGGAAATGAAGGAGAAGAATATACTAGCTTTTTGCAGAAGCTGTACAAGCAGAAGCTATAGATAGCTGAAAATGAGTGCTTTGGAGACAGCACTCTCTCGGAAGATGGTTACAGATTCTGCCCTTGTCACTGACGCTGTCTGCAGTATCTCACAGACAACTGCATGCAGGGACATTTTAAATAAGGGTGGGAAACATATCAGATTAATAACTGATAAAGCATTGTAAGGTCAGAGGACACAGTGGCCAATGTGTAATAGAATAAAATTATGCTGTCAGAATAAGTTCACTTTAATGTAATATTTTTTGAACTCAGTTGTCCTATCTATTGCAATTGAATTTCATCTGTAATAATGATGAATAAGCTCAGTTGAATGTACATTACAGTGCCAGTACCAAACTCTTCGAGTCTGATCTCCAGCATCTGCAGTCCTTACTTTTTTTTCTCCTAGTTGTTTATAACTTTACTGCGAAGCCTCTTCCAATATTGCCTACCTTAAAGAAGTTCTCAGTGAGTCTCTTTCTCACTGAACCCCCCTCCTCCAGACCCTTGGTCATCTCCTCTGCCCTGAAACATCTACCTATAACATTCCCAGCTATCTTCTTCCCAGCCCCACCCCCATCCCATTTATCTGTCAGCCCCCTTGGGCCACTCCCTCATTCCTTATGAAGAGCTTATGCTCAAAATGTTGACTCTCCTGTTTCTGGATACTGGCTGACCGGCTGTGCCTTTCCAGGACTACACTCTTCGACAATTCAGTACCAGTCAGGGCACACCACAAATTGATGATATGGACAAATTCAGACCATGTAAAGATCCTTTCTGTAAAAGTCATTAGAATATAAATAACCCCAGGGAAGATGTTTGCCTTTTAATCAGCAACAGCAGAAACATGCCTAGCCAAATAGTTATGAAATGGCACTATCGCATACTAATTTTGTTAAGTGGTCATTGTTGATTAATACACTGAAAGGAAACTTGAATCTGGAAACCCCTAAATATCAATGTCTCTGATCTAAAGCAGTTTATTGTCTCCTTTTCGGTCCTGGATACCAGGCTCCCGAATTCCTTGTGATATCTCACTTTCTGTATGGAGTGGAAAGCTTTAGTACAAACCCTCTACTTTGGGACAACCAGGAGACTGAGTGATGGTTACCTTGGATGTCTGAAACCTGCAAGCATTTCTGTTCTTACCAGCTTTAATTGGACAGTAAAACTGTCTCCTTTTCAATTAGGAGCTCGCTTTAGGAAAATTCAAAGCTCAGTCAGTTTCCCACTGAAGGCAGGTTTCTGACACAAAAACAGATCTACCACCTGTTTCTTCAAGGGGAATATCCAACCATGGGATTACAGCCTTGGTAAAATATAATTTGATTGACCTTATGTCACTGTAGGAACAAGGTTGTTGTAAGATTTAGGGCAGCCTTAATTACATCCTATTTATGTAACAGCATTTGGTATGGAGGCAAACCAATTCTTCAATCAGGCTTGCCTGGAGGTTTGCATTACATTGAATGCTTAAATTGAAGTTTACATTGCTTCTATCAGTTTGAGGCACACTTATAATTCACTCCAGTATCTCAAAGGGATGGCATGTGTTGACATATGACAGTGATAGGATTGAAAACACAATGTTATATTTCATGTTAAGGCTTGATGCTCTTAAGGTTCAGAACTGCAACAAATAAAATGGACATTTCCAAAGTAATGCACAGTTCACAGAAACTTTGGCTGCTTATGAGACTAGTTTGTACTGTATGTGAAAAATAATGCTGCAAATGTAATGTCAAAATGAAAGGATGACTTTACATCAGTCAATTTCCATTCCCTTTTGGTTCTGGCGCCATTTCATGATTAAGAATCAACACCTTGTTTCACCTTCTCCTACCACCCCCTCGACCATGACCCCACCCCCATCACCAAACCATCATCTCCCAGACCATACAGAACCTCATCACCTCAGGAGATCTCCCACCCACAGCTTCCAACCTCATAGTCCGGGAACCTCGCACTGCTTGATTCTACCTCCTTCCCAAGATCCACAAGCCTGACCACCCTGGCCGACCAATTGTCTCAGCCTGCTCCTGTCCCACCGAACTCATCTCCACCTACCTCAATACTGTCCTATTCCCCCCTAGTCCAGGAACTCCCCACATACGTTCGAGACACCACCCACGCCCTCCACCTCCTACAAGACTTCCGTTTCCCCAGGCCCCAACGCCTCATCTTCACCATGGACTTCCAATCCCTCTACACCTCTGTCCGCCATGACCAGGGCCTCCAAGCCCTCCATTTCTTCCTCTCCCAATGTCCCCTACAGTACCCTTCCACAGACACTTTCATTCATTTGGCTGAACTGGTCCTCACCCTCAACAATTGCTCCTTCGAATCCTCCCACTTCCTCCAGACCAAAAGGGTAGCCATGGACACCCGTATGGGCCCCAGCTATGCCTGTCTCTGTGTTGGCTACGTAGAACAATCCATCTACCATAGTTACACTGGCACCACTACCCACCTCTTCCTCCGCTATATTGATGACTGCATTGGCGCCACCTCGTGCTCCCGCGAGGAGGTTGAGCAGTTCATCAACTTCACCAATACATTCCACCTCGACCATAAATTCACCTGGACCATCTCTGACACCTCCCTCCCCTTCCTGGACCTCCCCATCTCCATTTATGATGACCGACTTGACACTGACATTTTTTACAAACCCACCAACTCCCACAGCTACCTGGATTACACCTCTTCCCACTCTATCTCCTGCAGAAATGCCATCCCGTATTCCCAATTCCTCCGTCTCCACCGTATCTGCTCCCAGGAGGACCAGTTCCACCCCAGAACACACCAGATGGCCTCCTTCTTTAGAGATAGCAATTTCCTTTCTCACATGGTGGAAGATGCCCTTAAAAGCATCTCATACACATCCTGCACCTCCGCCCTCAAACCCTACCCCTCCAACCGTAACAAGGACAGAACTCCCCCCTGGTCATCACTTTCCACCCTACCAACCTTCGCATTAACCTCATTATCCGCTGACATTTCCACCACCTCCAAACAAACCCCACCACTAGGGATATATTTCCCTCACCACCCCTTTCCGCTTTCCGCAAAGACCGTTCCCTGGTCAGGTTCATGCCCCCCAACAACCCACCCTCCCCTCCTGGCACCCTCCCCTGCCACCACAGGAATTGCAAAATCTGCGCCGACACCTCCTCCCTCACCTCCATCCAAGGCCCTTAAGAAGTCTTCCACATCCATCGAAGTTTCACCTGCACATCCGTTGCTCCCGATGCGGTCTCCTTTACATTGGGGAGACTGGACGTCTCTTAGCAGAGCGCTTCAGGGAACATCTCCGGGACACCAGCACCAATCAACCCCACTGCCCGGTTGACCAACATTTCAACTCCCCCTCCCACTCGGCGGAGGACATGCAGGTCCTGGGACTCCTCCACTGCCACTCCCTCACCACCCGACGCCTGGAGGAAGAACGTCTCATCTTCCGCCTCAGAACACTTCAACCCCAGGGCATCAATGTGGACTTCACCAGTTTCCTCATTTTCCCTTCCCCCACCTTGCCCCAGTTCCAACCTTCCAGCTCAGCACTGTCCCCATGACCTGTCCCACCTGCCAATCTCCCTTCCCACCTATCACCTCCACCCTCCCCTCTGACCTATCACCTCCATCCCCACCCCCATTCACTTATTGTTCTCTTTGCTACCTTCTCCTCGGTGCCACCGCTCCACCCCCCCCCCCATTCCCCCCCACCCCTCCATTTAACTCTCCACCCTGCATCCTTGATGAAGGACTTTTTCCCGAAACATTGATTTTCCTGCTCCTCGGATGCTGCCTGACCTGCTGTGCTTTTCCAGCACCATTCTGTGCAATTTATGTTGTTTCTATCAGTCTCCTTCTTCTGTGACATCTCATCAATTGTCATTCCTAAGTCACATTTATGACTCATGCAGAATGCTAACTTTATTTCTACGTAACTATCTAATATTAGGCAAAAGTGAGGACTGCAGGTGCTGGAGATTAGAGTCAAGAATGTGGTGCTGGAAAAGCACAGCAGGTCAGACAGCATCTGAGGAGCAGGAAAATTTACATTTCAAGCAAAAGCCATTCATCAGGAATGAAGGGCTTTTGCCTGAAACGTCAATTTTTCTATTCCTTGGATTGTGCCTGACCTGCTGTGCTTTTCCAGCACCACATTCTCAACAACCACCTAATATCAGCCCTGTTGTTAATTTAAATGCTATTTTTCCATGAGAAAAAAGATTGAATAGCCCATATTTGCAGAAGAAGTTTCACAGTTTCGAACCATTTAAAATAGCAGATGTAGTTTGCAAAATAATTAAAATTTAACTGAAACGGTAAGTCATTAACAATGCTCCTTTGATTATTATTGGTAAATAAATTGAGGATGTAGGCAATTTTGGAAGGTGTGCAGTGTTGCAACAATTAGCCATTTCAGCTATCCTGAATTAAGATAAGACATGACCAAAAAAGGGTACAATTCTTTGATTCCATATGGTTTCCTTAAACAGCACATCCAAATAACCAACATGAAAAAGCTGTAATATTGGAATCATTCTGGATAGCAAAACAAGAGAAGTAAATGATCAGGAGATAGAACAACAGAAGGAGAAACAACAATCATAACTTACTGGGATTTACATAAAAATGATTAAAACCAAGAATTTCATGTTGAACTGAAAATTTACTAGCTTTGGTATGCAAAAGGGGATCTAGTGACTTAAGTAGTCCCACAAAGAAGAGATGCATAGTAGACATAAGAAAGATGGCATGGAAAGAAAAAAGTAAGATACAGTTGAGAAACACAAAGACTTTGAAGGAAGAGTGAAAGAAAAGTTGAAAGTTGACATAAAGAAAAAAAGTGATGATTTCTGAAGAGGAAGCAGGGAAAAAAAGGAAACCAGTGGTCTGCCCTCTTGCAGATAAAAGAAAATATCTTATAATTGGAAGGAAGGAATGGCAGTGACAGCTCAGAACTGCAGAGGAAGGTGCAATTGTGATCATTGAAATATTTGTAGTGACTATGGGAGAGCCATTTCCCTCATTTGGGCCTGACAGCACATCAACAAACTTGTTTTCTTTTGATGTTTTATATTTAGAAAAACCCTGATTTTTCAGCAATGAAGATCCAATTTAGTCAGACCAGACACAAAGCCTTAACTATGTTTCTCTCTACAGATGTTGCCAGACCTGCTGAGTTTCTCCAGAATTCTCCTTGTGTGTTTCAAATTGATGAGACCACAACATGATTCAAACTCAACCAACTATTAGAGGATAAGCTAAATGCAATATAATCATTTCATCGGAAATAAGTATGCAGCTGCAGCTTCTGGTCTCCTTGCCAGGCTATGATGGATGTCCTGAAGAAGGGCTTAAGCCCGAAACGTCGATTCTCCTGTTCCTTGGATGCTGTCTGACCTGCTGCGCTTTTCCAGCAACACATTTTCAGCTATGATGGATGTCACTGTCATCTATCTGCTTACTAATGTCAGATTTAAGTATGCACTCAATATGAACCCAGTGCTTGGACCCTGCAATACTTTCGTTTGTTTGCTAGGGTTGTGTTAATTGGAACTTAAATTCAACATGAAAATATTATCTCAGACCTAATGTTCATTCTGAAGAATAAATATAACCACTCAAAAGCGAGGAGTATTAAAAATAAAGTTAATTAGGCAGAAAGTAGAGATGTCACCAGGTCCAGAGGGTGTATGTTACATTTTACAAAATGAGCTAAGGAGATTATAAAGCAAATTAATTAACTCAACATTGTTGAAACCCTGTGGTTGTGGTTTAGAAATGAGTCAATGACACACTGTATAAATACTGCTAATGTCTTACATGGAACCTTTTCATATGATATTTATGGAATGCCTCAGCTCTCGATGTTGTTCAGGCAGCAGTCTCTGTGAGATGATAGTTGGGTGAATCCTACTTTCTGCCAGCTGGATTCCAAACCCTAGAAATTAGAAATTATGCCTGAGGCATAAACTGTGTATACATCACAACTGAGTTCTGGATGCTTTTGACAGATGAGGAATGAAAGCTAGGACAAAGTGAATTAAGGAATTGCTACACTTGGTAGGAAGTTATTTAGCTTTCCTTAGCTGCCCTGGCTTTCTGAAAAGCAATTCAGTTGTTGTCAGCTCCCAGCACTTGCCCCATTCTTCCTTTGCAAGTAACAGTCTCATTCTAATTGGAATGTTTCAACTGACTTTCTTTCCACCACATTCTCTGGCATTGCTTTCCAAACATGACTGGTGCCATGTGATATTTACCAACTCTACTGGGAAGTGGTGGTGTGTAAGGGTTTATGAGGTATTTCAACACTTTCTTGTTGAATTCTCACTAATCTTACATTGTCTGGAGCCTATCAAGTGGTTAGTGGTAGTAGAGACATTCCATTTTAGAGTAAATACAAACAGCTCTGTTCTTAGATACTGAGAATGTTTACTGCACAGTGACAATAAGTACAATTACATTTGGTCAACCATACATGGTAACACTCTAGGGAACTGGTACAGATGCATCACCTTCCTCCAAAAGCTAGATTAAAATTCTTTGTCTCCACCCAGAATGTATGTGACATCAATAGAAGGTGTGGAGTTGAACATTAACCCCTCTAGAACCATTATCTGACACATCCTCCTCCCTAGCATTTTTCCCATGGTTAAGCTACAATGAAATAATATGTATAGTTATTTTATGTTATCACTACTCCATGTCTCAAAGTTCAAAATGCAGATGATCTGGATGCTTCACATTTTTATTGGAATTATCTTTGGACTTTGGGTTCAGGGATTTGTAGGTTAGTGGTAGTGATCAGGAATAAATGTAGAGCAAAAGGGTCTGGGTGGGTTATTCTTTGGAGGGTTGGTGTAGAATTGTTGGGCTAAAGGGCCCGTTTCCATACTGTAAGGGATTCCATTCTATTTGGATTCTGATGCATTGGTCATTTCTGTACTGAGGATTATACCTCCGATAACCTTTGCAAGGGGGGAACATTCTTTGTTGGCCCATTCCCTCAACTAGAGGACCTTTAATCTCCTGAATTCTCTTCTGAAAGGACAGCTGCTCAATAGAAATCGAAATTTTCTTTTTTGTAGTACCCTAGGTTTCTTAATTATGCATGATCTTATTAATTAGATATGCACAGCTTTTCTATTTTCATCCATGTGTTTGACAAACGATCACTAAACACATCCAGCCAATTACAATAGACATCCTCACTAAAACCATTGAGCTCATGAAAGGACCTACACAGTTCACGTGTAACTGAGTCCAGGGCTTACCTGGAGCTACCGGTAGTAGTTTTTGTCCTTGTTGGCACTCTGGACACTGCCCTACCCATGCTGCTATATCCGCATTCAATCCTGGCTACCAGACATAACTCCTTGTCAACATCTTCCTTTTGGAAGCCCCAAGATGACCCTGGTGCATTCAGCCAGTATCTGGCAGTGACGTTTCTTGGGACAATCACTCTTGCTCCCCATAATAGTATGCTTTTCCATACTCTAATCTGGTTTTTCTGGGTCGAAAAAGGTTTCAATTCTGGTTGAGACTCCCTTTTGGTTTGCCCCATCATGACCAGCTGTTTCAGTTTTTCCTGGAAGGAATCTTTCTGCATCCAGAGGCTGATATTGTCAGCTCTGATCGAAGTTGTGTCCAGAAAATTGAAACCCATTATGGACTCTATTTGAGGTATAATGGCTAATGGGAAACAAAGCAGCAGGTTAACATATGTGGAGGTGAATTCAACAGGCGTGGAAAAGTATGAAAAATATGAAAAGGGGCAATCAGGAAAGGTTATTAAAGTCTCCACCACACAAAATAGGACAGAGATTTTGGAAAAGGTTAATAATCAAACTTCAAGCACACAAAATAAATGAATGACAATGAGAAGAGGGACAGTCAATATAGGATTGAAGATGTTGTATCCGAGTGCATGCAGTATATGAAATGAGGTAAATGAGCTCGTGGTGCAGATTGAAATTGACAAGTATGATATATTGGGCATGACAGAGACATGCGTGCAAGGGGATCAGAACTGAAAGCTAAATATCCAAGGATATACATCCTATCAAAAAGACAGATGGATGGGCAGAGGGGGTGGGGTTATCTTGTTAGTAAGAAATGAAAGTAGGGTCAGATGATGGAGAATCTCTGTGGGTAGAGTTGAGGGACTGCAAAGGTAAAAAGTCCAAAATAGGAGTTATGTACAAGTTTCCACACAGTAGTCAGGAATTGGGGAATAACATACACCAGGAGATATAAAAGTCATATTTGAAAGTCAACGTTACAGTGATCATTGGGGGATTTCAATAAGCAGGTGGTCTGCGAAAATCAGGTTAGTAGTGGATTGCAAGAAAATGAATTTGTGGAATGGCCTTTTGGAGCAGCTTGTGGTGGAAACCACTGGGGAACAGGCAATTCTGGACTTGGTTTTGTGTAACGAGGCAGGCTTGATAAGAGAGCTTAAGGTGAAGAAACCCTTAGGAGGCAGAGAACATAATACGATAGAATTTACTCTGCAATTTGAGAGGGATAAGGTGGAATCAGATGTGGTGGTATTACAGTTGAATAAAGGCAGCTCCAGAGGCATGAGGGAGGAGCTGGCCAGAATTGACTGAGGAGCCTATCAGGAAAGACAGTGGAACAACAATGGCAGGAGTTTCTGGGAGTAATTTGGGAAACACAGCAAAAATTCATTCCTAGGAAAACGAGGCATTATCAAAGGAAGATGAGGCAACCATGGCTGACAAGGGGCGTCATGGACAGCATAAAAGCATACAAGAAAGCATTTAATGTAGTGAAGGGTGGCGGGAAGACAGAGGAATGAGAAGTCTACAAAGACCAACAGAGGACACCAAAAAATGAAATAAGGAGGGAAGACATTAAATATGAGGGAAAGCTAGCCAGTAAAATAAAAGAAGATTGCAAGAGTTTCTTTTGATTCATAAAGGGCAAAAGAGATGCAAAAGTGGATTTGGGCTGCTGGAAAATGATGCTGGAGAAGTAGTAATGGGGAACAAAAAATGGTTGAGGAATTGAATAAGTACTTTGCATCAGTCTTCATAGTGGAAGACACGAGAAATATCCAAACATTCAAGAGAGTCGGGAGACAGAAGTGCATATGGCAGCCTTCACCAAGGAGAAGATGGAAAAAAATCTGAAAGGTCTGAAAGTTGATAAATCACCTGGACCAGATGGGCGACACCTTAGAGTTCTGAAGGAGATAGCTGAAGTGACAGTGGAGGCTTTAGTGGTGATTTTTCAGGAATCACTGGAGTCAGAGAGGGTCCAATAAAACTGGAAATTCACTGATGTAAACTCTCTGGTTAAGAAGGGGGTAAGGCAAAAGATGGGAAATTACAGGTCAATTAGCCTGACTTTGGTTATAGGTAAAATTTTGGAGTCCACTATGAAGGATGCGATTTCTGAATACTTGGAAGTGAATGGTAAAATAGTACAAAGTCAGCATGGTCCTTCTCCCCAGCCCCAACTCCCCCCCATATATCTCTCCACCCTGGAGGCTTCCTAACTCTATTACTGATGAAGGGCTTTTGCCCGAAACATCAATTTTCCTGCTCCTTGGATGCTGCCTGAGCTGCTGTACTTTTCCAGCACCACTCTGACCTAAACTCTGGTTTCCAGCATCTGCAGTCCTCACTTTTGCCTAGTTGATTTTAACCTTACTGCAAATCCTCTTGCAAGGATGCCTACCTTGAAGAAGTTCTCCTCCTCTCTCCACAAGAATCTCAGTGAGTCTCTCTCTCACTGCAAACCCCAGGTCATCTCCTCTGCCCTGAAGCTCTCCAACCATGTACTGAAACAGACTCACCTCTCTGACCTATCACCTTCATCCCCACCCCCATTCACCTATTGTACTCTTTGCTACCTTCTCCCCAGCCCCAACAACCCCATTTATCTCTCCACCCTGGAAGCTTCCTACCTCTATTCCTGATGAAGGACTTTTACCCAAAACATCGATTTTCCTTCTCCTCAGATGTTGCCTGACTTGCTGTGCTTTTCTAGCACCACTCTGATCTAAACCCTATGGTTTCATCAAGCGTAGGTTATGCCTGACAAAGCTGTTAGAATTCTTTGCGGAGTTAATGAGCAGGTTCGACAAAGGAGAGCCAATAGATGTTATCTATCTGGACTTCCAGAAGGTCTTTGACAAGGTGCCACACTGGAAGCTGCTGAATAAGATAAGACCCCATGGTGTTAGAGGATGTGCTAGATGCAAAGTACTAGCATGGATAGACTGGCAGAAAGCAGAAAGCATTGGCTGATTGGCAGAAAGCAGACAGTGTGGATAAAAGGGTTCTTCTCAGGATGGCAACTGGTGACTAGCTGGTGCTCCATAAGATCAGTGTTGGGACCACAAATTTTCGCATTATACATTAATGATCTAGATGAAGAAACAATGTGCATTCTGGCTAAGTTTGCAGATGATACGGTGGCGGCACGGTGGCATAGTGGTTAGCACTGTTGCCTCACAGCGCCAGAGACCCGGGTTCAATTCCCGCCTCAGGCGACTGACTGTGTGGAGTTTGCACGTTCTCCCCGTGTCTGCGTGGGTTTCCTCCGGGTGCTCCGGTTTCCTCCCACAGTCACAAAGATGTGCAGGGTCAGGTGAATTGGCCATGCTAAATTGCCCGTAGTGTTAGGTAAGGGGTAAATGTAGGGGTATGGGTGGGTTGCGCTTCGGCGGGTCGGTGTGGACTTGTTGGGCCGAAGGGCCTGTTTCCACGCTGTAATGTAATGTAATGTAATGTAAAAAAAATGTAAAATGTAATGTAATGTAATGTAATGTAATGATACAAAGATAGGTAGAGGGACAAGGGCAGTATTGAGGAGTCGGAGAGGTTGCAGAAGATTATAAACAAGTTAAGAGAGTGGACAAAGAAAAGGCAGAAAAAATACAATGTGGGAAAGTGTGAGGTCATGCACTTTGGTCAGAAAAATAGACATATAGACTATTTTCTAAATTGGGAGAAAATTCAGAAATCTGAAGTGCAAAGGGAATTGGGAGTTCTAGTCCAGGATTCTCTTAAGGTAAACTTACAGGTTGAATCATTATTTTGAAAGGACTAGGCTATAAAAGCAGGAATGAACTTCTGAGGCTTTTAAAGGCTCTGGTCAGACCATATGTAGAGTATTGTGCACAATTTTGTGCCCCATACCTCAGGAAAGATGTACTGGCCTTGGAGCGGGTCCAGAGGAGGTTCACCAGAATGATCCCAGGAATGAAAGGCTTAACATGTGAGGAATGTTTGAGGACTCTGTGTCTATAATCAATGGAGTTTAGAAGGATGAGAGGGTATCTAGTTGGAACTTACAGAATACTGAACGGCCTGGACAGAATGGATATTGGGAAGATGTTTCCATTGGCAGGAGAGACTAGAATGCGAGGTCACAACCTTAGGGTAAAGGAAAAGCCCTTTATAATGGAAATAAGGAGAAATGTTTTCAGCCAGAGAGTGATGAATCTATGGAATTCATTGCCATGGAAGGCTGTAGAGGACAGGTCATTGAGTATATTTAAGACGAGATAGATAGATTCTTGATTGTCAAGGGGACCAAGAGTTACCAGGAGAAAACAGGAAAATGGGGTTGAGAAACTTATGAGCCACGACTGAATGACAGAGCAGACTTGCTGGGCTGAATGGACTAATTTCTGCTCCTATGTCTTAAGGTCTTATGGTCTACCAGTGGCAGTACCACTGATGGTGTATCTGCCAGCAGGATGTGGAGATCAATGCATCCGCATTTGGTACTTGGCCTCCCCACGGTGTTCCAACTTGTAATAATGTGCACTTGTATTAGAGCTCACCACAGAGTTTAGCTGCTTCTTGATATGATGTGAATTGAATGGGCTGAAGACTGACACCTGTGATGCTGAGCATCTCTGGACAAAGCTGAGGTTGATCGTTAGCACATAGAACATTACAGTGCAGTACAGGCCCCTCGGCCCTCCATGTGCTGCTGACCTGTGAAAGGAATTTGAAGCCCATTTAGCCTATACTGTTCCATTTTCATCCATATGTTTATCCAATGACCATTTAAGTTGGCCTTAAAGTTGGAGAGTCCACTACTGTTGCAAGCAGCACATTCCACGCCCATACTATGCTCTGAGTAAAGAAACTACCTCTGACATCTGTCCTATGACTATCATCCCTCAATTTAAAGCTATGTCCCCTTGTGCTAGCCATCACTATCTGAGGAAAAAGGCTCTCACTGTCCACCCTATCTAACCATCTGATTATCTTTTATGTCTCAATTTAGTCACCTCTCAATCTTCTTCTCACAAATGAAAACAGCCTCAAGTCCTCAGCCTTTCCTCCTAAGACCTTCCCTCCATACCAGGCAACATCCTAGTAAATCTCCTCTGAACCCTTTCCAAAGCTTCCACATCCTTCCTATAATGCGGTGACCAGGACTGTACGCAATACTCCAAAGTTTTGTATATTCGATATTGAAAGCGCTATCGGCCCTACCAACATTCTAGCAATAGTATTCATGGCATGTGCTCCAGAGGGGTATGACCTTAGTCAGTACATCTGCAGTATATTTATTGCGCAGGCAGATGGCACATGCTGTAGGTGTTAGAATGATGTCTGTGTGCTATACAGCAATATGCCTGACCCCACCTCGGACTGATCCCTACTGACAAACATGACAAGTACTACTGATAAACGAGAGACTCTGGTTGAAAGGCTGACATGCTAACAGGAGAAAGTGAGGTCTGCAGATGCTGGAGATCAAAGTTGAAACTTTATTGCTGGAACAGCACAGCAGGTCAGGCAGCATCTAGGGAACAGGAGATTCGACGTTTCGGGCACAGGCCCTTCTTCAGGAATGAGCAGAGAGTGTTCAGCAGGAGAAGATAAAAGGTAGGGAGGAGGGACTTGGAGGAGGGGCGTTGGAAATGTGATAGGTGGAAAGAGGTCAAGGTGAGGGTGATAGGTCGGAGTAGGATGGAGGCGGAGAGGTCAAGAAGAAGACTGCAGGTCAGGAAGGCGGTGCCGGGCTGGAGGGATCCGGCTGAGACAAGATGGGGGGAGGGGGGATGAAGAAACTGGTGAAGTCCAAGTTCATCCCCTGCGGTTGGAGGGTTCCCAGTCGGAAGATAAGACGCTCCTCCTCCGACCGTCGGGTTGTTGTGGTTTGGCGGTGGATGAGTCCAATGACCTGCATATCCTCGGTGGAGTGGGAGGGGGAGTTGAAATGCTGTGCTACAGGTTGGTTGGGTTGGTTCGTCCGGGTGGCCCAGAGGTGCTCTCTGAATCGCTCCGCAAGTAGGCGGCCTGTCTCCCCAATATAGAGGAGGCCACACCGGCTGCAGCGGATGCAGTAGATGATGTGGGTGGAGGTGCAGGTGAATCTGTGGCGGATATGGAAGTTTCCTTTGGGGCCTTAGAGAGAAGTGAGGGGGGAGGTGTGGGCGCAAGTGTTGCACCTCCTGCGGTTGCAAGGGAAGGTGCCGGGAGTGGAGGTTGGGTCGGTGGGGGGTGTGGATCTGACAAGGGAGTCGCGGAGGGAGTGGTCTCTACGGAAAGCTGATAGAGGAGGGGAGGGAAATATATCCTTGGTGCTGGGGTCTGTTTGGAGGTGGCGGAAGTGACGGCGGATGATGCGCTGTACATGGAGATTGGTGGGGTGGTAGGTGAGGACCAGTGGGGTTCTGTCCTGGTGGCGGTTGGAGGGGCGGGGCTCAAGGGCGGAGGAGCGGGAAGTGGAGGAGATGCGGTGGAGGGCATCTGCGCCGCATCTGCTCCCAGGAGGACCAGTTCAAAATACGTACAACACAGATGGCCTCCTTCTTCAAGGACCGCAATTTCTCCCCCGACGTGGTCGACGGTGTCCGCCGTCACTTCCGCCACCTCCAAACAGACCCCAGCACCAAGGATATATTTCCCTCCCCTCCCCTATCAGCTTTCCGTAGAGACCACTCCCTCCGCGACTCCCTTGTCAGATCCACACCCCCCACCGACCCAACCTCCACTCCCGGCACCTTCCCTTGCAACTGCAGGAGGTGCAACACTTGCGCCCACACCTCCCCCCTCACTTCTCTCCAAGGCCCCAAAGGAAACTTCCATATCCGCCACAGATTCACCTGCACCTCCACCCACATCATCTACTGCATCTGCTGCAGCCGGTGTGGCCTCCTCTATATTGGGGAGACAGGCCGCCTACTTGCGGAGCGATTCAGAGAGCACCTCTGGGCCACCCGGACGAACCAACCCAACCAACCTGTAGCACAGCATTTCAACTCCCCCTCCCACTCCACCGAGGATATGCAGGTCATTGGACTCATCCACCGCCAAACCACAACAACCCGACGGTCGGAGGAGGAGCGTCTTATCTTCCGACTGGGAACCCTCCAACCGCAGGGGATGAACTTGGACTTCACCAGTTTCTTCATCCCCCCTCCCCCCACCTTGCCTCAGCCAGATCCCTCCAGCCCGGCACCGCCTTCCTGACCTGCAGTCTTCTTCTTGACCTCTCCGCCTCCATCCTACTCCGACCTATCACCCTCACCTTGACCTCTTTCCACCTATCACATTTCCAACGCCCCTCCTCCAAGTCCCTCCTCCCTACCTTTTATCTTCTCCTGCTGAACACTCTCTGCTCATTCCTGAAGAAAGGCCTGTGCCCGAAACGTCGAATCTCCTGTTCCCTGGATGCTGCCTGACCTGCTGTGCTGTTCCAGCAATAAAGTTTCAACTGACATGCTAACAATCAAGGAACAGCAATGGCAAGATAGGCCATAGATGCTGCAAACATGCAAGTCAACATTAAGTGATTGGTTGTTAAGGTAGCAAGTAAGCAGCCCTGTGATGCAGCCTGCTCCAATGAGCTGGATACCTGCTTTGCATTGCAATTTAAATACAACTGAAGTAAGGCTCACTGGTCTGTAATTACCAGAGTTGTTTCTACTCCTCTTCTTGAACAAGGGACAACATTTGCTATCCTCCAGTTTTCTGGCACTATTCCTGTAGACAATGACAATGTGAAGATCAAAGACAAAGACTCTGCAATCTCCTCCCTGGCTTCCTCGAGAATCCTCAGATAAATCCCATCCAGCCCAGGGAATTTATCTATTTTCACACTTTCCAGAATTGTTAACACCTCCTCCTTGTGAATCTCAATCCCGTCGGGTCTAGTAGCCTGTATCACAGTATTCTCCTCAACAACATTGTCTTTTTTCAGTGTGAGTACTGACAAAACGTATTCATTTAGCGCTTCTCCCAACTCCTCGGACTCCATGCACAACTTCCCACTACTATCCTTGATTGGCCCTAATCTGACTCTCTTCGTTCTTTTATTCCTGATATACCTCTCGAAAGCTTTAGGGTTTTCCTTGATGCTATCTGCCAATAACCTCTCATGTCCCTCCTGACTCTTCTTAGCTCTCTCTTTAGGTCTTTCCGGTCTAACTTGTAACTTTCTAGTGTTCTAATTGAGCCTTCATGTCTTATCCTTACATAAACCATCTTCTTCCTCTTGACAAGAGACTTGACATTTCTGAGTGAAGCATGATTAATACACTGATGTGCTAAGCTCACTCATCATTGAGGATGGGGATATCTGTGGACCCTCATCCTCCAGCGAGTTGTTAATTGATCATCACAGTTGATGACAAGATGAGACAGGACCACAGAGTTTATATTTGATTCTGTTGGCTGTGGAACCATTTCGCTCCATCGATCACTTGCTGCTAATGGTGTTTGGCATGCAAATCATCTTGTGTTGTAGCTTCACCAGGGATATTCTGAGCAAGATATGATTCTGTGTGTATGAATATGTAAGGAAAATCTTTGTTGGATGAGAGGAGCTGAGATTACTGGTGTTATTGGGAAACCTGTGCTGGCAGTGGTTTGATGGTGTTTGACTTGTTGCCATGAGACTTCATGGAGTTTGGAGTGAAAGGTGAGGACTCCCAACGTACTTCTTTCTCGACAATATACCACTGTGCCACACTTGTGGTAGGTGCGTCCTGGTGGTGGAACAGGGTACACCCAGGGATGTTGATGGGGCATGGATCATTGTCTATAAAGCATGATTATGTGAGTATAACTATATCAGGCTATTGTTTGAGCTGTCTGCAGGAAAGCTGTTCCATTTAAGGCACAAGCCTTCAGATGTTTGAAAGGAGACCTTTGCATGGTTGATAGGGCTGTGTTTATTGTTGTAATTGCTGTTGCCTAGCTTGATACCAGGTAATCCATCTGGTTTCATTCCTTTCTTTAGACTTTGCAGTAGACTGAATGACATGCTGGGCCATTTGGGTGAATATTAAAGAATTTATCACTTTGCTGTCCCTCGAGTAACATGTAGTCCAGACCAAGTAATAGTGACCAATTTCTTTCCCTGAATGGCATTGCAGAGATGGACAGATTTTATATGACAATCAGAGATGGTTATATGGATGCCATTCAGCTAGTTTTTAATTCCAGATGTTATGGGATTAAATTTTCACCATCTGCTATTTAGGATTCAAGTGACTGTCCTCAGAATGTCAATCTGGGGCTTTGGGTAACTAGTCCATTGACATTAACAATCTGCCACTATATCCCACCTTGATTAGGTAATTAACTGGATCCAGGCCATGTGTGGCCAGTCAACCCACACAGGAGGGAAATTGTAGCTTTCTTCCAGTCCATCCACCAACAACCTTAACGATAATCTGTAATAGTCAACTCATCTTAGATGCAAGTCATTTATTGAATGTACTAATTGATCTCCAAGATTGTCGTTGATCGCAAAACAAAAGAATGATTCCAACTCATTTTACAATGGCAAAATGGAATACTGAGCAGCATATGAGTAGTGATGCAAGCTGTAATTGGAGAAATAATTTAACAAGATCTTTGAAGAACAGAAGGAAATAGTAAAATAGAAATATTTTTGAAGGGATGTCCTATTTATTAATGCTTGTTGTGCTAGTGGGCTTAGTGGGAGGCTTTGTGATTACCCAACTACCAGAGAATGAAGTACTTCATTTATCTTATTCATTTGTAAAATTATATATTTTATATATAATTAAATGTCACCAGTAATACACAGTTTAAACCTTTTTATTTGATTTGCATGTGATGCTGTACACACGTTGGCTGTAATTCGCTGTCTCCAGTGATGTCTTTTTGATTAGTGGAATCATGTTGTTGAAGTTGGTGATTCTGTTACTATGCTTGCAGAAGGAACAGAAGTTGCTGCAGATAATTTTCCAGATCAGAAGACTTTGTTAAAAGCTACAATGTGGAAGTACATTGATTGATGATGCTCATCAGTGGAAACATAAAGTGCTAGTACAGAGCAGTAATGAGCCAAATATTTTATTTGAGAAACTTCACTCATCAGAAAATTAAAAGTGTTATGAATTTGATGGTGCTCATATGGGTCGATCCTTCTGCTGTGGAGCTTTACATTGTGAGGTTTTGTCTTTCAAAGTATATCTTTAAATGATCAATTTATTATTTTCCAATTTATCAAAATATTTTAATATTTGTCAACAGATTGAATAGATACTATTTACTTGGTTGGTTGTTAGTTATATGCTAACTGGAAACCCACATAATGGTAGCTGAACTTCAGAAATAATATATTGGTTTAATATATTGGGTGAGACATCCTGATGACCTGGAAGATGCATTATTAATGTCAACTCTCATTATGTTACTGCATTGACACTCTCTCATTTCTGTTATCTAGGTATTGTTCGTTTTCTCCATGTCTCTTCCTGACTATTTTTCTCTGTCTTTTTCTATCATCCTCTGCTTTTTTATCCATGTTATTTACTTCTTGAGAGGTGATGGGTGAAAAAGGAAGCTTCTGCCAGATGCAGATCACACCTTCTCCTGTCCATTTTTGCGTTTTTCCCCTTGTGATTTTTAATCCAGTTGTTACCCTCAGAGTACTTCTCATTTTGATACTGATTCTCCTTTGCTGCTTTGCTCTGTTCCTGCTCTTCCAATACTATTTGGTATATCCCTGTAGCTTTTACTGCCTTGTGTTTTCTTGCTTTAGAGTTATTTCTGCTGTCCTTCATTAATCATTCCCCATTTGTCTCTCTGTTTTCTGAAAACACCTTTCCTCTGTCTAATTATTCCCACCTTGCCTCATTTCCTTCTCAATCCCATTTTTTTGGTCCATTGTTAGCTGAATGCCACTTTAACTACTCAAATTTCTCCACCTTCTTTCGCCCCCTCACTGCTTGATCTCCTCAGCACGAGGAGACAGTAGCCCTCCCACAGTCTCTTAACTTGCATAATCTCCATAAGTGACACATCCCTCTCTGACTGTTTCTTTGAATGTTTCAGAGCTAAACCCATCTCAGCTACTACTTTAAATAACTGCTAGAGTGTTATAAGCTAAAGCAGACAGAAATATTAAATATCAACAAGGGGAGATCCAGAGGAATGGAAACTAGAATTTTCCCAGCCACTAAATGATGTGGCACTGGCAAGTCATTTGGAAAAATATGGTGAGTTCGGAGGAAATGTGATTCTTGACCTCAAGACGAGAAGTTCCAATTCATCAACCAAAGTTTGAATGGTGAGATGAGTGACAAAAGACCAATGTGCTACGGGGAGAATACGGGTAAGTGGAGTTGAAATGCCCATCAGCCATGATTGAATGGCGGAGTGGACTCGATGGGCCGAATGACCTTACTTCCGCTCCTATGTCTTATTGTCTTATTTGCATGGATGAGTGTGCCATTATTGTTCAATCTGTTCATAAATAGTTTCCCATTGTCCATTTCACTGGATAGAGGCTAGCTAACAACACAAACATTAGAGTGGTTATTTGACAACTCCAGCTTATCTCTTGCTCTTCCAGGCCTCCATCTTGGACAGGTGTTATCAATGTTTCAGGCATGCTCCCTGGGAAGTGACTGCATTAAAGTCCATCCATGAGGTTGGCATTGGACGCTTACAACATCATCATGGATATCTTCAACCAGGCAATATAGCTCTGCACTCAGTGCTTCACTCAAGTTATGCATTCAACTAGAGTGTATCTCACAGCTCCTCGTTTGCACCATTGACTCACTTTAGGCCATGATAGGGAGGTGGCGGTGTTGGACTGGGGTGAACAAAATTCAAAAATACACACCAAGTTATAATCCAACAGGTTTATTTGGAAGAACAAGCTTTCGGAGCACTGTTCCTTTGTCATGTGGAGACTTGATGAAGGAACAGCACTCCGAATGCTTGTATTTTCAAATAAGTCTGTTGGGCTATAACCAGGTGTCGTGTGATTTTTAACTTTATTCACTTTATACCGACTTCGATGCTCATAGCATCTTGGCATTGCCTTTCTTGCTTTTATACACTTTGCACCATCATCCTCAGCTTAAAGGCTTACAGTATTTCTGTCTTGCTTTGCTGTTTAGGACAGACATAAAGCCGGGCAGTTCGTCATAGTTTTCAATAGTGAACAGTCAAACAGGTGGACATGTAGCATTATGTCATGTAGCAGCATCAATCTCATATTTGCAGCCAGTATCAGTAGCAGATGCAGCAAAGACACTGCATGTGCTACAATCAAATGGCCTGTCTCAAAGTTTCAGGGAGTAGTTACCAATGAGGCCAAGAGAGACAGCCATCAAACGCAATGACCTGGCACAGTACATCAAGGGCACTATACAGTATCAGCTCAGCGGTTTGGACACAGTTATTTGGCTGCTTGGAGCTGTCTAGAAGTCCATACATCTACAGCCTGGAGGAGCATGCCATGATTAGTCCAGTAGATCCTGTGTATCCAGGCCAGGGGGTTGCAGTAGGTCGGTTGGGCAGATATACAGAGATCACTTAGGAATCTGGTCAGTCAACAATCATGGCTATGCATCTAAAGAGGGTCAGGGGGGTTGGCGATGGTCAGTCTTAGGTGTCAACTTAATGAAATTCAAGGGAGTTATTGCAGGCACTGTGGTAGTAGGGAAGTTGCAAAGGGGTAGCCATGGGCAGCTGCATGGACCCGAGCTATGCCTGCCTCTTTGTAGGATTCATGGAACAGTCCCTCTTCTGCAACTAGAGCGGCACCATCCCTCATCTCTTCCTCTACTATATCGATGACTGTATCGTTGCTGCCTCATACTTCTGTGAATGCTCAAGCAGTTCATCAACTTCACCAACACCTTCCACCCTGCCCTGAAATTCACCTGGACCATTTCTGACACTTCCCTTCCCTCCTTGGACCTCTCCATTTCCATCTCCAGAAACCGACTCACCACTGATATCCATTTATGCCCCACTGACTCCCACAACCACCTCGATTACACCTCTGCTCACATGCCCTCCTGCAGAAATGCTATTCCATATTCCCAATTCCTCTGCCTCTGCCACATCTGCACCAAGGATGAGGCTTTCCACTCCAGGACATCCCAGATGTCCACCTACGTTAGGGACCATTGTTACCCTCCTTATTAGATAATGTTGCCTTCAACTGCATCTCCTCCATTTCCTGTACTTCTGCTCTCAAAACCCATCCCCCAATAACAATAAAGATAGAGTTCCCTTAGTCCTCACATACCACCTCACCAATGTCTGAATCCAACACATCATCCTGTGACCCTACAATCAAACTCTGCCACCAAAAAGATATTTCCTTTCCCATCCCTGTCCACTTTCCACAGTGACCATTCACTCAGTGACTCCCTCGTCAATTCTTATACTCCCCAACAGCTTCTCCACCACACCCACTACCTTTTCCTGCAACCACAAGAGGTGCAACACCTGCTCCTACACCTCCCTTCTCACCTCCATCCAAAGTTCCAAATAATCCTTCCAGATCTGACAGAGATTCACCTGCACTTCATCTAACTTTATCTGTTGAATCCATTGTTCCCGATGTGGTCTCCACTATATTGGGATTACCAAATGCAAATTCGGGAATTGGTTTGCAGAGCGTCTATGCTCTGCAAGCATCAACCAACCCGATGTTCCAGTTACCATCCATTTTAATTCTTCCTCCCAATCCCCTGACGACATGTCCATCCTTGGTCTCCTCCATTGTCAGAGTGAGGCCAAACAGAAAATAGAGGAACAACATCTTACATTTCATCTGGGAAGCTTACAGCCCAATGGCCTGAATATCAACTTCAGCTTCAAAATCTCTCCTTCCCCTGCCTTATCTTATGGCCAGCCCCATCTATTCCCCTCCCCCCCCCCCCCCCCCGCCCCCCTTGTCTTCCTGACCTTACCTAAACTGTACATCTTCCCACTCAACTATTCACTCCACCCTTCTCACTGACCAATCATAATAACCACCTACCTGCAACAACTATCACCATCGCACCTCACCTTCCCCCAGCCCCAAACCCCTGTCTCTATATACTTTTGGGCTACCCTCCCCTCTCCAGTACTGATGAAGGATTTTGGTCCAAAACTTTGACTTTCCTGCTCCTCTCATGCTGTCTGACCTGCTGTGCATTTCCAACTCCACATCTATTGAAGTCGGAAAAGTCAGTTCTGGGAGCTGGAGACAGCATCTGGGATGCAGAGGGGGCAATCATTGAACTGGGACACTTCAACATATGAGAATGTGGGAATCAGTTTTTCATTGGAGGACATTGCTTACTGCAGGAGTGGAAGACTAATCATTGGCCACAACTACTCTGGCTTCAATGGGGGGTACTGTGCATAATGACGGTTGGCATGATTAAGTGGTATGCTATGTTAAAAATAGATCAGCATTGTTGAATCAGAGAATAATTTTTGAAAGACTTTTGACTTAGAGGAGTGTTTTTTCCACATATAAAATTATTTTTGTTTCCTGGATCCCAGACCCAAACTGTTTAATAAATTATTCTATCATGGTTACTGTGGAAACAGTAAATTCCAAACCGAGGACTTCGAATTACAGCTTTAATTAATAATGTTCAATTTTGTTATGAAGTTTAATTCGTAACTATTTTGGGATAAGGCACTTTGTAATATTCAGCAAACCTAAAGACATATAGATTTTTCAATATCCATCAGCACTATATTTACTGAAATATAATCCCAACAGAATGCAAGCAAAACAAGTGAAAAGCAGGCAGTATGATTTGCATGAAACAAATATTCTATTCTTCTCATGAATTTAGCTGCAATTATTTGACTAAAAGCCTTGAAAGCAGAAGCAGAAAGAAATTAAGTGAAACAGAACCTCAAATAATGCTGTCATTATCTTTTATTTCTAAAAGATGTACATTTTCCTCCTAAACAAATATGTTTTTGATTCAGTAATCATTGAAAAATACATTTTGCAATTATACACTCCCTTAGTTTACAAGATCAAAGAAACATGAATTGTTCAAATGTTTATTTTGGAAAAAAACAGACGACTGTTGAAGGTTGAAACTACAAAAACCTCGTCTGACGAAAATCTCTCAAAGTTTGAGCATCTCCTCTTTTTTATTTAAACAAAATATATGGTTATAATGTTCTCACCTAGAAGCACAATTTTAATGGAAGCTGAACAAATATTATAATTATTGCAACTATTTGATCAGTGAATGGAAGTATTTCTTTGCAATGACCAGTTTAGGATCATTACAGAAGTAAATAATTGCACGATCAATTGAATTACCGAATTTAGTATTTCAGAAGAAAGAAGTAATTTGCAGAGAAGGTGCAAACAGATGGTGACAATAGGAGTACAATTAATGGCTTCTCAGAAACAGCAATAATAAAACAGCTGAAGATAGTTTTTAGACAAACGGAGATAATTTTACGTAAAGTTGCTTGATATAAGTACAGTACAATATTTATCAAATTAAGTTCAATAACATTCTGGGGTATGGGATCTTCAGGCAATACAGAGGAGGGTGTGCAAAGGATGGTGGTGTAGCTCTATTAAGTAAGGAGTCAATTACTGCAATGAGGAGAAATTATATCTTGGAAGGGTCCTCAAACAGGGCTTTGTGTGTCTAACTTAGGAATGCTAAGGAGGCAGTTACTTTACTGGGTGTGTCAATCATGAGAGGGCATAGTTTTCAGGGAATGGGCAGGAGATTCAGAGGGGATTTGGGAAAAAAACATTTTCACTCAGCGGGTGGTGGGAATCTGAAATGCACTGCCTGGAAAGGGAGCGAAGGCAAGAAAACTTTCAATTAAACAAAAACATTTGGATGAGTACTTCGAATTAGTGAGTTTTGAGAAGATTTGAAGCTCAGATTGAGGTTCTGGACGTAAGTTTGCTTGCGGAGCTGGAAGGCTCATATTCAGACATGTCATCACCATATTAGGTAACATCATCAGTGAGCCCCTGGTGAAGCACAGGTGTTATGACCCACATTCTGTTTATATGGTTAGGTTTCCTTGGGTTGTCAATGTCATTTCCTGTGGTGATGTCATTTCCTACTCTTTTTCTCAGAGGGTGGTAAATGGGGACAGGTCGATGTGTTTGTTGATAGAATTCTGGTTGGAATGCCATACTTCTTGGAATTCTCATGCATATCTCTGTTTGGCTTCTTCTCAGATGGATGTGTTGTCCATTTGAGGTGGTGTACTTCCTCATCTGTATGTAAGGAAACTAGTGAGAGTGGGTCATATCTTTTTGTAGCTAGTTGATGTTCATGTATCCTGATGGCTAGTTTTCTGCCTATTTGTCCAATTTAGTGTTTGTTACAGTTCTTGCAAGGTACTTTGTAAATGACGTTTGTTTTGCTGGTTTTCTATGTAGGGTCTTTTAAGTTCATTAGCTGCTGTTTTAGAGTGTTGGTGGGTTTGTGGACTACCATGATCCCAAGAGGACTGAGTAGTCTGGCAGTCATTTATGAGATGTCTCTGATATAGGGGAGAGTGGCTAAGGTTTCTGAATGTGTTTTGTCTGCTTGCTTGGTTTTGTTGCTGAGAAATCAGCAGGCTGTGTTCCTTGGGTACATGTTCTTTTTGAATATGCTGTGTAGGTGATTCTCCTCTACTCTGCGTAGTTCCTCTGTGCTGCAGTGTATGGTGGCTCATTGAAATAATGTTCAGATGCAGCTTTGTTTGTGGGTGTTGGGATGATTGCTTCTGTAGTTCAGTATTTGGTCTGTAAGTGTTGTTTTCCTGTAGACGCTGGTTTGAAGTTCTGAATTAGCTGTTTGGTCTACTGTGACATCTAAAAATGGCAATTTGATGTTGTTTTCCTCCTCTTTTGTGAATTTTATGCCAGTAAGGATATTATTGATAGTCTTGAAGGTTTCCTCTAATTTATTTTGTTTAGTGTGACAAAGGTGTCATCCACGTAGCGGATCAAAGTTTGGTTTTGATGGTTGGCAGAGCTGTTTGTTCGAGTCTCTGCATTACTGCCTCTGCTAAGAACCCAGATATTGGAGACCCCATGGGTGTTCCATTGGTTCATTCATAGGAGCATGTCATGCCAACCAGAACTCTATCAACAAACACATCGAATTGGACCCCATTTACCATCCTCTGAGAAAAAGAACAGGAAATTACATCACCACAGGAAATGACACCACCAACCCAAGGAACCTTAAACACATCGATTGAAAGTGGGTCATAACACCAGTGCTTCACTGGAGGTTCACTGACAATGTAATCTAGTATGGTGACAAAATGGTTGAAAATGAATCTTCCAGCTCAGCGAGCAAACTTACACACAATACTTTGAATATCATAACATTCAAGGATATGGAACAAGTGCAGCAAATTGGGTGCAGTGCACTTTTAGTGTTGGTTACGTCGGTGCAGACTAGATGGGCCAAGTGTATGACTCTGCACTGTATGACTCTATAAACCTATAAATAAACTATTTTTGTTTGTGAAAGCAATAGTATCACATCAGAAGAAATTATCCTTGACATTAATAAATTAATGTGTTTTAATATTTGACATCTGAAGGTAAAATTCAACTTGAACAAGAATTTTAAATGAGCAGCATCAGATTGGCAACTCTGTGACACAGCGTATTCCTTTTTTTTAAAAATCTTTCAGTTCTTGGTTTTGAAGTATCCGCCTCAGAAAGCATTGATCTGCTTCTGGATTCCCATATATTAAGCCATGTAACTTATGTCACACACATATCAAGACAGATATCTGGAAGTTTATTAACAACGAACTTTAAACACCAACATAACATCTCAGACCTACATATACAATGTATTGTCTGATTATTTAAGTTGCTACTACATTGTATACCTAGTTGAGAGTGTGGTGCTGGAAAAGTACAGCAGGTCAGGCAGCATCTGAGGAGCAGGAGAATCAATGTTTTGGGCATAAGACCTTCATTAGGAATCCTGATGAAGGGCTTATGCCCAAAACATCAATTCTCCTTCTCCTCGGATGCTTCCTGACCTGCTGTACTTTTCCAGCACCACACTCTCGACTCTGATCTCCAGCACCTGCAGTCCTCACTTTCTCCTACATTACATACCTGGATAACTGGCTGACTAACAGACCAAAGAGTTGACTGACTGATTACTTAGAAACTGACTGGTGAGCTGAATGACTGACAGTGGGTTGGGGACATCTTAAACAAAAATGTGACATAATGATATCATCAAGCTTTCTTGAAAAGATGGTGTCGTTATGAGAGGTGTATAATCAGACATCCCCCTTTTACCCAGGACAGTGAGGAAGGAGGAGATGAATAGAAAAGGATTACACCTTCTGCGTTTGCATGGAAAGGTACCATGTTAGGAGTGATGGAGGAGTGATTCCAGGTTCATTGAGTCCGCCATGAAATCAGTGCCATGACATGCCCAAGAGCCATTGACTTAACAATGAATTTGTGATGTAATTTGAAAAAGTTTTATAATAGTGAATTATTTCAGAATGAAAGTGTATGGCAAATAATGACTTGCAACTGAGCAGCAAGGGGCTCATCCGTCTAAGCTCCTTTTAATCTCTGTATCTTAATATGTTGTTGGGAAACTAAGACTTTCGTTCCCACTGCCCCAACTCCATCCAATCCCACTCTTACAGACCATATTAGTAACAATCTTTGTGAAAGCATCTAAACTGGTGCATGGAAGTGAAGAAATTAATAATGCAAAATATGTGAATAGGGCAGTAAACTATTAATATATTTGGTGCCATTTTCATAACACACCATCCATTTTAAGTAGTTCAATTAAAAAATATTCACACATTCTGCTTGGGATAACTGAAACAGCGTATAATTACAAGGGCAATTTAGTTAGTGAATCCATTGAAACATAACAAAGGAGACAAAAGGTAATTTATTAGAAAGATGGAAACAGATGGGTGACAACCAAGGGTGTGATTTACTCTGTTTTTTTTACCGTACCAAACAACCAAATGGTTCCTGTTGGAATAAACATGAAATTGCTCTTATCTAAGAGGTTTGTATTACAATATTGTATAAAGCCAATACTTATCTTGTTTTTACATTCGAAAAACAAACCAGGTGAAATATCAACACGGATTTCAGCAAGTAGTTTACACAGTTATTTGGATGAAAAGAAGAAGTTGACTCATTGCCGTGTATTTGTGCCCACAATGCTGCTTTTAAACCCAAAATTTATCTGAAAATAAAGCATTTGGCTAAACCACCTGTGTGAACTATGATCAACTGACCTTGTAAACAAATTTTCACATGCAGATTTAAATAATTTTTCCACAGAAAATAATGAGTACAGATCCTCACCAAGAGGTCAAGTCCAAATATGATCGACAGTTCTCTGCGGAAGACCCATTTGTATAATTATTCACAGCTTCAAGGGCACACTCAGTCAGAGAGAGCGGGAACACATAACGTTTGGCAATCCTCAAAGAGAATTCACCAGGTCTGAATGAGTTACATTCCAGGACACTGAAAGAAAGAAGGGTGTACATTTTAGAAGCTCCTGCCACAATCTTCCAACTTGTACTACTCCTTGGGTGTCAGTGTAATGCCAGAGGAGTGGTCAAATGGCAACATAGAAACATGTGCATCAGGAGCAGGAATAGGGCATATTTGGCCCCCTCAAGCCTGTTCTGTTATTTAATGTGATCATGACTGATTTAATTGAGGTCTTAAATTTGCATTCTTGGCAACCCCTGAAAAACTGTGTCTTCCTTTCTCGTCAATAATCAATCTAGCTCAGTTTTAAAAGTACTTAATGACACTTCCTCCACTGCTGTCATGAGGTGAGTTCCCAAAGACTCAGGATCCTCTGAAACAAAGCAACAGCTCCTTGTTTCCATCTTAAATAGTAAACCTCTTATTTTTAAACAATCTCCCCTAGTTTTGGTCTCTCCTACAAGGAGAAGCATCATTTCAACATCCACATTAAGTGCTCTCAGGATGGTATATTTCTCAATAAGATTAAGTCTGGTCCTTCTAAATTCCGATTGACAGACACTCAGCCTGTCCAAGCTTTCCTCATATGGCAATATCATCATTCAGTCAAGATTTCAGTCAGATGATTCCTCCCTAAACTGCTTCTAATGCATATACATAATTTCTTAAATAAGGAGTCCAACCATATGTGCAGTACTCCAGATATGGTTTCACCAATGCTTTATCAAACTATAATAAAACATCTCTATTTTTAATATTACATTAACCTTGCAATAAACAATAACATTCTATTTGCTTTCCTTATTACATTCTGTACATGCATACCAACTTGAGATGTTGCATGTACTCACATAGCCAGACCAGTCTCGACTTCAGTATCTTGCAACCTCGCCAATTAAATACAGGCTGCACTTCCATTCTTCCTACTGAATTGAACAAGTTCACAATGAGGAGATCATGATAAACCTTTATAAATGACTGGTAATGCACCAACTGTAAATAATTCAGGCACCACTCTTGAAGGAGGTGAGGCTGTGGAAAACATTTACTTGATGGTACAACGAAGAAGGGCATTAGTTAAGTGGAGAATCTGGAGAAATTGAGATTTTTGTCGAAAGTTCAAACTGTAAACAGGTTAGATAAACAGAGTTAATTGGCAAAAAGATCTGTGATGGCGTGAGGAAAGAAGTTTTGAATACAGTGAGATGTTCTGATTTCACTATTTGAAAAGATTTCAAGAAGTAAAAATAGATTCCAATAGTAACATTCAAAAGCGAATTGGATAAATGATAAACATTGAAGGGAATAATATTCAAAACCGTACTGACAGAACAAAGGAATGGAATTAATTAGCTAGCTCTTCCAAACATTCTACAAAAATATGATGGGTTGAATTATCCTGCTGTGTTGCTCTATAATCCTGTGTGCAAGGGGAATGGTTTTTACCTCATCATTCACCGCTTGCACATAAAAACAGGGAGCTAGTGAGATGGAATTTACACAGTGTACATATTACTACTGGTTTCCATGTTCTAATTTTTAACTTAACCAAGATTTATAGGGCCATCCAGAAACAGACAAAGCATAATGAATATATGCTAATCAGTGTCAAATGACATTGCCAGATGCTTTCATGGTATTTTCATTCTTGCTGCATTGTTTTTGTTCTGCAGCCTGTCTGTCCTCTTCAAGAGATAAAGCACATCCCATTATCCTCTGCTGAGTTGTTTCCTGAACTGTCCTTGCCACCTGCATTTTCTCACTTGTGCTTAATGAATGAACCAAAGGTGACCCCTGTAACTCACTGTCTATGGGCGGAGTGTTGTTTCCTGTATAATGCTTGGAAAGACAAGTTGAATTAATGGGATATCACCAGGACGGTATTCAACCTTCACTGTGAGTTCCTCCAGGACGTAGAACATTTGATAGAGCTGGAGAAAGGGATGATGGGTGACGTGTCAACATTTTGTGACAAGAACTAAGAGTAACAGATGAATAGAGCAGCATGGTGATTCAGTGGTTAGCACCACTGCCTCACAGTGCCACAGACCCAGTTTAGATTCCATCCTCGGTCGACTGTGTGTCTGTTTGGAGTATGTTCATTCCCCCCATGTCTGGATGGGTTCCCTTTGGGTGTTCTGGTTTCCTCCCACAGTTCAAAGATGTGCAGGCTAGGTGGATTAGCGAAGGAAATATGGGGATAGGTTAGGGGGTGCGTCTGGGTGGGCTGCTCTTCAGAGGTTTGGTGTGGGCTGAATGGTTTGCTTTCACACTGAAAGGATTCTCTAATTAATAGCATAAGTTCCCTGCTGCTTTGAGCATGTAAAGCAGAGGATTAATTAGAAAGAGAGAAAGAAACAAAAACCAGAGCTGTGTACTCTCCATTTGCTATTGATGTTGACAGTGATATTGTCTGTTAGTATCAGAATATATACACAGTCTGCAATTCTTCCTGTTCTTGTATCCATGTTATGACTCTGCTAATTTCTCATGCATGAGACGAGCATTTTACATAAACAATGTGGGCCTTTTAGATTCAAAGTTACATTGACAGGAGTTTTTGAGTTACCTATACAGTGTGGAAGCAGGCCATTAAGCGTACCAACCCTTTGAAGAACATCCCACTTAGAAGCACTCCCCTACCCTATCCCTGTATCCCTGTATTTCCCATGGCCAATCCACCTAATCTGCACATCTTTGGACTGTGGGAGGAAATTGTGGTCGGAAAACCTAAGGAAACCCATGCTGACATGGGGAGAATGTCCTAATGATATCTGCTGCATGTACTTCAACTCTGGATTCCAATAGCAAGTCCATGTTATTTGGCATCTCAATAAAAATATGCTTTTGTGTTGATTGTTGTAGCTGTTGCTGCATTTTAACTTATGTTGCAGCATGATATGCAAATGCAGCATAATTTGCAAAGAGGGACCCCAGGGTGTCAAGAGGGGAGAGGAGGGGCAGGGCCTTCAGTGAAAAGCCTGATCCAACAAATGTCTTACAGAAGCACTTCTCTTAATCAAAAGCATTGTGTGACATGGTTGAATTTCAATAAGGAGACGGTCAATTGTATATTGAATTGATTCAGTAAGGGCTAATTTTGTGGACTGCATTTTGGTCCACTGAGTTTGACAATATCTTAAAGCCTGGGATGGGAATAAGGAAGAACATCTTAAGATCTATAGGTCTCGTAATAGACTTTGTAGCAATGTTTAAACAATTAATATAAAGGTAAAATCGTTTTAATTTTACCAGGTCAGAGGGCTCCTCTCTCATTAGAGGGACAGATGACTAGTCATGGCTTAACCTGAGGGTCAACACACCTCATGTGAGAGAAGATATTGAGAGGGAGAGTCCTTCATGGTAACCTCAAACAGTGCAGGAATTGTAACCCCAAACTTTTGGCCTCACTCTGCATCGCAAACCACCTGTCCAGCCAACTGTGCTAATGGGATAACTAATGTAAATTGTACCTGATTATTAAGTGCAATAAACTAAATCTTGCTAAAAGTGGATCTTTA
This sequence comes from Chiloscyllium plagiosum, assembly GCF_037043375.1. Taxonomy (NCBI): domain Eukaryota; kingdom Metazoa; phylum Chordata; class Chondrichthyes; order Orectolobiformes; family Hemiscylliidae; genus Chiloscyllium; species Chiloscyllium plagiosum. Next base: position 48,690,691 of record NW_028270154.1, on the reverse strand, counting down.
TATGATTCATTAGTGGCTGTTGCTCTACCACTGTAAACCAAATAGACCCAGTGAAGAAAAGAGGTATGGTGGCAACATTCCTCTCCCCATTAGTATTACAGGTGTACCCTACAACTTGACCTGTAGCTGCACAGTCTGATATGAGTGGTGCTACAAGTGACCATCAAAGTCTGACCTATATGAGGCAATATCACCCACTACATGCATGGCAGATACTCATGTGACTCAGCCAATGTTGTCTACCTCATACACTGCAGGTAAGAATATCCCAAGGCACGGTACATTGGCGAGGCCATGCAGACGCTGAGACAGCGGCTGAATGGACACCATGCAACAATCACCAGACAGCAGTGTTCCCACCCAGTCGGGATACACTTCAGCAGTCAAGGACATTTATCCTCAGATCTTCAGGTCCTCCAAGGCAGCTTTTGAGATACACAGCAACGCAGAATCACCGAGCAGAAACTGATAGCTAAGTTCTGTACCCATGAAGATGGCCTCAACCATGATCTTGGATTCATGTCATGTTACATGTGACCCCACCACACTGTTTTGTATTTGTAAAGTCTTCCTTACTGTCCTGTTTTAATGCCATCACCTTGATAAATTGTTATGATCTCTCTACTTCAATTAGTTTGTACAATTTTGGATTACTTGTTACTTTGGTAAAACCCTCAGTATGCAACTCTAATGCCTAACATGTTGTTCCAACTGTTTAGTTTGTCTCTAACACCACCTTATTTTTAATTTTTTGCATTTATCTCTATGTCACATTTTATTGGATTACAGGCCATCCCCTTCACTTACTGTTCACTTGTTTACTCACACTGTCTGATACTTTTGATCACCTGCAGAGACATATTATTCATCACTTCACTCATAACATTTGTGTGATTTTTTTATCGCTTTGCCCATTGATCTCTCTGCCTATAACTTCTGTGCCTGTATGTTTTTCTTCACTTCACCTGATGAAGGGGCGGCGCTCCAAAAGCCTGCGACATCAAATAAACCTGTTGGACTATAGCCCAGTGTCATGTGACTTCTGACCTTGTCCAACCCAGTCTAACACTGATACCTCCATATAATGGCTACCTTTATGCACCACTGGATCCTTCCATACGAGAACATGCAAGGTTAGCAAGATCTCACAGTTAATGTCATTTCCTCTTCTGAACTGGGCAAAAAGGACAAATTTTGGAGTGATTCATGGTATGGGGTACTGATGATATACGCACTTGTGTAGTCCAATCACCTTATCTACCTACCCCGCTACCTTCAGGAATCTTTGGATATGTTTTGCAAGGTCCCTTTGATCGTTGTACTTTCTAGGGTCCTACAATTCATTGTGTAATCTTTTGACTTTTTATCCTCCAAAAGTGTAATGCTTCACATTTTTCTGGTTAAGTTCTATTTGAAATTATTCTGCCTGTGTGACCGGTCCTTTAATGTCCTTCTTCAGTTTAAGACTATCCTCCTCACTAACTAACACTCTACCAATTTTTGTGTGTCATACACAAACCTCTTGATTAGATCTCAATATTTGAGTTCAAGTTATTAACATATACCACAAGCAGCAAGAGACCCAGAACTGGGCTGTGCAGCACTCCACTGGAAATAAATTTCTAATCACAGAGATATCCTTCTATTGTCGCCCCCTGCTTCCTTTCTCTCAGACAATTTGGGATCTGGCTGAACCACTTTGCCTTGAATCCCAGGTGCATTTACATTCTTGACTAGATTGCCACGAGAAACTTGACCAAAAACCTTGCTAAGGTTTGTGGGAATCACAACAAATGCATTACCTTCTTCAATACTCCCATTTACCACTTCAAAATATTAGCTCAAACTTGTCAAACCCAGCCTTCCCTGAAGAAATCCATGCTGAATATCCCTGATTAAGCCATGTCTCTCCAAGTACAGGTGTATTCTGGACCTCAGAATTTTTTATTTTATAATTTCAATGCCACCGAGGCTTGACTTACTGGCCTGTAATTTCCCATTCTTTTTTTTTTCAATGATGAAACAAACATTAGTAGTTCTCCATTCCTTTAGTGCATCACTTGTGACCAGAGAGGATTTGAAAGTGACTGTAGCTGTTGCTTGTATAGAGACAGTTTGATAAGGAACATCTTTGCGAAATGCTGATCGAAGCTTTCAGCTGGTTCAAAATCTGGTATTGATCATAGGAAAGAGAGGAAAAGCCTGATATCTCCTCCCTTGCCTCCCTCAACAGCCTCGTATTCATCCCATCCAGGCCTACAGATTTATTCATTTTTAAGGCTGCTAAATCCGAGAGTATCTACTTTCTCTCTTTCTCTCTCTGACTGTTAATTTCTACGAATATTTCAACAGCCTTCAACCATGTTGTCTATATCTGAATCATCATTTTCCATTATGAATATTGATGCAAAGTATTGGGTACAATGACCAAATGAATCTCTCAATACCTGGAGTCAACTTGCAGCATCAATGAGCTTATTGTGTTACACCAAATAGAAGCAAACCTCTGAGGTCCAAAAGCTTCTTTGTGGAACAAATGGAAACTATAAACCTTTTGATGCTGAAAGTGGACTCCGGATGTTGATTGATTCTTTTGGTCATTCCGCCCAAACAGTTTCACCCTATCACTGCGCCATAATATTCTTGGGCAGAATGACTAAATGGATCACTTAACAGTGAGGTGCACTTTGTTGTCAAGAGGGTTAATTGTTTACACCAGGGAGAAGAAAGCCTTTGGAGGTCCAGACTCATCTTCATTGAACAATGGAAAGGCATAAACTTTTATACATTTGCTGTCAGCTCACTTTAGCGTTTACAAGCTAATTGCAACCTGATTGTATAATTGATTGGATCTGCATATAATCAATCAGGTTAATCATATGACAGCATGATCAGTGATGGACAACTCCAGATGTTCCCATGATCCCATGATGTTTTCCAAATTCCCTATCTCTCCATTCTTCAGTTTTCACAATACATTTTATTCAACTACATTTCACCCTTAATTTCTGCACCAGTTATTCAGTACTCTCCTGTTAATAGAAGGGAGGTCTTTTCTTACTGCCTAAACTGCCAGTTCACAAGAATCTAGTTAAATCCCTCTTAACATTGTCACATTTTTAAAATGCATATTATATATATATAATTATAATATGTGGGTGCAATTACCAAAAGGATCTTAGCTAATTTGATGTCAGGCTTTTCCCCTCTATCCCATGATCAATACCAGATTTTGAGTCAGTTCAGAGAAAAGGCTTCTCCAAGATGTTCCTCATCAAACTGTCTCCATACAAGCAGCAGTTATATCTGTTTCTACAAACGAAACCCATTGTATATATTCCACAGGACTCTGTGTGTTATCTTTATCTAGTTACCTTGGATTTACTCTCTTTATGAAGGCATTTAATTACTATAGCATACAGTTTGACTTGAAATCGCAGACTGTGCAAGCTGCTTTTGCCAAAATTCTCTCTCAGCCATTTTATGTCAACTGAGAATTGCTTTTCACCACTTTCTGTCAACTAAAAACATGGGAAACCCTAACTAAAGCATTTATTGAAGACTGTCTTCTGGGTCCACATATAGATTACCTGTGTAGTAGGCCACACCTCTTCCCTGGTTATTTGCTTGTTTGTGATGTATTTTTAAAACTTCCTTTAAGTTTTTGTTTATTCTATACACCAATGCATTCTTTTTGCTATCCTAATTTCCTTTATAAATTATACGTCCCCCATCCCTGCACTTCAAGGGGAACTGCTATATTCAGACTTTGTTAGCTGTAGATGTCTCTTTTCCTCTTAATGTTAAACTTTATGTTAATTGATATCCAGGTTCTGGTTCTGATGCCACTGGTTCTGATGCCACTGATGTCTTCACATATTTGGTCTGCACTCCTACGATTTCCTCTTTGAATGACTCAGACACAGTTTTATCTGTATGTCACTCTTCTAAGTCCACTTGAGTCATATTGTATCTTTTCCAGAAAAAGATTAGTCATTTTCTAATTTAGAACTTTTATTCCCAGCTCATCCTTAGCCTTTTCCACAGCTAACTAAATTTAACTGAGTTATGCTCACTATCTTCAAAATGCCCCCAAAATGATATATCTTCCACTTGCTTTGTCTCATTTCCAAATACTAGGACCAGAACTGCCTGTATTCTAAAATAGTTAAATGGTTAAAAAAGTGGATTCAGTTTAAGAATTTTATTCTCTCTGTATTTACACAGTCAAACTATCTCAGTTAACATTTGGGTAGTAAAATCACTACATATGCCACCTTATCAAACTTACAGATTTCTAAAATTTGAATGCAATTTGATTCTCTATCTCTCCCTGATTGTTTGGAGGTCTATGTCACATATCCAACAGAGTGTTTCCCCCTTTGGTGTGTTGTTTTTACTTCTACCCATATGGCCTCATTCAATGATCCCTTCAAAATGTCACCCCTCCTCACTGCTATAATTGATTTGTTGATCAATGTTGAGAACCCCCTCCTCTCTTCTATTCCCCTCTCTATTTTGGCTGATTACCCTACAATCAGGGATGTTAAGTTGCCAATTCTTCCCATCTTTCAACCAAGTCTTGGTCACGGCTACAATCTCATACTCCTGCATGCATATCTGTGCCTTTAGCTCAGCTATCTTTTTCCTCAGGATCGTTGCATTGAATTATATTCCATTTAGCCTTGCTAAACCCACTTCCTTCTTATGTTTCCTATGCCTTCCAGACTCAGTTACTTATGTTGTCATTTCTAATTCCATCTCAGCTTTTCTCCTTACTGAACTGCTTGTCAGGATTCTATTCCCTTCCCAATCTAGTTTAAATTTGTCCGATTTTTGTCAGAAAGCAATACTTGTGAGGATGTGGTTCATTCCTATTCAGATGCAATCCATCCAAATTTTTGCAGGTCCTACCATCACCAGAGACAGTGTAAATGTTGTAAGGACTTTATCGTCAGCATTTTGCAAGAATGTTTGGCTTTAATCACAGGTAACTGGCATCTCTGGTTATGGTCATAAAGTGTGGCACTGGAAAAGCATAGCAGGTCAGGCAGCATCTGAGGAGCAGGAGAGTCGATGTTTCAGGCATAAGCCCTTTACCAGGAATGGGTTATGGACTAGCTAATCTGTTATCATTATATTCCATTAGCTTGCTATCAGTATGGGACTACATTAATGTAAAGCCTATACTGCAAAACTACTTACTTGTGTGTAGGCATTTTACAATATAATGTTGTCGTTAACTTCCAAGAAGGACCAGGAGGCTGAAGGGTTAACTTTGTTTTGGAGTTGTTCCCACTCTACTGGCAACAAGGGAGGTGTTTGCTCCCCAAAATGACTGATAATGTCATCATTACATCATGTGATTGGACTGTTAAAGTGACAGTCCACAAATACATAACATCACTCCCTCTTTAGATCAGAGGTTTCTGCAATGAACACATTTACATATATACAACGGTCAGTAGGTAAGATTTTCTGGAAAATTATGATTCCCATGAGGCCCACATCAGATGTCTGTTTATTTTTCTCATTGGCTTTAACTTTTGTCGTTTGGGAATATCATCTACCATTGTCTTTTCCTGAGACAGTTGAACATTCAGAGATTTACACATTGTTGTGATATTCTCCACTAAGGTACTGTCTGCCTCAGGCATAGCTAGGTCTCTGTTTAGATTAGATTCCCTACAGTCTGGAAACAGGCCCTTCAGCCCAACCAATCCACACCGACCCTCCGAAGAGTAACCCACCCAGACCCACTTCTCTCTGACTAATTGACCTAATTAGTATGGGGCAATTTAGCATGGCCAATTCACCTGACCTGCACATCTTTGGACTGTGGGAGGAAACTGGAGCACCCGAAGGAAACCCATGCAGACACTGGGAGAATGTGCAAATTCCACACAGAGAGTAACCCGAGGCTGGAATTGAACCTGGAACCCTGGTGTTGTGAGGCAGCAGTGCTAATCACTGGGCCACCATGCCGCCCCATTGGCATAATTATTTGTGGATCCTCAATTGATTTGTCCCTGGCACATTCATCCTGTTGTTAAGAGTTGTTCTATATATTTTCTCAATGCTCCATCATCTCTCATCTGTATGGTAGGAGAGAGAGTTTATGTTAGAATGATGGCTGGTATCCACCTCTCGTTACTGATTTAATTCCTTACCAACACTTCTTTACATTTTTGGAAAATGCAATATTTGGCTCTGTTCTGTCATTGAAAACCTGATTCTGTTGTTTCCTGTCAACAATGTCTTCAGTCATGCTTGGCTTCAGCAAATCAAATACGTATGTAACTGGCAATTTAACAAGCTAGAGAGCTTCAAGGTTTTGAGTGGGTTGTGTTCTGGTATGTTCACAAAAAATTGACTCAGTTTTTTTGATGATCCTTGTTCACAAGTTTTCCTTAAGGCATGTTTCATTGTCTGAACAAACCTTTCTGCCAAACTATTTGTGGCTGGGTGATCCAATATATTGAATTCTGTTCTGCTTCAGATGGACTATTGTATAAACTGTGGTGGACCATTATCACACATTAGTTGTTCTGCATGACCAAATCTCACAAAGGTGTCCTTCAATCTTTCAATGGCTTTCTTGAAAGATGTTGTCTTCATGTTGCCAACTTCATTTAGTATGTGATCAATCACCATGAAGAACATTCGCTCTTTAAAGGGTTTGGTGTAGGTAAAATGAATACTTTGGAAAAAGTGAGGATTGCAGATGCTGGAGATCAGAGTTGAGAGTGTGGTGCTGGAAAAGCATAGCAGGTCAGGCAGCATCTGAGGAGCAGAGGAATCAATGTTTTGGGCATAAGCCCTTCATCAGGACTTATGTCCGAAATGGTGATTCTTCTGCTCCTCAGATGCTGCCTGACTTGCTGTGCTTTTTCAGCATCACACTCTCGACTATGAATACTTTGCCTAGGGCTTTCTGGCCATTCCCATGTGTGTAATTCTGTTAATGTAAGTAGCTAGAGAATTCTTGTACAAGCTGCACATATTCCCATTTTTTCCTAAATATCAGAGTCAAGCCTTGGACAAGAAATTAGCTTCTGGCTATCTCCTCCATTCTGACAATGCCATAGTGATCCTTATGTATTTATTTAACACATGTTTCCTTAGCCATGGTGGAATGACAACCCACATTCCCCAGAGGAGACATTCTGATTTGATGGATAACTCTAGCTTCCATATGACATATGACTTCAATTCTGCAATGTTCCTGTGATCTTGCGATGAGGTAAAATGCCCATCACTTTTGACCATAGTAGATAATTTCTAGTCTATTTCTTAACCTGTCCTGACATTACCTGAGTGTTATCATCTTGTTCAAATGCCTACATTGGGACTATTTGTAATCAACTCATTTGGCAAAGTTAATCTAGACAGCCCAGCAGCATTGCCATGTAAGTTGGATTGCTGAAGCACACCAGACTATCTCTGATAGAAGATTTGTCTGTAAATTTGCAGAATTCTGCTAACTTCTTTAAAATTGCTATCGGCTGGGACTTATGTTCAGCATCATGCTGAATTACATTTGTGGATTCTGAAGTTTTCAGCAACCACTGATGTTTTTGATGAAAAACGGTTCTGTAGGATTCCGATTATTTCTTCACATGTTTTGGAACCTTGCTTCGTTGGCTCTATGATACTTCTCAGGAAGTTAAAAAATATTCCTTCCATAATACTCAGAAACATGAGGATGAATACATCTTCTTCAATTTTGTTACCTTGAACAAAATGATGGAATCTCTATGTATTGGAGTTTCAGCTTTCCATATTTTCACAGCACAGTGTCATGGTGCCAAATAGTTCTTCCTTCTTTTTTTCAAATAGGAAGTAGCATGATGTACCATGAAAATTTTAGCAGTATTTCTTCCTGTTTAAAACAAGATATTTCTGATGCTGTCTCTCTCTTTCCAAGCTGACAACCAAGCTCAAGACATTTCCCTCTAAGTAAGGCACTTGTTACTGACAATGTCCATCCTGGCAGAAGTGAGGACTCCAGATGCTGGAAACCAGAGTTTAGATTAGAGTGGTGCTGGAAAAGCACAGCAGATCAGGCAGCATCCGATGTTGTCTGACCTGCTGTGCTTTTCCAGCACCACTCTAATCTAAACCCAAGTGTCCATTCTGGGTGGAGCATATGGTGAGCTTCCCCTGCAACTGGTCACCTTTTTCTCTGGGATGAATTGTTTTTATTTTATTACTGACTTTACCTGTTTTGGTGCAGTGATGGCGTCCTTTGTTTTCTTTTCTTCTTTATTATTAAAGTGTCTCTGAGAAGGACAACAGTTGCTCTTTTTTGAATGAATTGGAGCATTAAATGTATCAGAGGATTTTTTTTATCCCACTTTTAACACAGTTTTTTTTCTTTATGTTAAGTTTAAGAAGGACTTGGAGGCCGAAGTGTTATACCACAGGAGATTTATGACAGATGTTAACTCTGCAAGGTTAGAGAGAGTTGTTTGCCTGCCCAAAATGCCCAATGTCATTGTTATGTCATGTGATCGGACCTTTAAAGTGACAGTACATCATACTTACACAAATACATATCAGTTGTAAAAGGTACAATGCAGACCTCTGTCTTTTGTTCTTATTAGATGGACCTTCATCTCCTTTAATCAAACAATTCCTATATGCACCCTTAGACTAAACGAGCATTGAATAATTTTCATCTAGCTCTGCCAAGATCTCAAACTTCTTTGAAAAAATGAGTGTCATCAATCTTGTATATTATTACATCTTGCAAGGTCTAATAAAAGACAAATCTGTTTCAGCCAAAATCTTGTTCCTAATCAGACCCTGCAAAAAATGTGACCTTTTAAATTTATTTTTATACTTGCTGTGCTGATCTCAATTTTTTTCCAATTTGCGCATAGCAGGTAGAAGAGCTCAGGTTTAATCCTAAGAGGTTTTCTCTGTTTATAGATGCTGCCCTTTGCTAAGAACACAAGGCATGTGTGTATGGGAAAATTGAAACTTAAATGGAAGTACTTCCCTTTGTTTAAATTGCGTAATTTCTAAGACTGAGAAACAGGCAAAATTTTCCAAAGTGATCAATTTTATTCTTTATGTCTCTTAAGGGGATCTTGGGCAGAAGTGAAAGCCTTATGATAGTCTGTCAGTAAATATTACCAGACAGAAAAATTCCCAAAGCATTTTAAAGGACTTATGAAGGATAATAGCATTATGGAACGACATGCAAGCTGTACACAGGTTAAGTATAACTGGATCATGTTGCAAGTTTCAGCTGCTCTTAGGCTCATGTGATACAGCAGTTTTTACAATAATGTGGGGTGGAATTTAAAGTAATTGACAATGGCTCCATCAACCAGTAGGACACACATATTGCTCCTGAGGAAGAGACGTGGTCAGATTAATCCCCTTAACTATCCAGCAGCGGGCTGACCCTACAGGGGTAGAGGTTCTGCTCACTGAGATTTGCCAACCAATCAGAGGTCAGCTGCGCTTCATGACTCACAGTGCCACCAGCACCACAACTAGTTCTGCATCCGTACAGGAGCCTAGAATTGCTGAAAAACCCTGGCACCTGATGAGTGAGGTAGAAAGGGGGTTAGGTGAGAAAAACGAGAAGAGCCAAAGACAGTTCAGTGAATGGATTGCAAGGAGTACCTCCTAACTGACACAGATTCCATGATTGGGCATGAACTGCCTTTTGAAAGTGAGACACCATATTGGATTTACCTAATGTCCTTCTGGAGGCATTGGAAAGCTATGCCATTCGTATTTAACTCTCTGATCCACCAGTTAAATTCTGGTGGGCTCAGCCATAATTGGTGTCAATTGGTTCAATAATGAGGTTAACTGACAGTCTGTTGTGAGCAAGTGAATTTACCTCATGGGATTGTTCTTACTTCTAACTTTATAATTACATCCCATCTGTTGCTGGGATGCATGACTTTGTAATTAAGTAGGCCCAAATGCATGGGAGAAAGGAAAAGGAGACATTGTATCCCTGTTTAGAAAAAAAGAGTTAGATAAATATAGTAATCAGAAGTAGTCTTGATTTGGAATATTAAGATGCAGAATCAGCTTGTTTGGAAATCAGAAATAGCAAGGGAAAGAATTTATCAGAGGAAGTAATTTACAGGTCCTCTGAAAGTAGCGGCAAGTAGGGAAGAGAATAAATCAAGAAATAATGGGGCTTCTAAGAAAGGTACTACAATAACTTTGAGTAAATTATCAAAGGTAATTTTGCTGATGAATTCATAGAGAGTATTCAGAATCTCCCAGTGAACAAGTTAGTTTAGATTCTGGAACATGTCAGGAGATGGAATTAATTAATAATTCTATCATAAATATCCACTCAGCAAGAGTGATCATAAATTACCATAAATTCTACCAAAGATTGAATTTTATGAAATCTGTGGAAGATAAAATGTCAAGGAACCAAAAGCTTTTCTTATTGTAAACTGTTCTTTTTAAAAATATCTCATAATGGTATTTCAGGCCACATTCCAACATAATGTTAAACAATTACTTTTAGAAATTATGTCTTATTTCTAGAGCTTATATGGACTATTTACAGGTTTAAACCTATATGATTCTGCATAAATGAATCATTGGGTGTTTGAGCCAAATTAAAACATAAAATTTTTGGCTTATTATATATCTACTTAGAGATAAGCTTAACCTATTCAAATAATTTAATTTTTCAAAATCACTGTTAAATAACATGAAAGTCTGGCTCATCTCCAAATTTCCTCTTTGCTACTTGGGAGTAAAAGATAGTTTATTTGTCAAAAGGAACAAGGTTCACTGAAAGCTCGGTTCTGATGAATTAGCTGCAAGGAAAGTTAAATTCCAAGTCAAGGTTCCTATTGTCACCATTGAAAACTTTTCAAAGTTTGTGAGAAGATTTGTAGTTCGGGTGCTCGTTGTTGTGGTTCTGTTCGCCGAGCTGGGAATTTGTGTTGCAGACGTTTCGTCCCCTGTCTCGGTGACATCCTCAGTACTTGGGAGCCTCCTGTGAAGCGCTTCTGTGATCTTTCCTCCGGCATTTATAGTGGTTTGAATCTGCCGCTTCCGGTTGTCAATTCCAGCTGTCCGCTGCAGTGGTCGGTATATTGGGTCCAGGTCGATGTGTTTGTTAATAGAAGCTGTGGATGAGTGCCATGCCTCTAGGAATTCCCTGGCTGTTCTCTGTTTGGCTTGTCCTATAATAGTAGTGTTGTCCCAGTCGAATTCATGTTGTCTGTCATCTGCGTGTGTGGCTACTAAGGATAGCTGGTCATGTTGTTTCATGGCTAGTTGGTGTTCATGGATGCGAATCGTTAGCTGTCTTCCTGTTTGTCCTATGTAGTGTTCTGTGCAGTCCTTGCATGGGATTTTGTACACTACATTGGTTTTGCTCATGCTGGGTATCGGGTCCTTCGTTCTGGTGAGTTGTTGTCTGAGAGTGGCTGTTGGGACTCTCTCACCAGACAACAACTCACCAGAATGAAGGACCCGATACCCAGCATGAGCAGAACCAATGTAGTGGTCAAAATCCCATGCAAGGACTGCACAGAACACTACATAGGACAAACAGGAAGACCGCAATCTGCATCCATGAACACCAACTAGCCACGAAACAACATGACCAGCTATCCTTAGTAGCCACACACACAGATGATAGACAACATGAGTTCGACTGGGACAACACTACTATTATAGGACAAGCCAAATAGAGAACAGCCAGGGAATTCCTAGAGGCATGGCACTCATCCACAGCTTCTATTAACAAACACATCGACCTGGACCCAATATACCGACCACTGCAGCGGACAGCTGGAACTGACAACCGGAAGCGGCAGATTCAAACCACTATAAATGCCAGAGGAAAGATCATAGAAGCGCTTCACAGGAGGCTCCCAAGCACTGAGGATGTCACCGAGACAGAGGACGAAACGTTTGCAACACAAATTCCTAGCTCGGCGAACAGAACCACAACATTGAAAACATTTTCTTGAACATTCAGAAATGTTGCTATGATATTATATTGATTCTTTTCACTTTGGATGTTAATGATGATATCAATCTTGCATCATAAATCCTAGAATTAAATACAATAAAACACATCATAGCACTACTCTAGAGTCAGAACTTCAACTTACTCAAAGCTATTTCCAGAAAAATCAATAAAATTTCAAAATAATTGTAAACTATTATGATTCCATTATTATTTAATAGTATATTTAAGGAATTGAATCTTTCGAGCATTTTATTCCAGAAGCAACATATTTGACATTAAGATGGCGTGCAGCACAGTCTTAAATTGGTTTGATTCTTTCATTCAAGAAGCAATTGAATGTTTCCAAGACAAAACAGGAAACATCAATTATCCGATGGATATAAGCAAATCATGGATATAGTTAGCAAATAAGTTTGCAAATCACCGTAAGATAAGCTGGATAATTTCACTTAATGCTAGTATGATACATCAACTTTTATAACATAACATTGTGGCAGGTTTTAGGCACTTCATTCCCAAAAGTGAGATTATTGTGTAGTTGGCCAAAGAATATCCATCAGATGATGAAGAGATGCCAGCGGGGCACCACCCAAGAAGGTCCATTATATTGTGCTGCTCTCCTATTATCACTAACCCATTCACTTCTGCACAAATAGGGATAGGGATGTAAGGCAGGATTTCAGGGAGTTAAGGTGGAAGCTGAGAGCTAGAACAAACAGAGTTGTTATCTCTGATGATAGCGAGGCAAGGAATAGGGAGAGATATCAGCTGAACACGTGGCTGCAGGGATGTTGTAGGAGGGAGGGTTTCAGGTTCTTGGATAATTGGGGCTCATTCTGGGGAAGGTGGGACTTGTACAAACAGGATGGTCTCACTTGAACCAGAGGGGTACTAATATCCTGAGTGGGAAATTTGCTGGTGCTATTCGGGTGGGTTTAAACTAGCTCAGCAGGGGGATGGGAACTGGACGTGTAGTTGCAGTGCACAGGAAGATGAGAGTAGGAAGGACAGAGGCAGGGTTTCAGGGTCACAGGAATGTGCTGGCAGACAGCAAAGTGGTTTGAAATGTGTCTACTTCAACACCAGAAGTATCTAAAATAAGGTAGGTGAGCTTGCAGCATGGATAGGTATCCGGGACTTCGATGTTGTGGCCATTTTGGAGACATGGATAGAGCAGGGTCAGGAATGGATGTTGCAGGTTTCAGGGTTTAGATGTTTCATTAAGAACAGGCAAGGCGGTAAAAGAGGGGGAGGCGTGGCCTTGTTAGTCAAGGATAGTATAATGGTGGCTGAGAAAACTTTTGTTGAGGACTCATCTACTGAGGTAAGAAACAGGAAAGGAGAGGTCACACTGCTTGGAGTTTTTCATAGGCCTCCGCAGAGTTCCAGGGAGGTGGAAGAGAGGATTAGCAAAATTATTCTGGGTAGGAGTGAAAGGAACAGGGTGGTCATTATGGGGGACTTTAACTTCCCCAACATTGACTGGAAATGTTATAACTCTAGTACGTCGGATGGATCAGTTTTTGTCCAATGTGTACAGGAGGGTTTCCTGACACAGTATGTTGAAGGGCCAACAAGAGGGGAGGCCACACTGGATCTGGTGCTTGGTAATGAACCAGGCCAGGTGTTTCATTTAGTTGGAGGTGAGCACTTTGGAGAGAGTGACCATAATTCAGTTACATTTAGTTTAGTGATAGAAAGGGATGGATACATACCACAGGTCAAAAGTTATCAATGGGGCAAGGGCAATTATAATGCCATTAGGCAGGAATTGGGATGCATAGAATGGGGTAGCAAAATGCAAGGGATGCAGACTATGGAAATGTGGAGCTGGTTTAAGGAACAGATATTGAGTGTCTTTGATAGGTATGTCTCTGTCAGGAAGGGAGGAAGTGATAAGGTACAGGAACCGTGGTTTACAACAGAAATTGCATCTCTTGTTACGAAGAAGAAGGAGGCTTGTGTGTTGATGAGGCAAGATGGTTCAGATGAGGCGATGGAGAGTTACAGATCAGCGAGGATGGATTTAAAGAGAAAGTTAAGAAGAGCAAAGAGAGGACACAAGCCGTCTTTAGCAAATAGAATAAAGGAGAATCCTAAAGCTTTCTATAGGTATGTGAGGAATAAGAGGATGATTAGGGTAGGAATAGGGCCAATCAAAGACAGAAACCTTCAAAAACCTTGCAAACAGAAGTGGGAAGTTGAGTGTGGATGCTGTCGAGATCAGAGAGGTGCTAAATGAACATTTCTCATCATTTTTCACTCAGGAAAAGGAGAATATTGTAGAGGAAAAGAATGAGGTACGCGATATTAGACTAGAAAGGATTGAGGTTAGTTACAAACAGGTATTATCAATTTTAGAAGGAGTGAAAGTAGACAGGTCCCCTGGGCTGGATGGGATTTATCCGAGGATTCTCTGGGAAGCTAGGGAGGAGATAGCAGAGCCTTTGACTTTGATATTTGAGTCCTCATTATCTACAGGTTTGGTATCAGAGGACTGGAGGATTGCAAATGTGCCCTTGTTCAAGAAGGGCATTAGAGATGACCCAGGTAATTATAGACCAGTGAGCCTTACTTCTGTTCTAGGAAAAGTTTTGGAAAGGATTATAAGAGTTAGGATTTATAATCATCTAGCAAACAACAATTTACTTTCAGATAGTCAACATGGTTTCGTCAAGGACAGGTCGTGTCTCACAAACCTCATTGAGTTTTTTGAGAAGGTGACCAAGCATGTAGATGTGGGTAGGGCAGTTGACGTGGTATACATGGACTTCAGTAAAACCTTTGATAAGGTTCCACATGGTAGGTTGTTGGAGAAAATGCAGAGGTATGGAATTGAGGGTGAGTTAGCAGTTTGGATTAGAAACTGGCTTTCGGAAAGAAGGCAGCGAGTGGTGGTTGATGGAAAATATTCAGCCTGGAGTCCGGTTACTAGTGGTGTGCCACAAGGATCTGTTTTGGGACCACTGCTGTTTGTCATTTTTATAAATGACTTAGACACAGGAATAGGTGGATGGATTAGTAAATTTGCAGATGACATTAAAGTCAGTGGAATAGTGGACAGTGTGGAAGAGTGTTATAGGTTGCAGGGGGACTTGGATAAGCTGCAGAATTGGGCTGAGAGGTGGCAAATGGAGTTCAATACATCTAAAAGTGAGATGATTTGGAGATGCCGGTGTTGGACTGGGTGTACAAAGTTAAAAATCACACAACACCAGGTTATAGTCCAACGGTTTAATTGGAAGCACACTAGCTTTCGGAGCGTCGCTCCTTCATCAGATGATAGTGGAGGGCTCAATCCTGACACAGAATTTATAGCAAAAATTTGCAGTGTGATGGAACTGAAATTATACATTGAAAAATTGATTGTCTGCTGAGTCTTTCATCTATTAGAATACCGTGATAGTTTCACTTCTTTCATGCGTAAATCACAAAACCTTTTTTTAAAAGTTGCATTCTCAGGTTAGCTGTTAACAATGGGTGATAGCTAGACAATATGTTGAAGGTGTTAGCCCCCTGTGTTCTCTGTCTATGCCTTGATGTTTAGATTGGTTCTAATCTAAAAAGTGAGATAACGGAGTTTTACATAAATTCATGCAGTTTTTGAGCAAAGTCCAATGTAACCCTGCAAGTACAAATTCACCCCACAAAATATATGTGTGCATGTGAGTCTTTGTCTGTCTGTGTGTGTGTGTGTCCTGATGAAGGAGCAAAGCTCCAAAAACTAGTGTGCTTCCAATTAAACCTGTTGGATTATAACCTGGTGTTGTGTGATCTTTAAAAATGTGAGATGGTGCACTTTGGGAAGAATAGCTGGAAGGCAGAATACTGGATCAATGGAAAGATTCTTGGTAGTGTGGATGTGCAGAGTGATCTTGAAGTCTATGTACATAGATCCCTAAAAGTTGCTAACCAGGTGGATAGTGCTGTTAAGAAGGCATACGGTGTGTTAGGTTTCATTCATAGAGGGATTGAGTTCTGGAGCCACAATATCATGCTGCAGCTATACAAAATGCTAATGCAGCCACACTTGGAATATTGTGTACAGTTCTGGTCCCCATATTTCGGGAAGGATGTGGAAGCATTGAAAAAGGTGCAGAGGATATTTACCAGGATGTTGCCTGGTCAGGAGGGAAGGTCTTATGAGGAAAGGCTGAGAGACTTTAACCTGTTCTCATTGGCAAGAAGAAGGCGAAGAGGGGATTTGATAGAGACATACAAGATGATCAGAAGATTAGATTAGGCAGACAGTGAAAGGATGATTACTTCAGCGTTTTTGAGGGGACATAACTACAAATTGAGGGGTGACGGATTTAAGACAGATGTCAGAGGCAGGATCTTTATGCAGAGAGTGATAAGGCCTGAAATGCCCTACCTGCTAATGTGGTCAACTCAGCCACATTAGGGATATTTGAACAATCCTTAGATAAGCACATGGATGATTTTGGGATAGTGGGGGGACGAGCTGAGAATAGCTCACAGGTGGGTGCAACATCGAGGGCCGAAGGATCTGTTCTGCACTGTATTGTTCTATGTTCTATGTTCTATGTTCTACCTTCTTCAACTAATTTCCTCACCTCTGATGCACGCACTAACAGTAGTAAGATGAAAAAGAGGGAGTGTTTTGGATGCAAATGAATAGAATCCAGAATCAGGGGGGTCACAGTCTAAGGATAAGAGACAGGCCTTTTAGAGTAGAGTTAAGGAGGAATTTCCAGGGAGAGGTGAACCTGTTGAATTCTGTTACACAAAACCTTTGAGGTCAAAACGTTGAAGATTTTCTGGAAAAATGTTGATATGGTTCTTAGGACTAAAGGGATCAAAAGATATGGGGACAGAACAGGAACAAGGTACGGAGTTGAATGATCAGCTGTGGTCTTATTGAATGGTGGAGCAGACATGAAGGCCTGAATAGCTTGCTCCTGCTCCTCTATTCCATCTTTCAATGAGTTGTTGGGGGCTTGGTTGGGGGGTAGGTGGTGGGGTGTATGGGGAATGATGGGGGTGGGGGCAAACACAATCTTCTAAAGATAATGATGAGGCAGAGGATTAGGATGTTAACCAGAATGATAGTCCAAGAGGGCAGGGCAGAGCAATCTATCACAGAGCCCAAGAGACCAGAGACAACCCTCTATCCAGCCCCACTTCAACTTTAATATACAAATGATCTATTAAGAGGGTCTGGTTTTAAAGTCGCCTCACAAAACCTGCCTTACACACTGATGCATGCCTGGACCATTTACATCCAACCTGCTAGACTATCATTTTCCCAATCCCCAGACCTGAAGGCCATGGATCCCTGGACTTTCATAGATTTAAATGCATGGCTGGCTGTGGCCAACTTTCTATCATATGAGTATTTCAATTGAATGACTTGAGCTCACCCTCATCCCACTTAGCATTCATTCCCCTTGACTTTCACACTTTGCTTATTACTTCAAGCACATGCATTTTGTACCATTCCACCTACAGGCACATTCTATAGCACTGACATTGATGTCACACCATGCTGCACAGCAAAATGACCAACCCTTTCTGAATGGTATATGTATCCCTTCAGTTCTTTTCACCAACACATATTACCTGCTGTCTTTGAACTCTTTGACACTGGATGCTTCTACGATGTGTTAAAAACCTTGCATACTCAAAATCAAATGAAGGTCTAAATGATGCCATGCCAGCAGAAAAGAGCCTGTCCAGGTACATGAGAGGCCTGTTGTTTTTGAGCACAAAGTGACATGGCAGAAGCATGCAAGTCCCAACTGTCCCTGAGGTCTAAAGGAGATGGATGGAGCCCTGAAGTGAGAGTGGTTTGTCCAAGTTTAGGTATGGATGATATTAAGATGTTGGGCATTGCCCTTGGGGTTGCATGGATCAAGCATCGAGACACATTGTGTTCGTTGAGTATGTATCGACTGTGTACAGAAGAAACCAAATGCATGTAAAGGGAGGGAGATGGCCAGCACAGGCATTGTGTGAACTATAACAAAATGATGAAACAAATCACCAGATACTCATTCTGTTTTACCCGTTGATTATTTGTGCCGCCGAGTTACTCAGTGGAAGAGGTGAAAATTGGATGTGTAATGTTCATAAAATAAGTTTGAGTTTTAATTGGATGCAATTACATGAAAATAAGCTTGTTGCTACTCAAGGGACAGTTTCTGAATTCACCAATGAAGGATTGAGGACTGAATTGGGAGAGTTTTCTTGATGTTAAGAATTTGATTTTTTTTTTGAACCTTGGCCCAGTTTGTCATTTCACTTGCCATTATTCTCAACACAGCAAGGGAAGAAATTTCTGACCATTAATAACTGCATGATAATGTCTGAATGTAATAATCAATAATTTTTAACATCTCCTCTTCTCTCCCCTGTTCATTTTCTACAGTAATTTAACTACTGGCTTCTTTCCAATCCAATTATTTTTGACAGCCAGTTAAATTTCTCTCTGGTTCAACAGACTTCCTTCATTATTCACTCTGTATCTGTTTCTTCCCAACTATCTTCTTACTGTTTTCATAATTGTTTACATTTTTCTGCTCAGTGTCCAATCACATTCTCCAAATCTACTTCCTGAGTGCGTTATATTTTTTCCCGTTGTTTGTACTTTATAGATTTATCTCTTCACCCATTAGCAAAAGTGTAACTATGTAGCTACGCTCATCCCCAACAGATTTGCTTTATCATATGACCATCATCTCAATTACATAGAAGGATATTAACAACGAATGAATCACACACACTTTATTTCCTTTCACCTCCCTGAGATTTAAAGCATAAATCAGGAATGTGACCAACTAACAATTCAAAATTTAGTCGGCTTCATTTTGTATGTGAGTGGAAAGAATCAACAATGCATCTGTTTTTTTTGTGGAGGGGATATTTGCGTTTTGAATGTTATCTTCATTTGTTTCTCTATACAGAGGGACCTCAATTATCCGAATGACACAGCAGGGAGTATTTTATTCGGATAATGGAATGTTTGGGTACTCGCATGCCAGATAACACAGTTTCGCCAAACAACGGCACCTTGAGATCTTGTACAGATAATCCAAAATTTAGATAATGGAATGCCAGATAATTGAGGTTCCTCTTTACTTTGCTCCCCTCAGTAACAAATTATTACCATTGACTTATTATGCACATGGATGCTTATGATGCGGAGCTTTTTCCTCTCTGCCTCAACACTTCATTACTTGATTATTCTACACTGCATGGCATCTGTAACAAATACTTTGTTCAGCTCAGCATCAAAAACACTAAGGTCTTGGGCATAGACTTTTACCTACTACCCATTAATATTTAACTTAT
Source organism: Chiloscyllium plagiosum (assembly GCF_037043375.1). Classification (NCBI taxonomy): domain Eukaryota; kingdom Metazoa; phylum Chordata; class Chondrichthyes; order Orectolobiformes; family Hemiscylliidae; genus Chiloscyllium; species Chiloscyllium plagiosum. The sequence continues at coordinate 48,671,397 of NW_028270154.1, read as the reverse complement.
ACACATAAATCTTGCAAACTTTTACTAAGCACGACACCCTCTAAAAACCAAGAAGTGTTCAACATAAGACTGTGAAAGGAAAACAAAATAAAGAGAAAAAAAAAATTGGGAGAGGTAAAAGAGACAAAGAAAAATCTAACTTTGTATTTTGAAAGTTTCCACTAACAGCACTCAGTCGTAGCCAGAGAATCAGTTTCAATGGATTTCTGCTCTTGCTCCTTCACTGTTACTTCTATCATCTCGAAAGAATCCATTCGTGACTCTTTTCTGATTTACTTCCACATTCTGTCCTCTTAACAATATCATCTGAAAATTAGTTACCTGATTCCACATTTACAATCAATACACACAGCTCAACTTCTCACTCAAATCTCACCTTTACAATTCAAACATAGAACATAGATCAGTACGGTGAAGGAACAAGCCCTTTGGCCACCATGTCTGTACTGATCATGAGTCTATCCTAAACCTAATCCCATCTGCCTGCACGTGGTCCATATTCCTCTATTCCCTGCCTGTTCATGTTTCTGTCAAAGTGATTCTTAAACATTTCTATCATCTGCTTCTACCACATCATCAGGCAGCCTGTTCCAGGCATCGACACCCTATGCATAAACAAAGTTCCTTACACATCTCCTTTAAAAATTTTCCCTCTCTCCTTAAATCTATACCCCCTTGACTATTTGAAATTTCCACCTTGCGAAATAGGGTCTGACTCTCCATCCTTCTCATGATTTTATATCCTTCCATCAGGTTGCCTCTCAGCCTCCAAGACTTGAGCGAAAGCAATCTAAATTTATCAAACCTCTCCAAAGAGCTAATTGGTTCTAAGATTAGATTAGATTCCCTACAGTATGGAAACAGGCCCTTTGACCCAACCAGTCCACATCGACTCACCGAGACCCATTTTCCCTCTGACTAATGCACCTAACACTATGGTCAATTTAGCATAGCCAATTCACCTAACCTGCATATCTTTGGACTGTGGGAGCAAACCCACGCAGACATGGGGAGAATGTGCAAACTCCACACAGACGGTCGCCCAAGACTGGAATCAAATCTGGGACCCTGGTACTATAGGGCAGCTGTGCTAACCACTGAGCCATCATGCCACCCCAAAGAAAGCAGTTGGAGTGAAAATAGTGAGCACTCTGTCCCTGGGTGGTTAAACCCTTTGTCCAGTATCCAGTACTAGATAAGCAGACATTTTCTCTCGCTAAAGACTTGGGAGACCAAAGCTAGAACAAAATGATTATATGTCAATTTTGGGAGGTTTCATGGAGGGCTTTCCAGCAAGGGTGCTCTCGCAAATTTTCACACAATTCCCTGTTGCTCAAATCATTATGTCACTTTGGTATCATGTTCATGCTATTGTGTACTCACTAACATCAGAAGTCCTTGTTACTCCTGGGATTTGCTGCTGGTGCCAGTTTTGAAGCCCATTTGTGCATCAGATTGCTGCCAACCAGGAGTAACCCTTGATAGTACCTAGCATGAGGGAAAGGGAATAGAAAAAAAATCTGAGTGACAAAAAGTGACAATTCATTGTGAACAGAATATCAGTTTCGAAAATGTCTTTCCAACCTCAGATGTCTGCCTATCATAGTGACTGCAGTTGTAAGAATGAGACTTCGGGGCTATCCATTCATTGCACCAGACCATATTAGAACCCTATCTGAAGGACTCCTTCCCTAACACTCAGCATTGCCTATCATTTTGCTATTGTTCCATGTCGAAGCATCACATGGAACAGTTGAAAATGGAAGCTTTTCACAGAAAAAGTGAAGAGAAGAACAAACATAAAAAAGCTGATTTGTTCCTAGAAATAAACAGAGGCTGCTGACCTTACAAACAACAACAAATGTTCAGTCAATAAATGATCACTTCACCCAGCTCACATCTATTGGGAGCAGGTGTCCAGTCTGGCATGTTATGGCTACGGTCTATCAAGCTAAGGTGATGATCCTCCTGCTCAAAATCCTCAGCTTCCTTCCTGCAAGACTGCTGCTGGTCTCCCAGCTCTTCAGCTTCCATCAAAACACCTACTTGCCAGCCCCAGTTCTGCACAGCACGGTATGCAACAATTATGTGAGACTGCAGTGTATTGCAAGCCGCCACCACCAGGATGTGAAACAGATGATCCGAGATGATTTGCACATTTACGGAATAGAAGATTTCTCATGTTGAGGAAGCCTGCTGTATTATGATATGGCACTCTCAACATGAATTAAAACAAATCCTATCACCCTGCATCGGGGAGAAAAGAGTGATGTTGGTAAAACCCACTGCTTGGGCTATAGCACTGACCTCATCACAGGAGACCGAGATGAAGGGATGTGACCTTGCACAAAATACAAATGGAATTGCTTTGAGACATTCATAGATTGGGGATTTGGAATTCCCAGAACATCCTCAGTCTGTGCGCAGCTCATCGAGAGGGAACGATATTTACAATGATGAACTCTGTCCTGCTGTCCTTCCCACAAATCCTTAGGAGACCTTCAGCTGCACTTTCTTTATGTGAGCTGGCATTTACTGCTGGCCTTTATGATATGTTCCTCTTCCATTTAATTGCACCATAGCAACAGTGATTGCTAATATCTGCACTGGCTGGATCCATTGGTCAGGGTTCCAATGATACTACATGGGAAATATCAGAAACAAAACATGTCCTTAATAATGTGTGAAGTCAACATTTGTATCACATACATTTAACAGTTAACATCACCCTTGATACAATATGTTGCATTGTCTTTGTGAATAGTAGCCCACTGCCTGATATTTTGTAAGGTCACCTGTGTTCATGTCACCGAAATGACGATGATGAATTTGTAATGACCAATGACATGGTCGAGTTTGCTTGTGGCCAGGATTTGTATCGAATGTGGTTGGTCCCTGCAACTGGTTCACACAAAGAAGATAATTTCAAATCGACCTGTTCAAAGAATTCAATGATTACAGATATTTCAAACTTGGCTGTGTAAGTGTCTTTTTAATACAATTATCAATCAAAGAACCTCTCACCACTCACAAGGAGAGCCCACCTCCTTAAACAGAGAAACGAAACACCAACTCTGCTTCCTTCGGGTAGTAGTAGCTGTTTTCCATTTCTATTGTGCATTTGTAATTCAGATGAGGATGGAAGGCAAAACATGTCGTGTTTCACAGGGTGAGGGTTCATCTGAGCAATCTAAGTGACACCCCCAAACCTTCATGTTCTTTCTTTTTTGCACTCCCTGCAGATCCTGTCAGTTCTGACCCCCCAAACAATACCACTAACTGTTTCATTTAAGACATTCCATCTTCATCTCACATTACTCCCTGAGCCCCAGAACTACAGCTTAGCCATACCAACATTGTGACACTCTGATCCCAATCAAAACCAGAGAGGGTGGTCACTATCAATAACACCCTTCCTGCCGTAACCCATGTTCTTCTAAGTACCACCAGCTCCCATATTAAATATGCAGAGTCGTCTCCCTGTCACAATTATTGCTCCCTCTGCAACCCAACATGTAATCACAATTATCACAATTGATTCCCCAACTTGCCCACCCTGGTAAGCCTCCTCAACTTTCAGTGAATAGACCCCCACTGTACTTACTGTGCAATAACTCTTCCCTCCACAACAAACAACTTTAGCTCAACTCATGAGTGCCAGATCCATGACTGATCCCGTAAAGCTCCCCAACTGACCACCTACAAATCCTTGGACTGGTTATACAGCACCTTCAGGACTGACTGAGATTCAATCCCTCAACTGTAATAATGTGGAATCCCTGATCCTGACTGCTCCAAGCAGCAGACAGACTAATGTTCAAGAGCCAAATACTAGACTGAGATCAGACCCTACTATTTACTAACTAATCCTGACTGATTACACTCCCTCTTAAATTGTCTGAGGACTACTCCCGGAAGATTTTAGAGAGAGGAGCAGGGACTGCCAGGAGGTAAGTTTTCTACTTAAAAGAGACTTGCCTTGAAAGTCAGGCCTTTTTGTTTAGCAGCAGGAAGAGCGGGAACCATGACCAGGGGGCTGCCGGGAAGGTAAATGACTGCTTTTAAAACTTACCTCGTGTATAGGTGGAGTACACGCTGAATAGGTGTAGACATAGGACTGCTGAGTAAGTGAGGTAATATATTTGGGTCGTTGCATTATCCGAAACACTTCTTAGCTAGTGTCTCCCACCCCTCCTCCTCTAACCAAAAAAAAAGGTTCTGTGTGCTGGATTGGTAAGGTGACTATATTTTTAAAAAATTCTTCATTTTTCAACAGCCTCTTTGGGAATTTAGAAAACTGGGAATGCCTGGTTCGGGCAGTTAAATTTTTTCCTGCAGAATGTGGGAGGTAAGGGTCACCGCTAGAATCCCTGTTAACTTCCTCTGCGAGAAGTGTATCCAACTCCAGCTCCTCAGAAACCGTGTTAGGGAAATGAAGCTGGAGCTGGATGAACTTTGGATCATTCGGGAGGCAGAGGTAGTTACTGAGAGGAGTTACAGGGAGGTAGACATACATCAGGTACATGAGAAAGGCAGATGGGTTACAGTCAGGGGATGGAAAGGGAACAGGCAGACAGTGCAGGGATCCCCTATGGCTGTTACCCTCAATAACAAGTATACTGCTTTGGATACTGTTGTGGTGGGGTGACTTACCAGGGATAAGCCATGGGGTACAGGTCTCTGGCACAGAGTCTGTCCCTGTTGCTCAGAAGGGAAGGGAAGAGAAGAGCAGAGCATTAGTCACTGGGGACTCCATAGTTAGGGGGACACTTAGGAGGTTCCGTGGGAATGAGAGAGACTCACGGATGGTGTGTTGCCTCCCAGGTGCCAGAGTTTTTGATGTCTCGGATCATGTTTTTGCCATCCTTGAGAGGGAGGTGGAGCAGCCTCAAGTTGTGGTCCACATTGGCATTAACGACATAGGTAGGAAAAGGAATGGGGATTTAAGGCAGAAATTCAGGAGGCTAGGGTGGAAGCTTAGAGCTAGAACAAACAGTTGTTATCTCTAGTTTGTTACTCATGCTAGCGAGGCGAGGAATTGGGAGAGAGATGAGTTGGACACATGGCTACAGGGATGGTGCAGGAGGGAGAGTTTTGGATACCTGGATAATTGGGGCTCATTTGGGGGTAGGTGGGACCTCTACAAACAGGATGGTCTACACCTGAACTAGAGGGGTACCAATAAGCTTGGGGGGTGAGGGAGGGGCGGAGAATTTGCTAGTGCTCTTCGGGTTTAAACTAATTCAGCAGAGGGATGGGAACCCAAATTGTAGCTTTAGTATCCAGGAGGGTGAGAGTACAGAGGTCAGAAACCTGGTTTCAAGTTCACAAGAGTGCACCGACAAGCAGGATGGTGGTTTGAAGTGTTTCTATTTCAATGCCAGGAGCATCCGGAATAAAGTGGATGAACTTGCAGCATGGTTTGCTACCTGGGATTTCATTATTGTGTACATTTTGGAGACATGGATAGAGCAGGGACAGCAATGGTTGTTGCTGGTTCCGAGATTTATATGTTTCCGTAAGATCAGAGAAGATGTTACAAGAGGGGGAGGTGTGGCATTATTAGTCAAAGACAGTATTACAGTGGCAGAAGGAACATTTGATGAGGACTTGTCTGCTCAGGTAGTATGAGCTGAGGCTAGAAACAGGAAAGGAGAGGTCTACTGGGAGACCTCTATAGGCCTCTGAATAGTTCCAGAGATGCAGAGGAAAGGATTGCAAAGATGATTCTAGATAGGAGTGAGAATCACATGGTAATTGCTATGGGGGAATTTAACTTTCCAAATATTGACTATGAATGCTATAGTTTGAGTACTTTAGATGAGTTAGTTTTTGTCCAATATGTGCAGGATAGTTTCCTGAAACAATATGTGGACAGGCCAACAAGAGGCGCAGCCACATTGGATTTGGTACTGGGTAATGAACCCAGCCAGGTGTTAAATTTAGAGGTAGGTGAGCGCTTTGGTGATAGTGACCACAATTTGGTTATGTTTACTTTAGTGATGGAAAGGGATAGTTATATACCACAGAGCAAGAGTTATAACTGAAGAAAAGGCAATTATAATGCAATTTGGCAAGATTTAGGATGCATAGGGTGCAGAAGGAAATTGCAGGGGATGGGCACAATTGAAATATGCAGCTTATTCAAGGAATAGCTACTGCTTGTCCTTGATAAGTATGTACCTGTCAGGGAAGGAGGGAGTGGTCGAGTCAGGGAGCCATTGTTTACTAAGGAAGTTGAATCCCTTGTCAAGACAAAGAAGAAGCTTATATTAGGATGAGATGTGATGGCTCAGTTAGGGTGCTTGAGAGTTAAAACCTAGCCAGGAAAGACCTAAAGAGAGAACCAAGAATAGCCAGGAGGGGACATTGGCAGATAACATCAATGAAAACCCTAAAGCTTTCTCTAGGTATATCAGGAATAAAGGGATGTCTGGAGTTGGATTAAGGCCAATGAAGACAGTAGTGGGAAGTTGAGGAGTCCAAGGAGATAGGAGAAGTGCTAAATGAATATTTTTCATTGGTATTCACATTGGAAAAAAAATAATGTTGACAAGGAGAATACTGAGATACAGGCTACTGGACTAAATGGCATTGAGGTTCACAAGGAGAAGGTGCTAGCAATTCTGGAAAATGTGAAAATAGATGTCTTCTGGGCCAGATGGGATTTATCCTGGATTCTCTGGGAAGCCATGGAGGAGATTGCAGAGTCTTTGCCTTTGATCTTTACATTGTCATTGTCTACAGGAATAGTGCCAGAAGATTGGAGAACAGTCCCCTTGTTCAAGAAGGGGAGTAGAGACAACCTTGGTAATTATAGACCAGTGAGCCTTACTTCGGTTGTGAGTAAAGTGTTGGAAAAAGTTATAAGGGATAGGATTTATAATCATCTAGAAAGGAATAATTTGTTTAGGGATAGTCAACACAGTTTTGTGAAGGGTAGGTCATGCCTTATTGAATTCTTTGAGAAGGTGACCAAACAGGTGGACGGGGGTAAAGCGATTGATGTGGTATATATGGATTTGACTAGGGCATTTGATAAAGTTCCTCAAGGAAGGCTATTGCACCAAATACAGAGGCATGGGATTGAGGATGATTTAGTGGTTTGGATCAGAAATTGGCTCACTGAAAGAAGACAGAGGGTGGTGGTTGATGGGAAATGTTCATGCTGGTGTTCAATTTAGTTTTGGACAGTAAGGATCTGTTTTGGGTCCACTGCTGTTTGTCAATTTTACAAATGACCTCAGTGAGGGTGTAGAAGGATGGGTTAGTAAATTTACGGACGACACTAAGGTCGGTGGAGTTGTGGATAGTGCGGAAGGATGTTGCAGATTACAGAGGGGCTTAGGTAAGCTGCAAAGCTGGGCTGAGAGGTGACAAATGGAGTTTAATGTGGACAAGTGTGAAGTGCTTCACTTTGGAAGGAGCAACAGGAATAGAGAGTACTGGGCTAATGGTAAGATTCTTGGTAGTGTAGATGAGCAGAGAGATCTCTGTGTTCATGTACCTAGATCCCTGAATGTTATGACCCAGTTTGATAGGGTGGTTAAGTAGGCATTTGGTGTGTTAGCTTTTGTTGGTAGAGGGATTGAGTTTCGGAGTCACGAGGTCATGTTGCAACTGTACAAAACTCTGGTGCGACCGCCCTTGGAGCATTGCATACAGCTCTGGTCACCACAATATAGGAAGGGTGTGGAAGTTTTGGAGAAGGTTCAGAGGTGATTTACTAGGATGCTGCCTGGTATGGAGGGAAGGTCTTATGAGGAAAGGCTTAGTTCATGGAATGCCCTGCCAGTAGCAGTAGTGGACTCTCCTTCATTATGGGCATTTAAGTGGGCATTGGAGGATAGTGGGCTAGTGTAGATTAGATGGGCTTGGATGGGCGCAATATCGAGGGCCGAAGGGCCTGTACTGCGCTGTATTCTTCTATGTTCTATGTTCTATGTTCTATGACCTGAGGCTGTTTTCATTGGAGAGAAGAAGATTGAGAAGTGACTTAATTGAGACATATAAGATAATCAGAGGGTTAGGTAGGGTGGACAGTGAGAGCCTTTTTCCTTGGATGGTGATGGCTAGCACAAGGAGACATAATTTTAAATTGAGGGGTGATAGATATCGGATAGATGTCAGAGGTGGTTTCTTTGCTCAGAAAATAGTCGGGACATGGAATGCCCTGCCTGCAACAGGAATAGACTCACCAACTTCAAGGGCATTTAAATGGTCATTGGATAAACAGATGGATAAAATTTGAATATTGTAGGATAGATAGGCTTCAGATTGGTTCCACAGGTCGGCACAATATCGAGGGCCAAAGGGCCCTGTACTGCGTTGTAATGTTCTATATTCTATTTTGAGCTATTGAGTCATTGAAGCACTTGCTGTGTATTTGCTGACTTGCTGTTGACACACAGTATGATGCCATACAGCAACATGTCTAGCCATTGAATGAGCATTGCTGGGAACCATAATGAGCTGCTTGTCTTTCTGTCTGTGCTAATAAGCAAGGCAGGACAGAACAACACCAAGCCTGTAAGTTCTGAATGAAGCAGCATTGAACAAAATGACAAGGAAATACAGAAAGGACTTGCAGTGATCATCTATGTATAGTATAAGATTTGTACACATGGAAGGTTCTAAGATCATGAAACTTGAACTGCTCCAGCTGCCCTGCTTCAGCTGTTGTTGGAGAGCACAGAGAACTGCTCCACTCCCCTGCTCAATGTCTTCCATCAGTGTTGCCACAAACCTCTGGAGTCTCTGATTTGTAAGCAAGAGGGTGGTGACTGAGTGCTGAAAGATCAAGCTGAATATCCTGCGACGTACACTGTTCCTGTGAAGTATGAGATGAGTATCTGAACCTGTGCATAAACTGGACAGGCAGTAGCATTCTAATGAAATGTGCCAGTGAGCTCTGAGGTATGGTATTGACGTGCTGAACTGTATTTTAAGTGAGTGCCATGATGATGTGGTTTAATGCCATCCTTTGTGGATGAAGGATGCTGATAGTTGCTGCCAGTGTAATGTGCTTTATGATGTTGGGGAATGCTATCAAGATGGAGACTAGAAACAGCAAGAGGTGAGCTGGAACTACTGGACTTTCATGTCAGAAATTGTCATTATTTAGGTTTTCTCCACAGCCTGCAAAATTAGCAAACTGCTTGTAAATGATTAGATAATAATGAAATGTCAGTGCATGCAAATAGTCTTCTCAACACTCAATAGCAACATTTTCAGGGGCTTGAACTCTCCTATGTCCAAGCCCCCATGTGCAACAGATGCTGGAGATCAGAGTCGAAGAGTGTGGTGCTGGAAAATCACAGCCGGTCAGGCAGCATCTTCGACTCTGACCTCCAGCATCTGCCGGGTATGTGTTTGGTTGTATGGTGTTGTCATGGTAGATGCTGCAAGACATGTCAGAGTGTCGACGTGGATACCACCATTACACGTGGGGACACCTCTCACCCTGTATGTAACAAGGTCTCATGTGATTCGGCCAATGTTGTCTATTTCATATGCTGCAGGCAAGATCCCCTGAGGCATGGTGCATTGGCGAGACCGGGCAGAGGCTGTGGCAACGGATGAATGGATAGGAGTGTTCTCTCCCAATAGCAGAACACTTCAGCGGTCTAGAACATTCAACCTTGGACTGTCGGGTGACCATCCTCCAAAGCAGGCTTTAGGACAGGCAACAATGCAAAGTGGCTGAGCAGAGGCTGATAACCAATTTTAGTACCAATGGGGATGGCCTCAACCAGGACCTTGGGTTCATGTCACACTACAGGTACGTGTACGTACACACACACACACTCCTCTCTCATACACAAGCTCTCTCTCTCACACGCTCACACATACACTCCCACACTCACACAAACACCGTCTCATAGACTTATACCCCTTTAAACTCACATGCTTACACACTCTCTCACAGATACTCATAGCCCCCCCCCTCACACACACCCACATGTGCACACGCACATAAGTTTGTGGAGTGAATTTGTACTTGCAGAATTACCTTTTATTTTGCTCAAAAACTGCTTCAATCTATGTAAGATTCTGTAAATCCTTTTTTAAAGATTAGAATCAGTCTGAACATTGGGGCACAGACAGCTCACACAGGCACCTCACATCTTCAGTGCACTATCTGGGCCAACATGGCATCTAATGTTAAAGTTCACCTGAGAATGTAATTTTACGAAAGTTCTGGAATTTACATACAAAAGAATTGAAACCAACATGCCCATTCAAATAGATGGGAGACTTAACAAACAATCCAGATCTTTCTCAATATATAATTTCAGTTACATCACACTGTAAACTTTTGCTATAAATTCTGTGTCCTATGATCTTATACTCCACAACCAGCTGATGAAGTAGTAGCTCTCCAAAAGCTAGTGCTTCCGAATAAACCCTTTGGACTATAACCTGGTATTGTGTGATTTTTAACTTTGTACACCCCAGACCAACACTGGCACCTCCAAATCATGACTACCTTGAAGAAGTTCTCTTCCTCCCTCTACAAGATCTCAGTGAGTCTCTCTCTCACTGTACCCCCAGGTACCTATCACATTCTCAGCTACCTTCCCCAGCCCCACCCTCCTCCCATTTATCTCTCAGCCCCCTTTGGCCACCCCTCATTCGTCATGAACAGCTTATGCTTGAAATGTCTCATCTCCTGCTGCTTGGATGCTGCCTGACCGGGTGCGCTTTTCCAGCACCACACTCTTTGATCCCCACCCCCAATACACAGGCCTTCTGACCACATAGTCTGCTATTACACATAATCCATTGTTAGCCACTAACAGTGTCCAGTAACAGCTAGTCACCCTCCTAGCCAGATGTATATCCACTCTTTTGTCTGTCAAACTGTTCCTTTCTCTCTTTGGATGCTATCTTCACCCATCATTTACTCCTTACACCGCACCCTATCTTGTGCATAAAAAAGAAACAACATTTACCTAGTTACCATTAGTTCTGAGGAAGGGCCACCAGACCTGAAACATTAACTCTGATTTCTCTTCACAGATGCTGCCATACCTGCTAAGCTTTTTCAGGAATTTCGGTTTTTGTCGCTTTCCAATATACCTTTTTATTCTTTAACTACTAAAAATTGTGTTAGATTATGGTGACAGTTGAAGCTTGTCACTTTATTTTACTGTATTATTCACTGTAAAATATAAGTGATGATAAATCATCATTCATTCATTCTTGGTCGTTATCAAGACTGCCTCCTCTATCTGTAAATTTGTTAATCTCTAATCCTGAATCAGCTGATTTCCTGTTGATAGTGTTATCCTTTACTGCATTTATACTCAACTATACTTCAATTTTCCATCTTCCATAGACTACTTCAGTCAAAACTCTGCTATGGGATCTGATTGATAACAACTGCTGTTTACCTATCATCTTTATATTCATTGGCCTGCATTGCCTCCAGTGTCTTAATTTTAAAATTTGCCTCCTTGTTTTTCAAAAATCTCCATGCACTTCTTATTCTATTTTTGCCACAGTTACTGGCTGTACAACTTTCCACAATCTTTTTCACTGTTCTAGTTCTGGCCTCTAGCATGTCCCTGATTTTGAAAACTCCACTATTGGTGGTTGTGCTCTCAGCTGCCCTAGCCTCTGAAATTCTCTCCCTAGTCTACTCTGATTGTCTACCTTTCTTTCCTCCTTTGAGATGATCTTTAAAGCCAAACATTTGGACATTTTAACAAAATATCTCCTTGTAAGGCTAGTTGTCACATTTTGTTTAATAATGCTTCTGCAAAGCATTTTGGAAAGTTTTACTGTGTTAAAAGAGCTAAGCATTGTTATTGAATGAATATCCCGTTTCTTTAGTTTCTTTGCTTTTGATATCAGCTATTCAAGATTCTATTATTTTCACCTCTTCCATGCATATCTTTTGTTGTTTTATTTGTTACATTGCCATTTATTTTTACCTCAGACCATGAAACCTTTGTTTATTTAATCTCTCCTGCCCTCCTCCTGTCAGAGCTTCCTCTTCGGCCTTTCTTTCTAATCTTTCACTTGCTCAAAAACTGTTTACTTTTACCAGTTCTGAAAGAAGTTTACAAACGTAAAATGTTAACTGTTCCTCCCTCCACAGATGCTGCCAGATTTCTTAAATATTTCCAGGATTTTCTGTTTTTATTTCAAACCACAATCACTTTTGCATCACTACGCAGTCTCTTCTTCATGCAGGTATCGTTTTCTCTTCACACTCTGTCTTCACTTTGCTCCATTCTTTGTATAGAGTGTTCAGCCATTTTGGTCGTGGAATTTGAAAATTTTGATCTGGCTTCTTTTCTTTGTTGTCTCATTCACTTCCTCCAATAGCTATATCAAAATTTATAGATTCATTTTTGATGCTTCACTAAAAATCTCTCGACTTGACTTTGGATTCTTGTTCATAGGAAAAAAGAAAAGGAAATAACAAAATAAAGGCTTAAGCTCTTTTCTGCTTTAGTCAGCTGTTAATGATTTTTTGTGCTTTATTTTGTTGACTGGTTAAATTTCTAATAAATTCTCATAGAGATTCCTAGTCAGTCACCAATATTATATAGTTGCAGCTCATAGGAATCCTCTACAAATTGGTGTTCAATTTGATTGCCACACTTTAACGTCACTGACATACATTTTTTTTTCCTGTTTTTGACATTGCTGCTACAGGAAGACTGGAAATATTTCTTTGTTTTACGACTGACAGTTATGTCATTTCACTTACATTATATCACTGTAGCTGCAGATAGAGCTATCAGAACCGTGTTAATGTTGCAACATGAATAGAACAGTCGATGGAAGAAATATGTTTTGGTCAGCATGTGGCCAAAGGAGTAGGAACATAATTTTATTAAATGCTTCAAAGCCAGGGATATTTTTCAATCAAGCCTGTACTCAGTGATTTATTTTGTCTCCTGTCTTAACAGTGGTCTCAATTTAAAAATTGGCCTCCTTGTTTTCAAAAATGCAAATGCAAAAGTTAGAACTATTGTCATAATTAAATCCTGGTATGGAGAAATGGGAGAGTGGGTAAATGTACCCTGACTCATCTTCACTAGTTTGCAGTAACTTTTATTTAACTCAAGTGCATTATGTGAGATAGACAAAGGGGACAAGAGTCAGGACAAGGTCCAACACAACTTATTGAACAATTTATCAATGTAAAGCAATATTTATCAAATTCTACAATCATACTTCAATTCAACTCTATCCGATGCTATCAACCTCTTCACAGGAGTCTTCAGTTTTTTCTCGACACTGTCTACTTCTGGCATGCATTTCTGAGGATTCACTGCATCCTATCCAGAGGTCCTTATTACTGTATTTGAACAATTTGTATGAAAGAACTGGTAATATCTGTTCAGTAAGGCTGAAGCAGGCTGTTCCTTGTCCTTTGAAGATTGACTGATGTCTCAGGATTTGCAGTCATCAATTTGGATTTCCCTTCACAGCTAGGGCTGGTTCTGGCTTTCGGGTCATCTCACTGAGGTGATGTTGTTAAAGAAGAGGCAAAAAGCAGAGAGAGATGGCGCTCCAGTTTGCATCTTTCATCTGCCTCTTTGCACCTTTCTCGAAAATATTGTGGCCTGAGTCCAATTCTAGCATCATGCAGGGGCAGGAAGATCCAATGAATCGACTACAACGTGATTTTGAACCTTCAGTTGTCAAGTTCTGACCTTGTCATGCAATGCCTCTAGCCTCTTACTGAGCTCGGCTCCATCAAATCTGTTTAACATTCTTTTAGAGCCGAAAAGTGTGGCGCTGAAAAAGCACAGCAGGTCATGCAGCATCCAAAAAGCAGGAGAGTCGACATTTCAGGCATAAGCCCAAAATGTCAACTCTCCTACTCCTCCGATGCTGCCTGACCTGATGTGCTTTTCCAGTGCCACACTTTTCAACTATGATTCTCTAGCATCTGCAGTCCCCTCACTTTTTCCTAATAACATTCTTTTAATAAAGCATGTTCACTGAAAGCATAAACAGAGGTTAATTTTGAAACAATGTGGCTGTATACCTGGTCAAGCAATTCCAGGTCTGTCTGAATTTGATGGGAAGTTGATTGTTCAAGATCTTGCTGCATGAACACTCTCGGTTCTAGCTGTGAGGTTTGCTAATTGCAGAATCCGGGTAGATTTAAACTTGGCTTCCTCCTTTCAAGATTTTATCCATGTTCATGAAAAAAATGTCAATATATCTGTAACAATCCTGGAGGTCCAGACAAGGGAGAATATTTAGGGTGGTCTTGTGATAAGAGGATATCAACCCTCCTTGGGTCGGAGATGGAAGCTCTTGATTGGAGTCGCACCCAAAACCTTGACGGACAAAGAAGGCACACTCAAAGGTGGCCAACCGAGGGTATTTTTCTGAAGACTCTTCTTGAGATTTTCTTGAGGGACTACTTATTCATTTTTGAGGACCATTTCTTAACTTGTTCATTCCTACATCTCCTTTATTAGATAACACAGTCATGTAGTAACATTACCTTCTGTATTTGTTTTAACATATGGAATATTTGGAATCACATAGAAGCAAAATTAGAATAATTCATCAATATCCTCGATAATTATCAACCATCCATTAAATCTATGGCCACAGCGAATAAGGGAGACATTAATTCCCCACATATCACAATGTTTAAATTGGCATAAGGTAACAGGCATAAGTTGGCAATACAAATGTTTTTCATAAAGTAGAAGAATGAAGAAGAAATTGAGAACAATTGTGAAAGGGGAATTGTTAATTAGTGGAACACTAGCAATTTTTTGTGACCAAACACGTGAATCCAGTTGCATCCGTGGTGCCAAGATCAAGGATGTCACTACACAGCTGCAGAACCTTTTATAAGAGGTTGTACGGGAGTGTGAACAGCAAAGGCTGTGGTGCACATTAATATCAATGACTTAGGATGTTGCCTTGCAGTCAGAATTCAGGAATCCAGGTTAATAAAAAAAACATGCAGGACCTTAAAGGTAATAAACTCTGGAATATTCCTCAATATTATGCACAAGTGAGTACAGCAGTAGGACAATGATGTAAATAAATGTGAGGCTGGAAAAATGGTGCAGTATGGAGGGGATGTTGTTCTGATTCCAACTGGTGGTAATGCTGGTCAAGTCTGATCTCAGAATGAGAAGTGACTTAATAGATCACGTAATTTGCAGCGGATTAACTTGGTGGTTAGTAACTGAGACATATTCACATAAGGCTGCAGCTGCTATTTAACAATTATACATAGATTTATTACACAAAATAAGAAGGAAATAAGCAAAATCCTCTTTCTCTCTCTATTCACAACTTAAAAAGCTCTTAACATAAACATCAGAACTACGTTTCAACCTGTTTTGCAACACCATCTGTTACAGACTCAGTCCCAGAGAAATACCACATCTATAATCAGCTTTTTAAATCTTTAGTTAACTAACAATTTCCAATTTCTTTCCCTTGGACTGTTGGGAATTTTTAATAATTTATTTACGTGCCTGATGACATGAAGCTATCATAATTTTGATTGCCTAAACGTTCTCAGTTAAGTAATTTGATTTCTCTCCAGGTTTTCCTGGCTTGAAGTTTTCACAGAACACCAAACACTTCTGCTAAGGTTAGATCTAACTCCTTTAAAGTGAACTGGGAAAAAAAAACTTGGTCTCCCTGCCACATAAAAGCAATTTTGAATTCTGCACTGAATGCCAGATTCTTCTGAGTTATCTTTGATCCTTTTGTTCTCAAAATTATACTAATTGTTTGAATGTGTTTGCTTTAACTGCCATAAATTCAACAAGGCTAATATTTCACATTAACACCACAGGGGCTGCTGAGCGTTTGGCTGAAGTCACATAAATTTTTCGAAAATGTGCATTTAGCTTACCGTCGAAATTACTTCCATCTTTCAAATTAAAATACCCGTACAGGACAAATTAAAACCCAGTTGATACTTTAAAATTTAAAAGTTTAAATTCCAAAAATTATAATAGTATATTATGCACATTTCATCACAAAGTGTAAAATTAAATCAGAGAGTTCGAAGTAATTATGAGGAAAGACTGGCAGCCAATATAGTCGAGTCTTTTATTGACATATTTATTGTAGGGGAATGAGAAAGGAGGATTGGGCAGAAGGGAACCTAAACGCATGGGTGCGTGAGTGAGTGAGTCTGCAATGTTAAATGAATACTTTGCTCTGTCTTTAGACCCATTGAGGCCATGGTGACAAAGGAGGAAACGCTGTCACTAGAAGTTTTCAAAATTGATAATGATGTATTGAATATAAGGAAGGTTAAGATTGCTAAAGACCAAGGCAAATAGATTTTTCCCTCTTGTTAGTTTCTTCAATACTTGATGCATGTTTAGTGTGGTAACTATGTCCTTCAAGAGTTATTAGCTTGATTAATGATGCTGTGAATGATTTATGCTTAATGGTGAAATTCCCTGCTCAGAGTACATTTTGTGAACTTCTGTTAAATACTCTTTGTGTATTCGATTTAAGGTAGGTGACTAACTTTAAGGTCCAAATTGGAAAATTAAGTATTTGAGTTATGTTCTGACAAGTTGTTCTACAACCCAATGTGCCCATGGTGCCAGAAAATTCAAAGGGAGAGAAAATTGATGACTAAACACTGTTTTCAAATAGATTAGATTAGATTACCTACAGTGTAGAAACAGGTCCTTCGGCCCAACAAGTCCACACCGACCCTCCGAAGAGCAACCCACCCAGACCCATTCCCCTACCTTCACCCCTGATTGATGCACCTAATACTACGGGCAATTTAGCATGGCCAATTCACCTAACCTGCACATCTTTGGACTGTGGGAGGAAACCAGAGGAAACCCACGCGCCTGCGGCTTGGACCGCGCGACCACGCCACCAGCAGCAAGAGGATGTGGGGTCTGAGGAGCTGCAAATGCCCAAACTGACACATCACAACCCGCCAAGGTCATTCACAAGAAACTGAATAGACTCCTTCACCCAGTGCTCAGGTAGTGGTGGGATTCGAATTCATGACTCATTCAAAAGAGGAGCGCCTCATACTGCCCGACCATGCTACCACTTAAATTAGATTCCCTACAGTGTGGAAACAGGCCCTTAGCCCAAACTGACCCTCCAAAGAGTAACCCAAACAGGCCCATTTCCCTCTGACTAATGCACCTAACACTATGGGCAATTTAGCATGGCCTATTCACCTAACCTGCACATCTTTGGACTGTGGGAGGAAACCGGAGCACACAGAGGAAACCCATCAGACACGGGGAGATTGTGCAAACTCTACGCAGACAGTCACCTGAGGCTGGAATTGAACTTGGGATCCTAGTGCTGTGAGGCAGTAGTGCTAACCACTGAGCCACCATGCCACACTGTTCTTAGATCTGAGTCTGTGCAGCATTGCTAGAACTGACACTAGGTGAACAAATAGTGCTCCCAATGTGTTCTAGGTATATTAGAATTAGCATTAATTTTCTATGGGATCCATCTGAGGTTGGAGTCACAGGTAGACAACATCAATTAGTTAATCAATTGGGTTAAAACATTGCCATGGTAGATTGGATGGTTGTTTCTCATTATGCCATAACCATAAGGTACCCTGTAGCCCACGTCTACAGACAAAGAATGAGCTATCTCCAGGTGTCATGTCAGCAGTGTTGTTTCAGATAACATCTCTCCTGAAAATGTGTGGTGAAGATATCCACCATGACACTTCTATTAGTTGTCATCTGATAAACAGTAAGGTAACTTGGCCTCTCACCTTCTATCCCTTAGGCCCATTCCAAAAGGCAACTGGAGATATGAAGAGACATCTCCATCAACTGCACATCATTGCAACAAGGTCCTCCAGTTGTTCTGTTCAGTGGTGTCAATCTGAACTGTTGCAGACAATCAGACTGAGAACCAAAGGATCTCGGGCCATTGCTTGATTACCCAGATGCAAGGTCTCATGGACTGCATATGTGTCATATCAAAAAGAGGCCTTCATTCACTGAAAGGGATTTCACAAATATTCAACTGGTAGGTGACCACTGTCAGTGAAGTTGGTAGGTGTGTGCTTATTCTTATGGGGGTAGCCACAATTTGTTTCATTACTTATTAGTTTATTTTATTCATTCACGGGCATAAGTGTTGTCAGCTAGGCCAGCATTTATTGCTCATCATTAATTGTTCTGAAGAAAAGAATAGGTCTCATATAATATGAATTCCTTGACTGTTAATTTGATCCAATTATGGATTCCTGGCTAATAGATAAAAACAGAGGTGTATCCCATCTGTGTGTACCCCTACCTGGTCAGAATTTCACTTCAGCCTCAAGATCCCATTCTTCCCTTGGGTGCCTGTGCCCAACAACTTGAGCTGCCTCTGAGTTGCATGTCCTTTAGGGAAACAAACGAAGAACTATGTATAGACTGCTGCTGCATCCATCCACCTCCTCTTCATCCACTGCTTGGGCACGTTCTGACACATCTACTTACCACTGGGCAGTGGAGGTCCCAGTGGAGGGCTCTCTATACAGGAGTCCTCCCTCTTTCCCTCGGGGATCTGGGTGGAGGGTGTTGTACACAGCAGTCCCCTGTAACTGTAGATTGTGGTGATTCATGGACTCCCAGCCCGATTGCTTGTTTTGTGGCACTGTGGAGTCCATGAATGATGTGTACAATAATTGCGGGTGTTTGCACTCCCTTTTAAGTTATGTGAATGACCTTTTGTTCTGTTTCTGTTTGCATTTCAGCCCCATGCTCCTGATCGTTGGGCACCCGGGATGGAGGGGTACAGGCAGGCCGGAGAAGCTCCTCATGGGTCTGCTCTCAGGCCTGGCCAAGCTGGTTATAAACAGATCCAAGCAGCAGTCTGTGGAGGGATTCATTTTGACCGACTGCCTGCCCCTCTTCTCTTGCTATGTTCGAGCCTGGGTGTCCTTAGAGAGAGAGCACCCGGTGTCCACCAATGCTCTCTATGCCTTTAGAGAGAGGCAGGCACAACGGGGGTGGTGGAGTGCTTTATTTCCCACTCCAACTCTATTTTGATTTATTCCTTCACTTGCTTCCATTTAAGTCTCTCCCTTCACTTTATTTTCACATAAGCATGGCCACTATTGGGCTTTACTTGTTACTGGTTCCCTGGCCATATCAGTGTTTTTCCTGGAAAAACTAAAAAAGCGAGGGGTGTCAGACATTCTGACACTCTGAGGGAGTTGGATCAGTGTCAAGAACTTTCCACGGAAAACACCCGGGTGACCTGGTGATGGGATACAGGTCTCTGTCAAGTTATTTCACATCAAACTTAAGTTAAAAGCAAATTAACTGAGTGGCATGTCAGATGATTGGTCAGGATATAAAGAACAGCAGAAAACGACTGTAAAGCTAATGAGAAAGGTTAGGATCTGAAGAGAGTTGGCTAACACTCTTGCAGGTGCACCAGTACAGGTTGTTCTGCTATAACACATTTTTTGTTATGTGAATTCGTTGTAATATGATTGAAAAATTGGGGACACTAGTTCTAAAGCGCAAATTTTAAAAACATGTTGGCTGTAATGCGATCACAACACCAACATTTTAAGCGCTGTTTCTATAATGCGGGGTTGCAGAAGTATGCAATCATTGTGTTGTGGAAGAACTACCTGTATTAATTTTTAAAGATTTGTTAGACACTGAAAACATTTCATCAGACTCGAAATTAGCAAATGTAACCCGTCTATTCAAGAAGAAAGGGAAGTTGGAAATTATAGGCCAGTTAGCTTGACATCTGTCATGGGGAAAGTGCTGGAATGAATCATTAAAGCAATAATAGCTGGACATCTATAAAAAACTAGGTAATCAGGGAGATTGATTTAATGAGAGGGAATTCATGTTTAACCAATTTGTTGGAGTTCTTTGAAGATGAGCCTGTAGATGTGCCGTATCCAAATTTCTAAATTCGATTGAAGATTGGAAGAGTCCACTAATAGCATCCATCATGCATCTATCTGTTTGTCTCTGTGGATAGATTGATAGTTACCATGAAGGCCAAGGTCCAGCACACAAGATGTCTGCCACATGTACTTACAGAGCACACTTCAACATATTCAGGTGAAAAAAAATCCATTTGTTGTCCTGTTTCCTTTTTATCTGATTGCTAGCTAACTGACTTCTAACATTCAGAGTGAAAGTAAGTATTAATCTACAATGCATGTGACTAGGAGATAGGTCTTTGACCATCACCGTCACAACATGCTGACACTCAAACCCAGACTAGTCCTCTCAAGAATTGTTCAGTCCCAGTAGAATATTCCCATGGAGTTGAATCTGGCTTTTAACCTCCGTTCACACATATTCGTTAAAGAGGAAAACACAAAATACCTGTGCTGTCAACCCCTCATTATTTTATTACAGTCATAGAGTCATAGAAATATCTAGCACGGAAACAGATGCTTCGGTCCAACTCGCCCATACTGACGAGAAATCCTAACCTAATGTAGTCCCATTTGCCAGCACTTGGTTCATATCCCTTTGAACCATTTCTATTCATATATCCAACCAGATGCCTTTTAAAAGCTGTAATTGTACCAGCCTCTACCACTTCCTCTGCCAGCTCATTCCATACACATACCACCCTCTTCGTGAAAAAGTTGGCCCTTAGATCCCTTTTAAATCATTCCCTTTTCACCCTGAACCAATGCTCTGTAGATCTGGACTCCCCCACCCCAGGGGAAAGACCTTGTCTGTTTATCCTATCTGTGCCCCTTATGATTTTATAAACCACTATAAGGTCACCCCTAATACTCCAATATTCCAGGGAAAACAGTCCCGGCCTATTCAGCCTCTCCCTACAGCTCAAATCCTCCAACCCTGGCAACATCAAAAGATCACAATCCAGTCTGAGGTCGCTCTGATATTTTTAGGTATTGCATCCTATCAATCCAACATAAAATTTTTGCTTGCGACCAACTAAACACTTAATTTACATCTGCAGTTATTTTGACTGATGGCAGCATCCTTAAAAAAAAGCACACTTTAGAATTAAGGGTAAAAGTGCTGGTAGTATCTTGGAGCTCTGACCGGTTGTTATGACAACACTGATCTTTAGTCACCAGTATAAATACTTAGAGCCGTAGAGTCATAGAGTCCTACAGGCCCTTCGGCCCAAACTGGTCCATGCTGATCAAAATGTCCATCCACGCTAACCCCATTTTCCTGCACTTGGCCCATATCTTTCTAAATTTCCGTATCTATGCATTTCTCCAAATGCCTTTTTACATGTTGTTAATGTACCCACCTCAACTATTTCCATTGGCAGCTTATTCTACACGCATACCACCGTCTGCATAAAAAAGTTGCCCCCAGGTTCCCTTTTATTCTTTCCCCTCTAACTTTAAACTGATGCCCTCTAGTCCTAGATTCCCCAACCCTGGGAAAAAGACTGAATACATTCATCCTGGTCTTGCCTCTCATGATCTGACACACTTCTATAAGATCCCCCCTCAATCTCCTATGCTGTAAAGAAAAAAGTCCTAGTTTGTCCAACCTCTCCCTATAGCGCAGACGCTCGAGTTCTGGCAACATGCTTGTACATTCCTTCTGCACCCTTTCCAGTTTAATAACATGCTTTCTATAACCAGGTGACCAAAACTGAACATAATACTCCAAGTGTAACCTCACCAATGTCCTGTACAACTGTAACATAACATCCAACTTCTATCCTCAATGCCTAACTGATGAAAGCCAGTGTACCAAAGGCCTTCTTCACTGCCCTGTCTACCTATGACTCCATTTTCAGAGAACTATGCACCTGAATTCAAAGGTCCCTCTGTTCCAGTACACTCCTTAATGCCCTACTAACTCCAACCTGGATTTGACTTTACAAAGTGCAAGGCCTCACACTTATCTATATTAAACTCCATTTGTCACTTTTCGCGACTCTTTCCCAGCTGGTCAAAGTCCCACTGCAATTTCTGATAACCTTTCTCATTGTCAACGATACTGCCTATTTTAGTGTCATCTGCAAACTTTCTAATCATGCCTTGTACATTTGCATCCAAATCATTGCTATAGATAACAAACATCAGTGGGCTCAGCACTGACCCCTGAGGTACACCACTAGCCACAGGCCTCCAGTCTGGCAAGCATCCTTCCATTATTACCCTCTGATTCCTACCATCAAGCCAATTATGTATCCAATTTGGCAGCTCCTCCTGGATTCCATGCAATCTAACCTTCCAGAGCAAACCTATCATGTGGAACCTTATCAAAGGCCTTACTGGAATTCTTATTGACTATGTCTAGCACCCCACCCTTGTCAACTTTCCTGGTCATTTCATCAAAGAACTCTAACAAATTTGATGTTCCCATGCACCAGAAAAAAATATTTTTTCAGACTTTTCACTGCACTTGCCTTTAATGCACAAGATGTCCCTTTGTCTTTTGAGATTATGGCCATTACTGCACCCATCAATATAGCTGGTACATGCCTGCAGAATCAAAATGAAGTACTAGAAGAGACCTTGTCATTAAGTGTTTGGTCCCAGAGCAGTTCAGTTCTGATATCTTACACTATCATTGCTCTTGGTCAGTTCTGAAATATTTAGCCATGATCTTGTGAGGCAATGAAACTTTGTTAAGTTAATTTACTTAACTTGCCCCATTTGTTTTTTTGTTCTTTTTTTTTCAAAATATTTTAAGCAGAACTAAACTTTTGCACAAGGTGAGTATCCTCAGCAGACTACTACAATATGTAATCATCTAAAAGCATTCTAATATATTCTTAACACATTTCTTGACAATTGCATGAGGGATTAAGTACAATTGATAGACACATCACATTTCTGTGTGCAACTCAGATATTTGTCATTAAGAGTTATTAAACGCTGTGTGTGATTATTGTGAAAGTTTAATTTTGTATTTTAATGCATCCTTGAAAGTGGTGTTTGAAAAATGCTTGTTCATTACAGAAGTAAATTAAATGAACAAAGCTTCATTGCCTCACAAGTTGATACCTAAATATGCCTAAGGATTTGTCATAAATAACACAATGCAACATATCAAAATGATTATGTTGGTAGACTTAATGAATGCCACGTGTCATCATGAAAAGACAATTTGGTTCTGAGTAACATTAAATCCTCCCAAAATGAGTAAGAAAGTGATCATAAGAAAGTGACATTTAGTGATGAGATCACTGTAACATTTTGACCATCAATGCCAGCTCAGCATAATTAAATGGAAGACAGGGATGACATTGTCTCTGAAAATCTGAACATGAATGTTGTTATTACATAATATTATGAAAATAAATTATTGTCTAAGAAAGTTATGAGACCATGTATTTGTGTGAATTACCTGTTTTATTCCATAACATGAGTTCTGTTTTCTTTTGTTACTTGGATGTATGAATAACATCTGATAGAAAAATCAGTCGTATCTTTGCTGGTATCAGGGAGCCAAATGTGAGCAGCTTTATGAAAATAAAGGAATTTCACATTATCGGATGCATTTTCCATTACTTGGCCATGCAACCTTTAAAGTACCCCTGCCTGCCTCTGCTGTCTAGCATTGTAGTTATTGCTATGCTAGACTTGAATCCTTAAACATTACAATTCTAAGTTTATAACTTTTAAACTGACTGCTTGGAGGCCACCAGCTGTATCACTACAGGAACATGCAGTTATTTTCCACCTCCAATGTTAGATAAATTCTCAGAAAGCTGGGCAATCTGCTGAAATATTAAAATGATTCTGAGGATTAAAAAACAGTTTGGATGATGAACATATTTTTGTGCTGGATGGAAATTCTGTCCATGTTAAAGAGATGACAGAAATCCACAAATAAGATTTGGGTCAAGATATTAAATACAGGAGTTCAAATTTGCTACATGAGGCGTTACAAGGGTCAAAGCATAAAAGTTCCATATGGAAGCAGCTGTTCAGCCAAACATGTAACAAAATAATCTTTTAACTCTTCAGTCCTGTGCCTTTTGCAGATTTTTTAAATATCTTATTTCCAGATGAGTCCTCGACACTGATGTATGACAGGATATGAATTGCTTTAGTCACTTGATTCATGAGTTTCTTTGAAATAAGTGCCATAGCAGACCTTCATGAATACGTTTACGATGTTCTTGCACAGAACAGCCAGAGTAAATCTTCTTTTCGAAGTTCAAAAGTGCAGAAAAGAATGTAAGCTGAATATGTTGTGGTGAGAACAGGCTGAAATTTGCCAATGTATACAATGCATCTTGTAGATACTACGCCATTTGCTGCCACTGTCTATTACTGATGGATGGAGTGAAAGTTTAAGGTGGTGGATCAGATGCCAATCATGTGGACCACTTTCCCTGGATAGTGTTCAGTTCTTGAGTGTTAGTGGAGCTGCAGTCATCCTAAAGTGTAGAATATTCCATCAAATCCCTGACTTGAGCATTGTGGTTGGTGAATGGACAGTGAGAGTCAGGAGGCTGCAGAATCTCAGCCTTCGAAATGTTCTTATGTTTATATTTATGTAGCTGGTCTGGTTTAGCTTCTGGTCAATAATAATCTGCAAGCTGTTGTATAGGTTGAGAAAGTTTTACTTTCAAGTTTGGAACATTATTGTGGACTGGTATGGATGAGACACAATCAGATCAAATTCATTTTTTTTCAGGCAGTATGGAAACATTAATTGTCAATAATAGTACATGGAAAAGATATTCTTATAATAACCTAAATTTCAGAGTTACCCTTGGCAGAGGAGCAGACTTCAGTGGACGATCCTTGCCCACCGTTCTGCCTCGCTGCATCTTTAATTGATTGACCAAATCATTCTTACCTAACTGCAGTACCTGAAGCTCCATGATCTCCTCCTTTTAAGCTGATTTCTGGTTTTGCTCTAACTTTTGACGTCAAGATGCTTACACTGATGGATTTTGTAAGACCATTTGAAAAATTTGTACTCATAAAATCTACAGGCTTCGAGAAGTTTTGATCAGTCGTTCCAAACTTGAAAGTAAAACTTTCTCAACCTATACAACAGCTTGCAGATTATTATTGACCAGAAGCTAAACCAGACCAGCTACATAGATATAAACATAAGAACATTTCGAAGGCTGAGATTCTGCAGCCTCCTGACTCTCACTGTCCATTCACCAACCACAATGCTCAAGTCAGGGATTTGATGGAATATTCTACACTTTAGGATGACTGCAGCTCCACTAACACTCAAGAACTGAACACTATCCAGGGAAAGTGGTCCACATGATTGGCATCTGATCCACCACCTTAAACTTTCACTCCATCCATCAGTAATAGACAGTGGCAGCAAATGGCGTAGTATCTACAAGATGCATTGTATACATTGGCAAATGCTTTTTAATAGCTTTGGTAGTATGACCTATAACAGTTTAATTGATTCCATCTTCCATTTATATTGACTTTGTAGAAACCTCCACACACACAAGGTTGCTCATCAATTCAGTCCCAATATAATCATGAACATTATATGACAATGATTAGTCTAGCAATACCACCTACTTGAAACAAGTTGGAGCTATGTTTTCTTACAACCGCAAACATTCCATAATAATGATTAGCTTACTGACTCCATTAATTTGAAACAAACACAATAAGATTATTAAATCATCAACTGTCACATTTGAAAAAAAAAACATGAACCACAATCCACAATGACACATCAATTTTGAAATTCCAATAACCCACAAGAGCAGTCTGATTCTTCTGTAATGTTACTCTTTACAAATCTTATAATGTTGTGTGAAGCATTTTGATATTTTGTGTACTTTTGAGATTTTTGCATATTTCTGTCATGCTGAAGTGTGAGTTCTTTCTTTGCATTTTAATACACATTATTTATATTTGGGTTAAATTGTAAGGTGAATTGGACCAAAGTCCTGAGCTCAAAGCTGGGCGGTAAGAAGATGGAGAAAGATTTTGACTGAAGACACCATTGCAGATCAAAATAGGATCACTGTGAACTAAAACAAGGACACACACACGCACACACACACACACACACACACACACACACACACACACACACACACACACACACACAATCAGAACATATCACTAACTACCAGATATGCTGTTACACCAATGATTCAGATGATATAAGTGTAAATATCTTATAATTTTTTCCTGCCCCATTGTAGGCATGTACCTGGAGACAAGCCTTGCTGAGGGCAGGATATGATGACGTCAGCTTTGGCAGATATCAATGTTTTCGTTATTTTGGAACATTTTGTCTCGAGGTGTGATTACTTCTGGAATACAAGTCTCCAATATCAAAGCCAAGGTGTTGTCAAGGCTCATCACTCCATTGAATGTCAAATGCCCAGTGCCCAATGAGAACACTGGAAAGTGAAAGGCCATATAGATTAGATTAGATTACTTTACAGTGTGGAAACAGGCCCTTCGGCCCAACAAGTCCACACCGACCCGCCGAAGCGCAAACCACCCATACCCCTACATTTACCCCTTACCTAACACTACGGACAATTTAGCATGGCCAATTCACCTGACCTGCACATCTTTGGAACTGTGGGAGGAAACCGGAGCACCCGGAGGAAACCCACGCAGACACGGGGAGAATGTGCAAACTCCACACAGTCAGTCGCCTGAGGCGGGAACTGAA
The DNA here is from genome assembly GCF_037043375.1 of Chiloscyllium plagiosum. Classification (NCBI taxonomy): domain Eukaryota; kingdom Metazoa; phylum Chordata; class Chondrichthyes; order Orectolobiformes; family Hemiscylliidae; genus Chiloscyllium; species Chiloscyllium plagiosum. The sequence continues at coordinate 48,644,818 of NW_028270154.1, read as the reverse complement.
CCCGGGTCTCTGGCGCTGTGAGGCAGCAGTGCTAACCACTGTGCCACCGTGCCGCCCACTATAGGAGAGCACACTTAATGTGTAATACAAACTGTCTAACCCAAAGGAAATATGGTGTACTGGCTTTGATGAAAAAGGAAGATATAAAGAATCTTGGAAAATGGAAAGAAATTTAAGGAAACAATGAGCATCTATAAGATAACAAAGTTGTTTTGTATCTAACGGGGTTAGACCAGTGTGGAACAAGTTTTCTCAGCATTGAAACTACCCTGCATAACTTTGAAGCACCATAGATCTTGTGAGACCTACCTTCCCACTTCAATCATTTATTGAATTTCTCGAGGGTTAGCTGTGTTAAAGTACTCATTGAAGTTTACAAAGTGAAACCCCAGAGGAGCTAAATATCACCACAACTTCAGCATTTTTATCATGGTCATTAATATCATGTCATCTGTACAAAATTATCATGCATTGTGGAGAATTTCATTTTACTCCACTTTTGTCCACATAATCCTAAAAACTACCAATAGAATATTTATTCATCTTCTTCTATCATATAGATCATCTCAAAATAAAACCTTTGCCTCAGTGCCTTTTCTCAATATACTGCCTGAAATTCCTGAGAAATTAATGGTGAGATCACGACACCTACTATCATTAGTGCATAAAATCTTAACAGTTTGCAATGAAGAATAAGTACAGTATGCTGTGAATATTGAATTATCGCAAATTGCTGCTTGATTTGTACCACTCTTTTGTTAACCTTACAATTAAAGGCAGCTTGGCATCAATTTCACCAGTGGCATTCACTGAATATAAAAAAAATGCTGAATTTGAGGCATGAAGTAAATTAATCTCACTGCAGTCATTTAGGGCTGGTAATTCATGCCACAATCATCCATCAAAGATGTGAGTTATGGTCCAGTCATGGAACTGAACCATAATGTCCAGAAAAGGAACATTGAAATGTATCCCTCCCCTAACTAGTAAATCTTTGATAGAACCTTGAATAATATTACATTTTTCCAATTTCTTCTTACTCTTTGTTTTTCTTCTTTCGATCCCTCTCTTTAATTCTATTCTTGTATCTAATTTGATTCTACTTCACCTTATTTCTTTCACCATCTTGTAACATAATGGGTAGCATCCAATGGGTAGCAACCAGAATCTCCAGCATTCAATTCCACTCCAGACTGAATGAAAGCACATGCTTTGCCTCATATGTCACAAGATCCACAAAGTATACAAGTCTATATACTTCTCAGTTGTTAATTCTGTTTATTTCATACCCTTAAATTTGATCGATTCAAGTAATACTGCATTGGATCCAACATTCGTCAGGGAGGCTATACCCTCCTAATGTTCCCATCTCATTACCAATTCAATTCGTAGTACCTTAGTGGACAAACATAACATGATCTGAAAAGTGAGAGTAAAAAACAACTCAATGAGACATATCTCTCCAGCAATTTCTGACACATTAATATTTAGCTTTGATGTAGTTTCTTGGGTCAAACACCATTTTCAGCATGTTATGGTCTGATTGTTGTCCTATATTTTGACTTACATAAGATATACCTTAAAGATTGGGTTCTTATTAAAACATGTCTTTAAGCTAATTGACAACACTATTGCCATTGTTATTATATCTCAAACTTCTGCATTGTCCGGTTCTCTGCTTACTGTTGTTACTATATATTATATATATTTACCTGGCTGAATAAAAGCATAATGCTGACTCCAATATACTGAGAAACTGACTGGATATGAGGAGAATACTTCATAGCAGGACACCTTGTGTGGTGATATCATGTAACTATCTTAAAAGTGTACTCACTATCTGGTCTGGAATTAAGACCATGAGACATAGAAGTGGAAGCAAGGCTATTCAGCCCATTGTGTCCACTCCGCCATTTAGTCATGGCTGATGGGCGTTTCAATTCCACTCTCCCCGTGGCCCTTAATTCCTTGCAAGATCAGGAATTTATCAATCTCTATCTTGAAGATACCCAATGTCCTGGCCTCCGCTACGCTCCGTGGCAATGAATTCCACAGGCCCACCTCTCTCTGGCTGAAGCAATGTCTCCTCACTTCCGTTCTAAATTGATCCCCTCAAATTTTAAGGCTGTACTCACAAGTCCTAGTCTCCCCACCTAACAGAAACAACTTCCCAGCCTGCACCCTTTCTAAGCCATGCATTATCTTGTAAGTTTCAATTAGATCTCCCCTCAACCTTCTAAACTCTAATGAATACAATCCCAGGATCCCCAGCGGACATCATAGGCTTACCATTCCAGGGATCATCCATGTGAATCTCTGCTAGACACGCTCCAGTGCCAGTATGTCCTTCCTGAGATGTGGGGCACAGAATTGGACACACTATTCTAAATGGGGCATAACTAGAGCTTTATAAAGTCTCAGAAGCACATCGCTGCTTTTATATTACAACCCTCTTGAGATAAATGACAACATTACATTTGCTTTCTTAATCACGGATTCAACCTACAAATCAACCTTTCGAGAATCCTGGTTTAGCCCTCCCAGATCCCTTTGTACTTTGGCTTTATGAATGTTCTCACCATTTATAAAATAGTCCATTTTTCCAAAGTTCAAGACCTCGCACTTGCTCATGTTGAATTTAATCAGCCATTTCATGGACCATTCTCCTAAGCTGCCTGAATCTTCCTGCAGCCTCCCTACCTCCTCAGTACTACCTGCCTGTCTGCTTAACTTTGCATCATCGGTGAACTTCACCAGAATGCCCCCAGTCCCTTCATCCAGATCATTAATATATAAAGTGAACATCTGCGGACCCAACACTGAACCCTGCGGGACACCACTTGTCACCGGCTGCCATTCTGAAAAGAACCTTTTATCACAACTCTCTGCCTTCTGTCAGACAGCCAATCCCCAATCCATGCCAGTAGCTCATTTGAACACAATGGGCCCTCACTTACTCAGCAGCCTCCCATAAGGTACCTTATCAAAGGTCCTTTGGAAGTTTAGATAGATAACAACCATTGGGTTTTTCTACTTGTTACATCTTCAAAGAATTCTAATAGGTTTGTCAGGCACGACTCCCCTTAATAAATCCATGCTGACTTGTTCTAATCCGATCCTGCACTTCCAAGAATTTAGAAATCTCATCCTTAATGATGTGATTTGATGCAATAACAATATTCCCTTCATTATTTTAAAGATTGGGGTTTTACTTATCCCTTTTCCCATAATATGTTTAAGCATGCATATAGGTATATTGTCTCTATGTGTTTAGATAATGTATTACAACATGGCAGTGAACCCTCTTGTTAATTAACCCAAACACTCAGAAATGCTCGCATTGTCTCGTTATCTGTTAAAAAATGAGTGACAGAGAATTGCCAAGTTCCATTATTTGAAGCAAATAATATCAATTTAATTTTTAACTCTAAAAGTGAATATTAAACAATACTATTCATAACCTAAGCCACCCTTTCTCTGAACGGCTTATTATCTGCCTCCAACTCTCTAACAATAACGTTGTTCCAATAATACACTTATTAAAATCACATTAACTTAATTTCAAAACCAGGTAGTGACTGTCTTCTTCGGTGTTTTTCTTCTTCTGGCTCCCTGGGTCATCAACTTTCTTTTTATTGCAAATATATTTCATATGAAAGGGTAACTTTGATAGATAGTGCTTCATAATTTTTTGGGTCTCTCTCAATGGCAGTTGCTCTGTCTCCAATTTTCAAAATGCCTGCTTTTGTTTTATCCCCAACATCAGATCATCTCATTGGTTCAATGTTGGCAAAACAATAAATTCAAATGTGATTGGGTTTTAATATCCTGCTGCATAATCTAAACTGAATGATTAAATGTGAATTGTTGTCAAAACAGCAACCGACTCAGGTTTCCATTTCACAGACAGATGTTACATATTTTCAATTTTCCAGTACGCTCTGGGACTGCCATCTAGTCATATCATAGGTGCTTGTAAGTTCTCAGTTCAGAACTGCATTCACTCTCCCTTAAAGGTACAATACACACTTTCAACTGCAAAACAAATGCTTGATTGATGCATAATGCAATCAAACTTCTCCTTATACAAATATCTTGACTTGGCTGTGTAGCTTCACCTTGTTGTGTGCCATTTGTCATTGGGGATTGATATGTATCATTTGTCAAAAATCTGTAGCCATTGTCAGAAATGATATCTTCAGTATCTGAACTATCATCCTTTGTGGATCTTTCTTCCAAAGATGAGAGGCTGAGGTGAAATGTTGTCTTGATGAGTAACTGATAGATTTAGCTTAACTATCAGAAAGTCTTCCGCACCTGCCATGATGTGGAGCTCTTCTTCTGCTGCCTCCACCTTTGTGCCTTCTTCTTTAACTAAAATTCCCAACCTCTCTCTGAGGATGCCTTCTCCAACCTTCCCCCTCCAGTTGGGCCCCCGCTAGCCTTGTACCTGCCCTAGACCTCTTCATTGCTGATTGCTGACATGACATCAGTTGCCTCAATTTCTCCACAATGCCCTCACCCACTCTAACCTTACCCCCTCCGAACGTGCAGCGATCGACTCTCTCTGCACCAACCCCCAGTTCATCATTTAACCTGAGGCTGGGCTAGGCTGAAGAATGAACCTCTTTGTCACAGAGGCCGAGCACCAACTCTCCGACACCGCATCCTACCTCTCCCTGGCCGACAACCCCAAGGTGACCCACTGTGCCAAAATCACTGTCCGTGCCCTCATTGCCTCCAGTGCTCTCCCCTCCCCTGCCTCAAAACTCATTGTCCCAAGCCCTGCACTGCCCGGTTCTACCTGCTCTCCAAATCCACTAGCCCAACTTGGTTGATGCATCATCTTGGCATAGTACTGCCCCACCGAATTCATCTCGTCCTCCCTCAACTCCATCCTCTCTCCCTTGGTTCAGGTATTTCCTGCCTACATCCACAACACCAACCAGGCCCTCTTCAGCAACTTCCAGTTCCCCGGCCATCAGTGCTTTATCGTCACTATGGATGTGCAGTCCTTAGACACATCCATGCCCCACAAGGATGGCCTCCAGACCCTCCGCTTCTTCCTCTGCAATAGACCTGGCATGGTGGCTCAGTGGTTAGCACTGCTGCCTCACAACGCCAGGAACCCAGGTTCGAATCCAGCCTCGGACGACTGTCTGTGTGGAGTTTGCACATTCTCCCCGTGTCTGTGGGGGTTTCCTCTGGGTGCTCCGGTTTCCACCCACAGTCCAAAGATGTATAGGTACTGAAGAGGGACTGTTCGACATAGTCGACAAAGATGGGCCATGTAAAATTGCGCACAGTGTTCAGGGTGTGTAGGATGGGTGCGTTAGTCGGGGTAAATGTAGAGTACGAGGAGAGGGGAATGGTCTTGGTGGAATACTCTTCAGAGGGTTGGTGTGGACTTGTTGGGCCGAAGGGCCTATTTTGACACTGTAGGGATTCTACCCATCCAGTACTCCTCTGCCTCGCCAAACTGGTCCTCACCCTTAATACCTTTTCCTTTAACTCCCTTCTATTTCCTCCAAATCCAGAGGGTGGCCATGGACACCCAGATGGGCCTCAGCTACGCTTGCCTTTTTGTCGACTATGTCGAACAGTCCCTCTTCAGTACCTATACAGGCACTGTGCCCCAACTCTTCTGCCGTTACATTGAGGACTGCATCAGCGCAGCGTTCTGCACCCAGGCTGAACTGGAGTAGTTCATCAACTTCGCCACAACTTCCACCACACCCTCAAATTCACCTCCCTCCCCTTTCTTGACCTCTCCATTTCCATCTCCAGTGACAGTCTCCAGACAGATGTTTACTACAAACCCACAGACTCCCATAACTACTTGGACTACACCTCCTCTCATCCAGTATCCTGCAAGAACTCCATCCCATTCTCTCAATTCCTCCACCTCTGCCGCATCTGCTCGGACAAGGAGACATTCCACTCCCAAGCATCCCAGATGTCCCTATTTTGAACAATGTGCTTTTCCTCCCTCTCTCCATCATCCAGAATGCCCTCTACTACACCACCTCTATTCTCCATTCCACTACTCTAAACCCATCCCCCTCCAAATGCAATAAAGACAGAGATCCCTTGTCCTCACCTACCACCCCAGCAATCTCTGCATCGAAAACATCTTCCTTTAACATTTCTGCCAACTCCAACTAGACCCCACCACCAAGAAAATTTTTCCCTCCCATTCCCTCTGCATTCCGCAAAGATTGTTCCCTTCGATAGTCCCTGGTTTGCGCTATTCTCCTCACCAACGCCCCAAAACCCCAGGCACCTTCTCCTGCAACCGGAAAAGATGCAAGAGCTGCTGGTAACCTCCTCCTTCAACTCCATTTAGGGCTCCAAAAGTCTTTCCAGGTGAGACAGAGGTTAACCTGCCTCTCTTCCAACCTAGTTTACTGTATCAGGTATTCCTGATATGGTCTTCTCCAGAAAGGGGAGACCAAACCTAAACTTAGTGAACACTTCGCTGTACATCTCAGCCGGGCCCTCAAGGGCTGATCTGACCTCCTAGTCACTGTTTATTTTAATTCCCCTTCCCACTCCCTTTCTGACATGACCATCCTTGGCCTCCTCCATTGTCACAACAAACCAAACTGCAAATTGGAGGAAAAACACTTCATCTACACCAGGCAGCCTACAGCCCAGAGGACTCAACATTGAGTTCTCCAATTCTCAAATAACCTCCTTTCCCAAACCCTGACTCTATTCCCAGCCCCTTCCCCTCCCTTCAACTCCTCCCAGCCACTTACCAGATTCATCCTTCCCATTGACTAACCAGGTCGTACTCTGTACCTGTCTTCGCTATCCCCAACTCACCACCCTGCCCCCCTCCACCCCCTTTATCTGCAGCTCCCCCTTCACTCACCCCCAGTTCTGAAGAAGGGTTACACCTGAAACGTCGACTTCTCCACCTCCTGATGCTGCCTGTTCCAGCATCCTGCCTACTATCAAAAAGTCTTGGCATGTCAATTTACATTTGACTACCTTGGATTTTATTGTTTGAACAACTTGTTCTGTGAGACCATTTGACTAACAGTAATGATGAGAAGAGGTGATATATTGAACACCCGTTCTCTGCAGAGGTCTGCATTCCTGTACCATGGAATGCAGGCCTCTGTAGAGAACGGGTGTTCAATATATCACCTCTTCTCATCATTACTGTTAGTCAAATGGTCTCTCAGAACAAGTTGTTCAAACAGACCCTCTTCGTAGGATATGTGGAACAGTCCATCTTCCGCAGCTACACTGGCACCACCCCCTACCATTTCCTCCGCTACATCGATGACTGTATCGGCGCTGCCTCGTGCTCCCACGAGGAGGTTAAACAGTTCATCCATTTTACCAACACCTTCCACCCCGACCTCAAATTCACCTGGACCGTCTCAGACTCCTCCCTCCCCTTCCTAGACCTTTCCATTTCTATCTCGGGTGACCGAATCGACACGGACATTTACTATAAACCGACCGACTCCCACAGCTACCTAGACTACACCTTCTCCCATCCAGCCCCCTGTAAAAACGCCATCCCATATTCCCAATTCCTTTGTCTCTGCTGCATCTGCTCCCAGGAGGACCAGTTCCAAAACAGTACAACCCAGATGGCCTCCTTCTTCAAGGACCGCAATTTCCCGCCAGACATAGTCGACGATGCCCTCCACCACATCTCTTCCACTTCCCGCTCCTCTGCCCTTGAGCCCCGCCCCTCCAACCGCCACCAGGACAGAACCCCACTGGTCCTCACCTACCACCCCACCAACCTCCATGTACAATGTATCATCCGCCGTCATTTCCGCCACCTCCAAACGGACCCCACCACCAGGGATATATTTCCCTCCCCTCCCCTATCAGCGCTCCGAAAAGACCACTCCCTCCATGACTCCCTCGTCAGGTCCACACCCCCCACCAACCCAACCTCCACTCCAGGCACCTTCTCCTGCAACCGCAAGAAATGCAAAACTTGCGCCCACACCTCCCCCCTTACTTCCCTCCAAGGCCCCAAGGGACACTTCCATATCTGCCACAAATTCACCTGCACCTCCACACACATCATCTATTGCATCCGCTGCACCCGATGTGGCCTCCTCTATATTGGGGAGACAGGCCGCCTACTTGTGGAACGTTTCAGAGAACACCTCTGGGACACCCGGACCAACCAACCCAACCACCCCATAGCCCAACACTTTAACTCCCCCACCCACTCCACCAAGGACATGCATGTCCTTGGACTCCTCCATCGCCAGACCATGGCAACATGACGGTTGGAGGAAGAGCGCCTCATCTTCTGCCTGGGAACCCTCCAACCACAAGGGATGAACTCAGATTTCTCTAGTTTCATAATTTCCCCTCCCCCCACCTTGTCTCAGTCAAATCCCTCGAACTCAGCACCGCCTTCCTAACCTGCAATCATCTTCCTGACCTCTCCGCCCCTACCCCACTCCGGCCTATCACCCTCACCTTGACCTCCCTCCACCTATTGCATTTCCAAAGCCCCTCCCCCAAGTCCCTCCTCCCTACCTTTTATCTTAGCCTGCTGGACACACTTTCCTCATTCCTGAAGAAGGGCTTATGCCCGAAACGTAGATTCTCCTGTTCCTTGGATGCTGCCTGACCTGCTGCGCTTTGCCAGCAACACATTTTCAGTTCGTAATTTCTATCCCCAGTCATCAAAATCTAATTGAATCCTTGTTCATGAACAATATCAATTGTAATCTTATGCCGCACCTCAGAAGAAATCTAATGTGGAAGGAAAGATTCTCTCAATTTTTGAGCTTGATGGAGTTGACTTGTTTCGTATGAATTGATTATTTGAGCCACAATTATATTTATGTCAGGTCAAGAAAAGGACTCACTAGTCAATTTTTGTTTTTCTTTTATCTACACACGAGATCCACATCTATATAGTCCAGCATGTCTTGACATTGAACTTGCAAAACTATGACCTTTAAAGACTATAAGTTCTTGGAGTGTCCGAGCTCATCTATGAATAATGATATAATGATCTATGAATAATAATAATAATGAATCTGCTTGCTTAGATTGGAGTGGTGCTGGAAAAGCACAGCAGGTCAGGCAGAGTAGGAAAATCGCCGTTTCTGGTAAAAAACCTTTCATCAGGAATGAGTCTGGGAGCCTTGGGGGTGGAGAGATAAGTAGTAGGAGGTTGGGGCTGGGGAAAAGGTAGCTGAGAGTGCCTTCTGAAACATCGATTTTCCTGTTCCTCAGATGCTGCCTGACCTGCTGTGCTTTTTCCAACCCCAATTTAATCTTGACTCTAATCTCCAGCATCTGCAGTACCCACTTCTGCATTGCTTGGGGACCTGTTAGATGCTTTCAGGCCACCTCCTGATGATGGTCATTAATTGATGTAATTTGCTGAATCTGCTTTGCTTGGCTGTGACCAAAATAAACAAGATTGATTTTAAGGATGTCTTCAAACTCAGATTCAATAATATGTCTAAAGAAACTTCTCTGTTCTTAACAGGATTTGAAAGTTTAGTAAGAACCTCAGAAGTAGTTCTTTGGTAAACTGGTTTGAATTAAACTTCTAAATCATATCTTGAATCTTTGCAAATAGCCACTGGAGTCACAGAGATCCACTGAGAGAGGTTGTTGGTAGATTCATTCCAATGGTTTATGGTAAATGAAGTAAACACTAAAATGCTTGCTGAATAGGTACAAGTGAACCAGGTGTATTCCAAAAACTAGAGAGTTTCTTATTAACTATTGGAGTAGTTAGTCAGAGCTGTCATAAGGAGATTAAAATTCAGTAATAGGAATGTTGTATGACCTTTCTGGAGGTATATCTACTTCGACTGTGGTAAGCTTTGATGGATCATAATATGAATGAACACATTTGCTGCAGATTGAGTACTTTTGAGGGAGTGCACAAAACATAGTGTTGATCTGCTTGCCAGATGTAAGGTGAGATTTTGTGAAAAGATTTATCTGAGAAGATACTACAATCATGCAATTCAGAATGTACCCAGGTGAAATGTTCAAGAACCCAAGGCACTTTTGATACCTTTGCCTTGTGTCATAGGCATCTTCTGATGTTAAAAGAAATTCTATCAAGGCTGATGTGATGCCAGGATTGTAAATTGTGACTATGCAGGCCTTGTCTGATGTGTTTCTATGTGTCCATTTTTTAAAAATGGCGTGTTTGAGACTTGGATTTATTAGAGGGCTAATCAACATGTTGCAGTTGAATATTTTTTCCCTTATGCTCAGACAGAGCTGGAGGAAGTGTTGGGGAATGTTGTCAGAATTTTTATTGGCAGTTGTTACTATTGTCTTAGAGAAGAGATTAATAATGGACTCAGGTACTGAGATAATTATTTTCAGCATCACTTTAGCTACTACATGATCAGCAAATGGAAGAAAGAGCAGAGAGACAAAACTCTGAGTTAGGAGAAGAACAAGACTTTTCAACCAAAGGTAGCAGAAGCAGCATTCATACGAGGCAGAAATATTGCCAAAGATGGGGATTTTGTAGCTGTGGCACCTCCTTCAATCCATCCTGAGACCTCCCACAAATGTGTGGATTATATAAATCACCGTGTTGTTATCTTTTATCTTATCCATCACATCTCATCATACTTTGACATATTTATGATGAAGCCGAGCAGAAATTGAGCAGGAAGCAATCCATGATCCTGAGTACAAGGACAGCTGCCACTGTTGATCATCTCCCCTTCCCGACACCTCTTTATAAGATTACCTCAACAAGGGCATAGAGTTCATATTTTAAAATGTTTTTTTGAAGAGTTAACAGTTTAAATTAAATGCAGAAACTAAATAGACAGAAAAAGCTTACAACCCGTAGTAAGTGAGAGTGGTTTCCTGGATCCTGAGAGAACGATTGGACAGATCACCAGACTTGATCTGTGCAGCTTGTAATGGAAAACTTCTGCTCTTTAACTGAGGTTTCACGAAGCTCATGCCCTGGTCTTCCTCCATCTGAAGAAGGTAACTGCTTGATGAGGACTGCCCCTTTGATCTTCTGAGCACATTTCAATATATATTATTTCCCAACCACAATTGTTTACTTTATGTTACATCTCAGTTCATCTAGCCAATGACTGAAGGATAAGTATTCAACATGTTACCTCTTCCTTGATCATTACTTTAACTCATGGTGATCTTACTGCTTATCTCATGTTGGTTGTCATTTCTTACTGTTGTCAGATATTGCTCAGAGAGTACAAGGCATCTTCCTATTCATTTAGAGATGTCTACATGGAAGCCTGTATCAGGAGATGACAACATGAGAGCCTTGAGACCAGTGTTCTCTTTGGCTACTATGTCTGTTTAACTCTGTCCCTGGCTGTTGAGAATGATATTTCTCCTAAGTGAAACAGAGAGAAGGAGGAAGTCACACTTCAATGCTTGCTAATTGTATAGGCACTCGAGAATATTCTGAGTGTACAATTTCATACATGGTTGACGTGAAGTACATGAATGCTAAGCATGAGACCTGAGTTCCAGGGGATGTTGCTGAGCAAGTGAAGCAATGTGCCTTGAGCATTGTGAGAGGTTATTGATTGACAGGAAATAAAGTGTTAAGGTGTTACATTCTTTCACCTTAGTCATACCTACAAAGTCATTATATTCCTTCATGTTTGCTACTATATAAATGGTGTCCAGGGAGTCTAGGTATTTGTTTCTCAGGCAATATGCTCTTATTCCCTCTTCTGCTTGTGTCTAGAGGCCTTCTTTCCCAGAGAAATGTTGCCTGTAACCTAGAGTGCACCATAGTGATCAAACTATCCAATATAGCATAACTAAGTTGGGCCAGCCACATGCTTGTCCGCTATAAAACTCTCCTAGCGCTTCGAAATTGATTTTCTACGAGAGATAATTTGAATTTTATTTGGGACAGCACAGTAGCCCAGTGGTTAACACTACTGCTTCACAGCTCCAGGGACCCAGGTTCAACTCCAGCCTTGGTTGACTGTCTGTGTGGAGTTTACAGATTCTCCCCGTGTCTGCGTGGGTTTCCTCTGGGTGCTCTGGTTTCCTCCCACAATCCGAGGATGTGTATATCAGGTGGATTGGTCATGCTGAATTGTCCACGATGTTCAGGAATGTGTACATTAGGTGCATTAGTCAGGGGAAAATGTAGAATAATAAGGTAAGGGAATGGGTCTGGGTGAGATACTCTTCGGGCAGTCAGTGTGAACTTGTTGGGCCGAAGGGCCTGTTTCCACATAGCAGGGACTATAATTCATAATTTCAGTCATGTAACATCATCTCTAACAGATAGAATACTTTTCAGAAGAGTGAGCTACCTATAGCATATGATAGTCAAAAAAACAGTTTGTTTAGAAGTGACAGGCAGGATACATAGTAACAGAGCAGTGCAGCAGGCAGCTTCATAGTCACTAAGCCCAATATTACTGTGAGTCGAATAAAATGGTTGAGGAAAATTGCATCTTGCCTCCCTCAATGTAAGTAGGCACAGGCAGGTCACAAACCATGACCAAGATCAGGACAGAAAATTTTGGCTTCAGCTTTTACTTTTCCACCATTCACATTATAAATATTAAACCAATTAAATCTGTGAGCAAACTTATCCTTTGCTCTTTAACTCCCTTAGTGTCCTTGTCTATATATAATGTCTGCTTCTGAACTCTTTGAAAACTCTAAACCCTGGTGTGTTGCATGCATCTCATTTCAAAAAAGCAGTTCCGAACTGTCTCTTAAGTTGTTCATCTTCTGCACTCAGGTGTTAAATGTTCAGGTTGAGCTGTTGTGTCAAGCATTTAATTTCTGTTGAGTCCAGAAAGGACCCAATGAATAATTTCAAGACACAAACACGCACGTTTGATTTATCTGTCAATGGTAATGGATAGATATTCTGCGAGCATTTGATTTAGTTTATCTTCCCTGCATTGATTCAGTACTGACTGCACACCCCAGAAGTTTTATGATGGAAAATAGTTCTATGAATTGTAGCTCACACTGAACATAAAAGGTTTAAAGAAATTGACAAGTTTCATGAATCAGTCACTATTATAAACTATTCTTGCCTGTTACAAACTGAAAGTGCAAGATTTTTATTTCCTTATTTTCTTATCCAATATCTCCATTTCATCTTCTAATGGAGGTAAAGCTATTCCCGTGGCTACAATTCCTTTGATTCATTATTTACAAGACTTGATATCAAAACTGAACCACAATGGTATTTTTAATAGAACTCTCTTCTAGGTGACTCATGTAGCAAAAATGGGAAGAATAGCATATTTAAATCTAGGCTATATTATTTTAGACTTAATTTTTGAATTTCCATTCCAACTTGTTCAATTTCATCATACGTAACTACTTTTTATCTGATTTACTTCTTGAATCTGATCTCCTTCAAAGGAAACAACTCACACTCAGGTCAGGTATTCAAGTAATAGCATCTTTATAAGCTTAAAAGTGAAACATTTATATTGTGAGAACTAATAAATCACTGTTGTGAAGTTGTAAAAATGACCTCATTTCAAATTAGCAAGCTGGCCTAGGCAACCTTTTTTAAACACTGTGAATAAACTGGGGAATTGGTGATGTAGTGATATTAAATCAGAGATCAAGGTTATGCTTTGGGCATATCAGCATGAATTATACCAAGGCAATTATTCAAATATCTAAAATTGAAAACTGATCTATTGGTGACCAGGAACTTGCCACTGGTGATTCTGGTGTAATTAATTCACCTGCTGATTCCAAACAGCCTGCCCATCAACTAAAAGGCACAAATCAGCACTCTTAGGGGATACTCGTCACTTTCCTGGATGGGTGTAGCTCCAACAATGCTTAATCTTGACACCATCCATTACAAGGAAGCCCACATTCTTTGCATTCCATCCAAACCCCATTCGCTACTTCAACATTCACACCATTCACATCAACACACAGTAGGAGGGTGTGCCATCAATAAGATATACTGTAACCACTCACCAAGTCTCTTCCAAACCCTCTACAAAATAGAAAGCCAAAAGAACTATATGGACGGGAACACCACTAGAGTCATAGAGATGTACAGCACGGAAACAGACCCTTCATCCAACTTGACCATGCCGAGCAGATATCCTAACCTAATCTAGTCCCATTTGTCAGCACTTGGCCCATATGCCTCTAAACCCTTCCTATTCATATATCCATCCAGATGCCTTTTAACTGTTGTAATTGTACCAGCGTCCACCACTTCCTCTGGCAGCTCATTCCATACACATACCACCCTCTGTATGAAAAAGTTGCCATTTATGTCCCTTTTATATCTTGCCCCTCTCACCGTAAACCTAGGCCCTCTAGTTTTGGACTCCCCCACCCCAGGGAAAAGACTTTGTCTATTTATCCTATCCATATCCCTCATGATTTTATATACATCTATAAGGTCACCCTTCAACCTCCGACACTTTAGGGAAAACAGCCCCAGCCTATTTCGCTTTTCCCTAGAGCTCAAACCCTTCAACCCTGACAGCATTCTTGTAAATATTTTCTGAACTCTTTCAGGTTTCACAACATTCTTCCGAAAGGAAGGAGACCAGAAATGCACACAAAGGTGGCCTAACCAATGTCCTGTACAACCACAAAATGACCTCCCAACTCCTATACTCAATACTCTGACCAATAAAGGAAAGCATACCAAACGCCTTCTTCACTATTCTAACTTCCTGCCCCCACTTTCAAGGAGCTATGAACCTGCACTCCATGGGCTCTTTGTTCAGCAACACTCCCCAGGACCTGACCATTAAATGTGTAAGTCAAGCTCTGATTTGCTTTTCCAAAATGAGCACCTCGCATTTATCTAAATTAAACTCCATCTGCCACTTCTCAGCCCATTGGCCCATCTGATCAAGATCCCATTGCACTCTGAGGTAGCCTTCTTTGCTGTCCGCTAAACCTCCAATTTTGGTGTCATCTGCAAACTTACGAACTATGCCTCCTATGTTCACATCCAACTCATTTATAAAAATGACAAAAAGCAGCAACCCAGCAGCAATCCTTGCTGCACACCACTGGTCACAGGACTGCAGTCTGAAAAGCAACCCTCCACCCTCACCATCTGTCGTTTACCTTTGTGCCAATTCTGTATCCAAATGGCTAGTTCTCCATGTATTCCATGAGATCTAACTTTCTTAACCAGTTTGCCATGGGGAACCTTGTCGAACACCTTACTGAAGTTCATACAGATCACGTCTACCACTCTGCCCTGATCAATTCTGTTTGTTACTTCTTCAAAAAACGTAATCATATTGCCTCCAAACCAGACAGAATCCTTAATGGAAACTGTGTTGCTGTTGCGTCCATGTTGCTGATTAAAAATCTTTAATTTGCCGAGACATAAGTGAGGACTGCAGATGCTGGAGATCAGAGTCTAGATTAATATGGTACTGGGAAAGCACAACAGGTCAGGCGCATCCGAGGAGTCGGAAAATCGATGCTTCAGGCAAAAGCCTTTCATCAGGAATGAAGGCAGGGAGCCTCCGGTGTGGAGAGATAAATGGGAGGGGAGGGGGAGCTGGGGAGAAGTTAGCCAAGAGTATAATAGGTGGATGGAGGTAGGGATGAAGGTGATAGGTCAGAGGGAGGGTGGAGCGGATAGGTGGGAAGTGAGATTGGCAGGTGGGACAAGTCATGAGGACAGTGCTGAGCTGGAAGGTTGGAACTGGGGTAAGGTGGGGGGAGGGGAAATGAGGAAACTGGTGAAATCCATATTGATGCCCTGGGGTTGAAGTGTTCTGAGGTGGAAGATGAGACGTTCTTCCTCCAGGTGGTGAGAGAGTGGCAGTGGAGGAGGCCCAGGACCTGCATGTCCTCAGCAGAGTGGGAGGGAGAGTTGAAATGTTGGGCCACAGGGTGGTGAGGTTGATTGGTGCAGGTGTCCCAGAGATGTTCCCTGAAGCAATCTCCTAGGAGGCGTCCAGTCTCCCCAATGTAAAGCAGACTGCATCGGGAGCAACGGATGCAATAAATAACATTGGTGGATGTGCAGATGAAACTTTGCTGAATGTGGAAGGCTCCTTTGGGACCTTGGATGGAGGTGAGAGGGGAGGTGTGGGCGCACATTTTGCAATTCCTGCAGTGGCAGGAAAAGGTGCCAGGACGGGAGGGTGGGTTGTTGGGGGGCATGGACCTGACCGGTAGTCATGGGGAATGGTCTTTGCGGAAGGCGGAAAGGGGTGGTGAGGGAAATATATCCCTGGTGGTGGGGTCCGTTTGGAGATGGTGGAAATGTGAGCAAATGGTGTGGTTTATGCAAAGGTTAGTAGGGTGGAAGGTGAAGATCGGGGGGGGTTCTGTCCTTGTTGCGGTTGGAGGGGTGGGGTTTGAGGGCAGAGGTGCGGGACATGGATGAGGTGCATTGGAGGGCATCTTCAACCACGTGGGAAGGAAAATTGCGGTCCTTAAAGAAGGAGGCCATCTGGTGTGTTCTGTGGTGGAACTGGTCCTCCTGGGAGCAGATACAGAAGAGGTGGAGGAATTGTGAATACGGGGTGGCAGTTTTGCAGGAGTTAGGGTGGGAAGAGGTGTAATCCAGGTAGCTGTGGGAGTCGAATGTGTTTGTAAAAAATGTTGGTGTCAAGTCGGTCGTCATTGATGGAGACGGAGAGGTCCAGGAAGGGGAGGGAGGTGTCAGAGATGATCCAGGTAAATTTAAAGTCAGTGTGGAATGTGTTGGTGAAGTTGATGAATTGCTCAACTCCTCACGGAAACACGAGGCGGTGCCGATGCAGTCATCAATGTAGCAGAGGAAGAGGTGGGGAATGGTGCCGGTGTAACTACTGAAGATGGACTGTTCTATGTAGCCAAAAAAGAGACAGGCATAGCTGGGGCCTATGCGTAACAGTACTGTGGATTCATCTACATCCCAAGGTCTAATGGCAGCTAATTGCCCCTTTCTCAAGGGCAATTAGGAATGGCAATAAATGCCAGTGGTGCTCCCATTCTGTGAATGAACATAAATGAGTTGACCCTTAAGTGAAAATATGTTCATTCCTGTGTTCAAGGACAAATTGGATATCTAAAGCCAGCTATTAAGAAAGCTTCCAAAACGTTACTCGCTCTTACACAAAAAGCATCAAGATCCAAAAAAGAGACTCGGGTAAGGGAAATGTCTTGCAACCTTCGAAATCTTTACGCTCTTCTGTGGAACCTCAAGATTCTACTCCCAAAACAGGAGCAAAAGATGAAGAACCACCCCCCCCCCCAGCCCCGAGGCCCATGTCTACCAACACCAAGCACACAGCTAGAGGAGGAATAATCAACTGTTGTCTTTAGTATTTGCTCCTCAGAGGAGTGCTACACTTTTAAAGCAATCATGATCACCCTCTCTAATCTCCACCAGCACAGAGACATTTCACGTTGTTAGGTAATCTGTCAACTCCACAGTTCAGGTAAGCATTGGGCACCCAACTAGGGGAGGAATAATTGGCTGAGGCCTTTATTACTCTGGGAACACTGGAGAATAGGTTCCTGCTGAATTCAGTTCACATGATGAGCCTCTGACCTGACCATTCATGAAATGATGCAGCTGGATAGGCAAGTAGGGACATGTGTGAGAGAGTTTTAAGGGAAGAGGATTCAACACAAGCCTTGCCAGATGTTGTGGCTCCAACGTGCTGTTTGGACCAGGTGGCAGCTACCAGAGGAACCCAGGTGTCACACCACAATCAGTGTCTCATGCCATAGTTCAACTTGTTTGCACCTTATATTAATCCATCAATTGGCTCGATAAGAATTGACAACTGAATCTTGAATTCCCGCCAGGTGCCCCAACCTCTCAAGGGATGAGACTGGTGACATTGACTGCCAACAAGCAAGAGGGGAAACAGTTCAGCATTAAAGGATCATTCACTTCAAGTTACTTAGAAATTCCCTTTGCCAGAGACCCAAATGTTTCCATCAGACAGTCTGAGGAGGTTACACCTACACCTGAAATGTAGACCTCAAACAGTCTGAAGCCCTAAACAACAAATATAGTGATAGCAAATTGAAAGATTACAGAATATTGAGGTTGTCACAAAGCTGGTCCCTTGTATTTCTAAAAGCTGTTCCTGGGCTTAAAGAGACTCTGTCCTTGATTTTCTTTTCAGAGAGGCAATAAAGTGGACCAGGCTACAATCAGTCTGGTTTGGTACAGAGATGAAAAGGATTTGGGGGGCCTTTTGTTTATATGCAAACAGATGAGACTTCAGGCCAAAGTGGTCATGTTTCAAAAGTGACCTGTATAATGAAAGGGGAGTGGTCAACTCTCTAGCTGAGCAGTTTTAGTTCAGTCTTGAACTGGTTGGGAGTTTAACAGGGAACTGTTTGGAAACTCTCTCTCTCTTTTCTGCCCTTCAACTTCAACCTGTAAGCATGTGTTCAATTTATACTGGTCTTTAAAGGGAGTTTGCTTATTGGGACTATTGTGTATATTCGGAACAGCATATTAAGTCTAGTTGGATAGGTTGAGTTCTGTAGGGGTTCTTTATTCTGTTCCTGGTGTTTCATTGTGTGATTTTGTGTATAAATTTTTATCTCTTTTAAAATCTAGTAGTCAACCTAGCTAACTTAATCCCGGTAATTTTCACTGTACACTTATCGAAACAAATTGCAAAGTTATGGTCTGAGCTGCCCGCTTAAAAATGTTTTGAGTGGTCCTGCTTAGTCCCAAACAGATTGGGGCTCTTTCCAGGATTTTAAACAGTGAGTGGTAGGTGCTAATGTCTTTATTTTGGGTGTTGGTTTCATGTGAGACAAAGGTTGGGATAGTAATGGCTCTTTCAGTTTTCTGGATGTGGATGCAGTGAATTTGGAAGTTTCGCAAAAAGTGATGACCAAGTTGCAAGAATTAGCAGAGAAGTTGGAATTGGAACTGTCTGTTCATGTGAGGAAAAGAGAGATAATTACAGCAGTAGTTCAGCATTTAAACTTGCTGGAGAAACCATCAGAAACTATAGAGATAGGAATAATTCGATTGCAAATGAAGCAGCTTGAGTTCGAGGTGAGAGATAAGGAAAGGGCAGCAGAAATGAAACAGTTTGAGTTATGATTAAAAGCAGAAAAGAAGGAAAAAGAGAGAGCAGCAGAAGAGAAAGAAAAAGAGAGAGCAGCAGAAGAGGTGGAAAGAGAGAACAGAGAAAGAAAAATAGTGAGCTTTTGAACTTCAAACACTGACACCTGTAAAGCTTAAAAGGCTGGAGATAAAAGCTGAGGGTAGGCCCAGTGAGGAATTAATGTGAGCTCATGTGGAAGAGCAGAATTAAAACAGAAAGGTTAGCAGCTGAAGTGGCTGATGACTATGAGCTGGTCCATAAAACACGGTTTGGCTTCCAGAATCAATTTCAGTCCATGTGAGATAGAAATTAGGCCAAAGAGAAATCCTCATGTGGAAAGGGAAAGGTGGATCTCAGTGAAGATCATAAGGATAATTTACCACGTGGTAAAAAAGAAATCCTTGAGGGGGACAAAGAAGTTAAAAGGCTCCGGTGTTTTCATTGTAATAAAGTGGGCCACACAAAATCACATTGTTGGTAGGCTAGGAGAAGGCCAGATGAAGGAAAACCAAACAAGCGTGGAAGTTTTGGACAAAGAGGACAAGGGAAGCTAGACACCTGCCTCAGAGTGTACAAAATGATCAGAGGTTGATTAAGGAGAAAGTGCTAGATCTGTTTAAAAAATATACATGCAAGGGTAAAGTTTCTTCACATAGGCCAGGAGCAGTAGGGAAGGAGGTTACAATATTAAGAGACACAGGATCCTCTCAGTCTGCTTGAAGGATGAGGAGAAATGTACTCCTGAGGGACTATTGCCAGAAAAGGTACTGGTAACAGGAGTTCATGGTGAGACAAAAAAAGTGCTCAATTATGTAAAGTGAGGCTACAGAGTCCAGAGAAGAATGGAGAATTTGTGGTAGGAGTATTGGACAACCTCTCAGCTCCAGGAATACAATTTGTCCTTGCAAATGATATAACTGATCAACAGTGGGGCATGTTGCCTACTCGAGTTGAAAAGCCACTAGAGATGCAGGCAACTGAAGACCTGGAGAATGTTTTTTTCCAAGAATGTTCCCTGATTGTCTGACTACAAGATCACAGACACACATGCTAAAGCAGAAGAGTTCAAAAGGCACAGATAAAGAAGCTGACATAGTGTTGTCCAAAACATTTCTTGATCAGATAAGTGGAACACAGAAGGAGCAAATAGGTAAACATGCAAGTATTTTTAGCTCTACTAAGCTAATTGAATTACAGAAGAAAGGTGAAGAGTTAAAACGGTTATGTCAAAAAGCATATACAGAGAAAGGAAGTGAATACATTCCTGTGTGTTATTACTTAATAATTGATGTCTTAATGAGGAAATGGAGACCATCACACATTCAAGCAGATGAGAAACAGGCAGAGATTCATCAAATTGTTTTGCCAGTAGGGTATAGAAAGGAGATGCTGCAAGTGGCACATGAGCTAACACTTGGAGGTCATTTTGGTGTGAGGAAGATACAAAGACATTTTTATGGCCTGGACTACACAAAGACGTGGTTGAATTTTGCCAGACATGTCATACATGTCAGCTAATCAGAAAACCACAGGCATTAATAAAATCTGCACCCTTAATACCTATCCCAGCATTTGAGGAACCTTTCACAAGAGTCTTGTTTGATTGTGAACAAAAAGTAGGAATAAGTAATTATTAACAATAATGGATGTGTTGCCTAGATTCCCAGAGGCAATCACATCACAACTAAAAGGGTTGTAGAAGAATTACTTAAATTTTTTTACAAGAATCAGACTGCCAATAGAGATCCAGTCAGATCAAGGATCAAACTTCACATCCAATCTATTCAAGGAGGTTATGAGTAACTTGGGAATAAAATAGTTCAAATCTACTGCGTACCATCCAGAATCACAGGGAGCCCTCGAAAGGTGGTATCAAACACTAAAGACCATGTTGAGGGGTTATAGACAGGATTATCCAGATGATTGGGATAAGGGAGTTCCATTTGTACTTTTTGCAACCAGCGATGCACTGAATGAATCAACCAAATTCAGTCCACTTGAATTTATTTTTCGGCCTAAAGTAAGAGGACCATCAAAATTGATTAAGGAGAAATTAATAAAACAAAATTCAGACACCACCCATTTGGGCTATGTGTCAAATTTTACAGAGCGATTAAATAGAGCTGGAGAGTTGGCTAGACAGCATATAAAAGTATCACAGCATACAATGAAACAGGAAGTGGATAAGAAATCACAAGTTCACAATCTTGCAATTGGGGATAAGGTATTGGTGTTACTTCCAGTGACAGATGAGCCTTTAACAGCAAGGTTTAGTGGACTGTATCAAATTGAGAGGAAATTGAGTGAGGTGAATGACTTGATAAGGACTCCAGACAGGAAGAAATCTCACAGAGTGTGTCATGTGAATCTGCTCAAAAAGTATTTTGATAGGGAAGGAAAGCAAGAGGAGAAGGTGGAAATGATTACGGCACAGAAGGAAGAATCAAGTTCAGAGGATTCTGAATTGGAGATTCCCCAAATCAAATTGGATAATGAGGAAGTTGTCAAAAGTTGTGATAAATTATTGACTTACCTTCCACAAGAACATTGAAATGACCTGAAAGAGTTATTACTATCACATGGGGAGATATGTGGAAATACACTGGGAAATATTGACCTAATTGTGTATGATGTAGGAGATGCTGCACTGATTAACCAACCTCCTTATAGCCGTAACCCTCTAAGTTGGCACAGGTTCAGAAGTAGATAGAGCGCATGCTCCAAGATGGCATAATCAAAGTAAGTTACAGTGACCGGAGTTCACCCTAGTCACGGTGCCAAAGACAGCTGGTACCCAACTATTGCAAAATCAACGCCGTTACAAAGACTGATGCATATCCAGTTCTACAGTTGGAGGATTATGTTGATAAGGTGGGACTAGCAACTTACATTTCTAAGTTGGTCTTCCTCAGAGGCTACTGGCAAATACCTCTATCAGAGACAACAAAAGGCAATTTTGGTTTTCGTAATGCCAAATGGACTTTATCAGTTCAAAGTCATGTCATTTGATATGAAAAATGCTCCAGCCACATTTCAGAGACTGACTAATAAAGGCATTGGTGTGTTACTCAATTGTGTGATGTACATTGATGACATGACGATTTTTAGTCACACATGGAAGGAACATTTACAGCATTTATCAGACTTGTTTGATCAACTTCGGAAGGCAGGTTTGGTGGGAAACCAAGGTAAAAACGAGTTTGCCAAAACCCAAGTCACCTTCCTGGGCCATGTTATTGGACATGGACAAACAGCCCCACGGGATACGAAAACGAAAGTAATTGACGAAAAAAGCAGTACTGCAGTTCCTGCAATTGAGTGGCCATTTAACAGCCAAAAAAACTGCCCCAGTATTAGCCACACCCGATTAAGCCTTTCAAGGTGGCTATAGATGCCCATGATGTGGGTGTCGGTGCACTGCTCCTGCAGGAGGATAATGGGGGATTGAAAGATCCATCAAGTATTTTTCCAGGAAGTTGAATGTTCACCAACAGAAATATTCAATGGTCGAGAAAGAGGCTTTAAGCTTGGTGTTGGCATTATAACATTTCAGTCTTTATATTCCCAGCAATGCATCTGAGACAATTGCATACACTGATCACAACCCATTGACATTTGTGGAAAAATTTAAGGACAAAAATGCCAGACTGTTTAGATGGAGATTGTTGTTGCAGCCATTTAATTTGATAATTGTGCATGTAGCAGGGTCACGAAAACATGATTGCCGATGCATTATTGAGACTCGAATGAGATATTGGGGTGCTCAGTGGCATGTGCTGTGGCCTGAATTTGAATGTGATTTTGGATGTTAGTATAGTGTACATGTATGTTTAGACTACTAATCAGGTTTTTTTAGATTAGATTACCTACAGTGTGGAAACAGGCCCTTCGGCCCAACAAGTCCATAGTGACCCTCCGAAGAGTAACCCCCCCAGACCCGTTTCCCTCTGACTAATGCATCAAACACTATGGGCAATTTAACATGGCCAATTCACCTGCCCTGCGCATCTTTGGACTGTGGGAGGGAACCGGAGCACCCGGAGGAAACCCACACAGACACGGGGAGAATGTGCAAACTCCACACAGACAGTCACCCGAGGCTGGAATCGAACCTGGGATCCTGATGCTATGAGGCAACAGTGCTAACCACTGAGCCTCCGTGCCGTCCCAGGAAGGTTTAAAAATGAAGCCATCTATTGGTATTGATGGTCCACTTTTTTTAAAGGGGGAGGTGTCACAAAACTAGTCCCTTTTTTACTAAAAGCTGTTCCTTGGCTCATGGATACTCTGTCCCTGATTTTTTTCAGAAGTTCAATAAACGGGACTGGGTTCCAATCGGTTTGGTTTGGCACAGAGATGAAAAGGATTTGGGGGGCCTTTTGTTTATATGTAAACAGATGAGACTTCAGGCCAAAGTGGTAATGTTTCAAAAGTGACCTGTATAATGAAAGGGGAGTGGTCAGCTCTCTGATTGAGCAGTTTAGTTCAGTAATAAACTGGTTGGGAGTTTAACAAGGAGCTGTGTGGAAACTCTCTCTCTCTTTTCTGCCCTTCAACTTCAACCTGTAAGCATGTGTTCCATTTATACTGGTCTTTAAAGGGAGTTTGCTTATTGGGACTGTTGTGTATAGTCGGAACAGCATATTAAGTCTAGTTGGATAAGTTGAGTTCTGTAGGGGTTCTTTATTCTGTTTCTGATGTTTCTTTATGTGATTTTGTGTATAAATGTATATCTGTTTTAAAATCTAGTAGTCAACCTAGCTAACTTAATCCCAGTAATTTTCACTGTACACTTATCGAAACAAACTGCAAAGTTATGGCCCCGGCTGCCTGCTTAAGAATGTTTTGACTGATCTGGCTTAGTCCATAACAATGTATTTTTTTGTTAACCTTCTGTACAACATCACAGCATTTTGTTTGATTGTCATGTAGTTTGTTTCAATTTGTGAAGTCTTCTATGGTGTGTTTTTAACTCGGAGAGTATCTTGAGGGACACCCACATATACATCAGGTGCATCAGTGAAACAAAGGCCAATGCTCTCATTCACTGCCATCCTCTGGGGGGATTATAACCTCAGGAAAGGAGGAACTGAAGCTAAATGGTTGGATTTTGGGTATCAGATGAGAGTGGTGAAGGGCTGAGAGAAGTCAATCAAGATAGTTTAGCCATTCTAAATCTCAGTAATAGATGAATGCTCCTCTCAAATGAAGCTTTTCACCACCTAAGTGTAGCCCCATGTCATCTTGTGTAATTTCATACTGATGCTCTAATCTGAAAAGTGAACTGGAAGTTTTTGGTGCCAAGAACATGGCTTATTTGTTTGTGTTTCAAATTCCAGTTAGTTTTTATTATTATTGATTATTAATTCACTGCTACTTTCTCTTTGCATCCCAGTTTGCTCCCTTTATGCGCGGGATAACCACACCCTTAAATTTCCATTCCTTAACGTTATTTTCCATCCTCATCTTTCTGTTCACATTTTCTATGAAACCCTTTTATTGTTAAGTCCCCTTTCCATTTCATACTCCCTTTCAAGTCAGGATCGCTGGAATGGCCTGTGTTGTGGAAAGATCACCTGATATTCTGAGAGAATTACCAGGAGACACAGAAAATCCTTCATGAAGTTAAAGTTTTATTTGCAAACAAAAGCTGTGGAAGTCAGAAAATGTCTTCCCTGTCTGCCCACATGTTGTTGGGGCCCCTTCTGTTTATATCTTTCTAGGTCCCATGCTTATCTGGTGTCACAAGCATAACCAATCACACTAGCTTGCTTTGTCCTTTTCAACTAATCATCTTCTGCCATACTAGTTTGCTATTTACACTTAAAATATCACAGTACACCACCATCTGTCTTTAGCATTAGCTCATCTATCATGTGATTTTACGAGCCGAACATAATGTGCTACTACTATCTTCAGCATGAGCTCATCTATTGCTCATCTGTCACTTGATCCTATGTGTGCATTGCTCCATTAAGTTATCTATATAACTGCCAAAGTACCTGATGTGGGCAACTTCATAGGCCCACAGGAAACAGTATCACGTTTGACTGAGACTTCTCATGAGCTGGTTGAACCAATCAGGCTTAATTCTCTGGCACTGTATGTGTTGGCACAAATAAATGTCTTGGTTCTGAAGGAGTCAAGGAGTATAAGAAGTTTGCACTTACTGCAACTTGGGGGAAGGAGCCACGCACACACCTCATATATAGTCACATTTGTAAACATGGATATCTTCCATTTTGCTTCAGGTTGTTCCCACGATCATAATTCCAGTGCACTGGAATACTCATGGAATGCTAATAAACTTAAAGTCAAGAATGCTGATGCTTGTAAGGTTCTGAGAACATAATTGCAAAACTTTAAAGTGCCAATGGAAAAATGATTTATTGCTTGCAGCCCAATTACAATTCCCTCCCTGCCTTTCTAAATTTCCAGACAGGCTTAAAAGGATCTACCCTATAGTTTTGGTGTTCAGCCTCCTTCGCCTTAATAACTGGCTATTTTCAATTTTGTAACTGAATCAAAAGCAATCAATTCAGTTCAAATATTATCTTCCTCTGATAATATAAATCCCTGTATTAAAATTCAGTTCAGTTCACACACAAGCCATTGTCCATTTTGAACCTTGTTTGACCTGATCAATTCATACTGCACAGCGGGGTAGTAAGCATATTTACAAGTTTTACCCTGTCACATTTTGCAGCTGACCCAAATAAGTTTGACACAAATCTCTTTAATTTTTCTGTTAATCCATGTAGAAAAAAACATGTCCTTGCTAAATTAGATGTCAAAAATATATTGATACTATAAAGAAGATGAAAACTGGCTCTGCCTCAGACTAGTTAATTGGGCATGCAGCAGGCTCACATCACCAGTCTTCTGCCTAATGAAATTTGTCATCAGAAAAATCACCCTCTGCATGCAGTGCAGGTGTAGATGTAGTTCATTTATTTATTGACCTTCAATTAGTAAAGACAATACTGTTAAAAAAAACACAGCAATCCCTAGGAAGGGTCCTTAGGAAGATCATTTTAAAATGGATTTCCACAAGATAATCTTGAAACTGTAAAAGCAAAAAGTGGTAAGCATTATATACAATGGATATGCATATATAGTATATAAGGTAGAAGTGTATTTATCTATCGTTTCACAAACACATATATCCCATTGGTTCCCATCACTTTCTTCAACTTCCTTGAAGAATGTGACTCTGGTGTTCTTCTCCCTCCTTATTTCAAGCTTAATATAAATAATTTACAGCAATGAGCTAGAGTTTCCTAGGAGTGACAATCTCATGCAGATTAGCACATGACCATTCTTTGTCACAAAAGAAAGGAGCTCCAGATATTTGAGAGGAGATTTAGCTCAGGGCTCCTTCAGAGATGCTGAGCTATTCTACCATTCTGACAGCACTTTCAAATCATAGGATCATATTGTGCAGAAGACCTTCCTTGGCCCATCAATTTAAAATCGCAGAACTGATAGTGGAAGACAAATTACTCCCACCACAACCTTTTCACAGCAGTCAGCTGATGTACTCTGAAATTAAAATGTTCCGACAGCCACTTTGTGGAATGTAAGTATGTAAGTATGATGTTAGGGTACTTGGCTACAAGATAAGTAGGGGGCCAGGTGAGTAGACTGTTAGGGTACCAGTTAACTCAGGTGCAAACTGGGAAGGAGTAGGGTGCCATAGTGTAAAGTGGCAACGTAATTGATTGCAGGTCCAAAACCTGCAATAGCTGATCTGAGTGTCTGTGTACAGAGATTGGTGTGCCAATGCTATTTGTAATAGTGACTCCTGGATCCAGACATTGCTGCTGTGCATGCATGCTGAGGAAAGAAAAAACAACAGGAACATTCATCAGAAGTACACACTTTCTCCTTTATCTTAGGCCCTACCCTCTTTTGCCCTACCTCTCCCTTTTAAAGGAATATACCTGAACTACCTCTCCTTTGAAGGGAATTCATTGCTCCCTTCAAGTTCCTCTCAGCAACCTTTACTTGTCATGTATTTTGCCCAGTTCCAGTCTTTTCCAATTGAAATCAACTCTCCCATAGTTAATTATTATTTTTTTGGATTGTCTTTAGCCCATAGTAATCCTAAACGTTATGATCAATAATCACTCTCCCTGAACTGATTCCGACTGACACTTTCTTCACTGAACCATGTCATTTTCAAGAACTGGGTTCAGTAGTGCCTCCATTCTTTTTGGATTGGACATGTCCTGCTATAGAAATTTTTTCTAAATACAATCTAGGAGGCATTCCTTTTCGCTGTTCTTTACCCGATCACTATCTCAATCTCTACTCGTGTGGCTATACTAGATATTGGTTAGGCCACTTTTGGAATATTGTGTACAATTCTGGTCTCCTTCCTATTGGAAAGACATTGTGAAACTTGAAAGGGTTCAGAAAAGATTAACAAGAATTTTGCCAGGGTTGGAATAGGGAGAGGCTCAATAAGCTGGGGCTGTTTTCCCTGGAGCGTCAGAGGCTGAGGGGTGACCTTACAGAGGTTTATAAAATGATGAAGGACAATGGATAGGGTAAATAGGTGAGATACTTTCCCTCGGACGGGGGAGTTCAGAACTAGAGGGCATTAGTTTAGGGGAAAGATATAAAAGAGATTTAAGGGGCAACGTTTTCACGCAGAGAGTGGTGTGTAGATGGAATGAGCTGCCAGAGGAATGGTGGAGGCTGGTACAATTGCAACATTTAAAAGACATCTGGAAGGTTTTAGAGGGATATGGGCTGGGTGCTGGCAGGTGGGACTAGATTGGGTTGGGATATCTGGTCGGCATGGACAATTTGGACCGAAGGGTCTGTTTCCACACTGTACATCTCTATGGCTCTATGACTCTATAACTGAAGTCCTCCATTATAAATATGTTTGCAGCTTGCTGTAGATTTCTTCCTTTATATCCTTCCCATTAGTTGGTTGTCGATGGGCTACATCGAGCAATATAATTGCACTCTTTTATTCCTTAGTTATAGCCAAATCGATTCTGTCCTTGAATGCTCTGGGACATCCCTTTCCTGTAGCACTACAATGTTTCCTTTGACCAATGTTGCCAACCCTCCTTTCTTTATCCTTCCCTATCTTTCCTGAATACCTTGTAACCAGGAATATTATTCCATGTCTTTCAACATGATTCAACATTTTTTCTATCAAAAGGAATGTCCATCTCTGAAATCCACAAGCACCCATCCCAGCCTTGCCCTACAATGGCAATTTCTCCTTATAACAGGATCATCGGCACGGTGGCACAGTGGTTAGCACTGCTGCCTCACAGCGCCAGGGACCCGGGTTCAATTCCCGCCTCAGGCGACTGACTGTGTGGAGTTTGCACATTCTCCCCGTGTCTGCGTGGGTTTCCTCCGGGTGCTCCGGTTTCCTCCCACAGTCCAAAGATGTGCAGGTCAGGTGAATTGGCCATGCTAAATTGCCCACAGTGTTAGGTAAGGGGTTAACGTAGGGGTATGGGTGGGTTGCGCTTCGGCGGGGCGGTGTGGACTTGTTGGGCCGAAGGGCCTGTTTCCACACTGTAATGTAATGTAATCTGATCTAATCTCTAAGTCCCTGTGAGCAACACCGCAGAAAACTGACCACTGAGCTTTGCAATGTTTTCAAACATGACAGATCTTTATTGTTATTTTTAAGTTATGATGTATGGCTTAGAGAATTGAGAATGACAAACCTGATATACAGCATTTAAATGTTCCTATATGTTGCTACTTTTTATTTTTGCAGTCAACTGTAAGCTTCTGAGCTTTACAAATAACATGTTTTCAATTTTTCCAAAAGATGCTTCCAATTCTATAAATAGCCATATTGAAATGAAATAAATGTAAATTACTTCTTAGGTGACGGAAAATAATTTCAATAGGTTGTCAGGAAATTAAAATTACAAACACAGCAGATTCAAAATTCATGGCTTGCAGATAGCTAAAATGTGCCATTTTATTTATCCACATGACGAAAAGGAGTTTAGAGTAAGGGTTATACTTCAGGAAATTAATGCTGTTGACTGCAGATTTGCATCCCTAATTTATGATTAAACCATACACATACATAGACAAAAAAGGTAAGATCTAAAGTAATATTAGAGATACCATCTTATTTGCAGCCTTGGGCTAGTTTCATAATGAGAAATTATTATTTGATCAAACAGTCAAAACTAACTGTGACCAACATAACAACATGCAACTTTGATTACTTTTTTCAAAACAAATGTAATATTTGATTGGCCTCGTATATAGCAGGAGGGAATGTGACCATGGCTTCTGGGAAAAAGACTTTTCAATGCTTCTAATACAGAGCATAAGTGAAGCAATATGACCTCAAAACATAATAATGCCTGAATATATGCATGGGAATCGTGATGCACAATTTATGCATACCTATTGCTTCTGCTCCACGCAGCACACAAACTTGATGTTGCCTGCTCATTTGAGTATTTTTTTTTGCAAGGAAGACAACATTACAGCTACTGAGTGACTATGTGAGTGAGTGAGAGAGTGAATGAGAGGCAAGCACACAATACTATCAGGCAGCTCTTTTTAAAGTCAGCCTGCACCTGTTAAACGGGAAGTGCATTGTGGTTGGAGTAGAACCTGAGGAGATGGGAGATTTCAACATGCAGGCAGATTGGGAGAATCAGGATGGTACTGGACCCCAAGAAAGGGAGTTTGTGGAGTGCCTCCGAGATGGATTCTTAGAACAGCTGGTGCAACCAGGGAGAAGGCAATTCTGGATCTGGTGTTGTGCAATGAACCGGATTTGATCAGGGACCTCGAAGTGAAGGAGCCATTAGGAGGTAGTGACCACAATACAATAAGCTTTAATCTGCAATTTGAAAGGGAGAGGGTACAATCGGAAGTGACAATATTTCAGTTGAATAAAGGGAACTATGGAGCTATGAGGGAGGAGCTGGCCAAAGTTTAATGGTGCAATACCCTGGCAGGGATGACAGTGGAACAACAATGGCAGGTATTTCTGGGTATAATGCAGAAGATGCAGGATCAGTTCATTCCAAAAAGGAAGAAAGATCCTAAGAGGAGGCAGGGGTGGCCATGGCTGACGAGGGTAGTTAAGAAACATATAAACTCAAAAGAGAAAAAGTATAACATAGCAAAGATGAGTGGGAAAATGGAGGACTGGGAAGCTTTTAAAGAACAACAGAGGATAACTAAGAAGGAAATACGCAGAGAAAAAAATGAGGGACCAAGGTAAACTGGCCAAAAATATAAAGGAGAATAGTAAAAGCTTTTTTAGGTATGTGAGAGGGAAAAAAAATGGTTAAGACTAAAATTGGGCTCTTGAAGACAGAAACGGGTGAATATATTACGGGGAACAAAGAAATGGCAGAAGAGTTGAATTGGTACTTCAGATCTGTGTTCACTGGGGAAGGCATAAGCAATCTCCCAGAGGTAATAGTGGCTAAAGGACCTGAACTGATGGGAATTTATATTTGCCAGGAAATGGTGTTGGAGAGACTGTTCGGTCTGAAGGTTGATAAGTCCCCAGGACCTGATGGTCTACATCCCAGGGTACTGAAGGAGGTGGCTCAAGAAATCGTGGATGCATTGGTGATCATTTTCCAATGTTCTATAGATTCAGGATCAGTTCCTGCGGATTGGAGGGTGGCTAATGTTGTCCCACTTTTTAAGAAAGGAGGGAGAGAGAAAGCAGGGAATTATAGACCAGTTAGTCTGACCTCAGTGGTGGGAAAGATGCTGGAGTCAATTATAAAGGACGAAATTACGACACATCTGGAAGCAGTAACAGGATAGGTCAGTCAGCATGGATTTATGAAGGGGAAATCATGCTTGACTAATCTTCTGGAATTTTTTTGTGGATGTAACTCTGAAGATGGACAAGGGAGATCCAGTGGATGTCGTCTACCTGGAGGTTAGTGAGCAAAAATAGGGTGCATGGTATTGGGGACAAAATACTGAATTGGATTGACATTAGTTGGCTGACAGGAAACAAAGAATAGTGATAAACGGCTGCCTTTCGGAATGGCAGGCAGTGACGAGTGGTGTGCCGCAGGGATCAGTGCTGGGACTGCAGCTTTTTACAATATACATTAATGATATAGATCATGGTATTAAAAGTAATATTAGCAATTTTGCTGATGATACAAAGCTGGGTGGCAGGGTGAAATGTGAGGAGGATGATAGGAGATTACAGGGTGACCTGGACAGGCTAGGTGAGTGGACGGATGCATGGCAGATGCAGTTTAATGTGGATAAATGTGTGGTTATCCACTTTGGTGGCAAGAACAGGAAGGCAGATTACTACCTAAATGGAATCAAGTTAGGTAAAGGGCCAGTACAACGAGATCTAGGTGTTCTTGTACATCAGTCAATGAAAGCAAGCATGCAGGTACGGCAGGCAGTGAAGAAAGCTAATAGCATGCTGGCCTTCATAACAAGAGGAATTGAGTATAGAAGCAAAGAGGTTCTTTTGCAGCTGTACAGGGCTCTGGTGAGACCGCACCTGGAATATCGTGTGCAGTTTTGGTCTCCAAATTTGAGGAAAGACATTCTGACTATTGAGGGAGTGCAGCGTAGGTTCGCAAGGTCAATTCCTGGAATGGCAGGACTATCTTATGCTGAAAGACTAGAGCAACTGGACTTGTATACGTTTGAGTTTAGAAGGCTGAGAGGGGATCTGATTGAGACGTATAAGATTATTAAAGGGTTGGACACTCTGGAGGCAGGAAGCATGTTTCCGCTGATGGGTGAGTCCCGAACCAGAGGGCACAGTTTAAAAATAAGGGGTAGGCCATTTAGAACAGATTTGAGGAGAAACTTCTTCACCCAGAGAGTGGTGAGTGTGTGGAATGCTCTGCCCCAGAGGGCAGTGGAGGCCAAGTCTCTGGATACTTTCAAGAAAGAGTTGGATAGAGCTCTTCAAGATAGTGGAATCAAGGGTTATGGGGATAAGGCAGGAACAGGATACTGATTGAGGATGATCAGCCATGATCATAATGAATGGTGGTGCTGGCTCGAAGGGCAGAATGGCCTACTCCTGCACCTATTGTCTATTGTCTATTATTCCATAGCAAAACATGAGCTAGAAGAATGTATAATGCTGGAACGCCATGGCAGAGATGATTTGCAAAGTGTTCTATCCTTGCACTGTATGTCTTGGTAACATATATACTGCCTCTACCAGCACTGTTAACAATTTGATTCAGTGAAAAGGAGAACTATTATCCAGGAGGCCCACCAGATAAACTCTCAGAAGAAATAGAAACCATAGACCAAATGATACAGGAACAGAATTAGGTCATTCAGCCCATCGAGTCTGTTCCACCATTCAATCATGGCTGATACGTTTCTCAACCCTATTCTCCTGCCTTCTCCCTTAAACCCTTGACCCCCTTACCAATCAAGAACCTATCTATTTCTGTCCTCAATGATTTGGTCTCCAAAGCCCTCTGTTGCAATGAGTTCCAAAGATTTACCACCCTCTGGCTGATGAAATTCCTCCTCGCCTCAGTTCTAAAGGGTTGTCCCTTCACTCTGAGGCTGCGTCTCCTGGGTACTAGTCCCTCCTACCAGTGGAAACTTCACTACATTCACTCTATCAAGGCCTCTCGGTTTTATAAAATAGAATCCCTACAGTGCAGCAGCAGTCCATTCAGCCCATCAAGTCCACAATAACCATCTGAAGAGTATCCCACCCAGACACACCTCCTACCACATCCCTGTAATCCCAATTTCCCATGGCTAATCCACCTAACCTGTCCATCCTTGGACAATATAGGCAATTTAGCATGGCCAATCCACCTAACCTGCACCTGTGGGGGGAAACAAGGGCACCCGCAGGAAGCCCACACACAGAATGTGCAAATTCCACACAGACAGACAGTCCCCTGAGGCTGGAATGGAATCCTTGGCACTGTGAGGCAGCAGTGCTAATCACCGATTAGAACCTTTTTGCTTTGTGTTTTTGTCTGTTTAGTGATATAAAACCACAAGCTTGCAATAGCCGGGTATTAAACTTAGGTCAACTGCTTAAAAGGCTCACCACTATATACTACCTCCCTGCATAAAGTCTCTTTGTGTTCAGATTTCCAAAGCCTTTATCTGTTTAGAAAATAGTCTACACCTCTATTTTTCCTACTAAAATGTGTAACCTCACATTTTCCCACATTGTATTTGATTTGCCACTTCTTTGTCCACTCTCCCAGCATTTCCAAATCCTTCTGCAGCCTCCCTGCTTCCTCATCTTTACCTGCCCCTCCACCAATCTTTGTGTCATTTGCAAACTTAGCAACAATGCATTCAGTTCTTCCCAACAAAACATTAATATATGACATGAAGAGTTGTGGCACCAACACTGACCTCTTTGGAATTCTACTAGTCACTGGCTGCCGTCCTGACAAAGATCCTTTATCTGCACTTTATGCCAGTCAGCCAATCCTCTTTCTCTGCAGGTACCTTGCCCCTAAAGCCACAGGCTCATATCTTACTTAGCAGCTTCCTGTGCCAGCCTCTGTCAAAGGCCTTTTGGAAATTCAAACAGATTACATTCACTGGCATTGTCTAACTTGCTCCAAACAGTTGCAAGAGTCAATGTTGAGAAGATAGCTCCCAATGGCCTGAATTCTGTCCTCCTCAAAAAACTTCAATGTTCTCACATGTATGAGAAGTTCAGTAAATGCACCTTCAAAAGAAATGTTCTTTTTGATGAATATTTTCACATGCTTTTCTCCTGGACAGCACACTTAGTACCAAAGAAGATTGTGAATTTGGTAGACTTGTACAAAATTTAAATGTAGCACAAATATTAAACAGAAGAATTTACTTCAAATCTTGATTTCCTAAAAGGAACAACCTTAAGGCTAAGAACAATGCAAAACTAAGATTTTTTTTTAGAAGTGACAGGTAATTCTGGAGGGAGAAACCTTAATTTTGCAAAAGAAACCCTTCACATTCTGGTAGCTGAGATCAAGTCCACCAAAAAATAATCTTAACTCAACGAATGACCAAGCAAAGGTAAGCAAAATTTCAAAATCTATTCTACCTTTAGCATTTGCTTGTGAATGTTTGCAGTGATTTGCAGTTTGGATTGATCTTCTTTTAGATGTGATCCAACTATCTGCAAGACAATGTTTTGTATGTAACTTGTACTGATTCAGCCTTGACTAATGTCATAAGCAAAGGAGTTACAAGGTTGTAAATTTGTTGTAAGACATTTGTAATCTGACTCTAACTGGACACAAGAACATTTTTAAAAAAAGAGGTCAGCTTCAAGTCACATGTTAATATAGCTGCAAGTCTGAATTTATTATGGAAAGACATACCAAACATGTAAAGATCTTGAAATAACAGGAATTTGCAAATAGGTAACAGAGGTGTAAACATTCAAGCTTCAGACAGAACAGTGTACAGGAAGAAGAACTTCTAAAGGACAGCATAATTAACTCATTTGCTTTGTGGAACTCGTGATTCCAAAAAGTTAACACGCCACCATTTTTGAGTTTTATTTTGTAATTTAAAAAAAAAATTCCTTGGCTAAAACCAGCAAGTGTGAAAATCTCCAAGAAGGAAGTTCTAGGATACATCCTCCGAGAGTGGAGCTTTGAGAAACAAAAAGAAAAGGCATAATAAATACTGTACTTTGCAAGGAAAGTCAGGGACTGTGATAGTGCCGAAACAATAGGACTGATAAAGAACCAGGAAACCTCCCTCTTTCCCAAATTCTGCTGCCTGATAGAATCGCTACATTATGAAAGCAGGCCTTTTGGCTCAGCAAGTCCACACCAACCTTCGAACATCCCACTCAGACCCATTCCCCTCCTCTATTCCTGCATTTCCCATAGCTAATCCACCTAGCCTGCATATCATTGGACACTGCGCAATCCATCTAACCAGCACATCTTTGGACTGTGGAAGGAAATGTGTGCAGACACGGGGAAGAATGTGCAAACTCCACACAGACAGCTGCCAGAGGGTGAGATTGAACCCAGGTCCCTGGTGCTGTGAGGCAACAGTGCCAACCACTGAGCCACTGTGCACATCCAACTGTGCAAGAAAACACCACCTATTCAACTACAGAAGTTGTCATAGCTCTTGGATCTGACTTCAAGTGACTTTGCTTTGAGAACAGTGAATGCGAGAATTAGCCTCCAGTAATGTACCGTCGAGAATTATAAGGATTTTCATCAAATAAGATGTTTGTATTTTTCTCATTACTAATTCTACTTCTTTAGTCATAAGGAATTCAGTAATAGCTTCTTATAAAGTAACTGTTTGCCTATTTAAACCAAAAGAGAGGCTGCAGGTTTCCTTCACTTTGAATGATCAAATATTAAAAAGAGAACTGCACAAACTATAATAATTCAGCTCACTGACCACTCTAGACACACTGGATGATATTAGCAACAGTCTTTGGAGATAGAAAAATTCATTATTCCGAAAGAATTCATATACAGGTATATATGTGTGTATTCATATACAGGTATGTACTCCATCGGTACTTGTTCATTGAATTGAGGGCAACGTGTTAATGTGGCATTTTCTTCTTATTAACATGATTTCGTTGTGTAACTAATTCACTGTTTATTGACTGCATACATCAGCAAAGGGCCAATATTGTGACTAACTGGCACTATTTTCAGTCAGTCTGGACCTCTTAAAGCAGTTTCATTGTTGCTGCAAGAATCTTTTTATGTTTGTTTCAACACTGATCTGAAACCCTGAGCAATAGCCAAACATGCAACAGTAAACACTGAACTTCCAAAGAAGGGGAAGCAGTGATGCAGTAAACTTAACAGTTACAAAGAATAAGGGCATTGCACTGTTGGGAGGTGGCTGTAACAGTTGACAGTTTCAAAATACAATCTCTCCGCTTGAAGTGCAGATTTCAGCATTAATCTTTTCTGAGAATAAAGTCAGAGAATTGTTCCTTAAAGATATCACCTTCTGAGAGCCCTTCCACTCCACCTGCTTGTTCCTCTTTGAAAATCTTATTCTTCATTGTGTAGCTTCTCCTCATTTGCCCAGTAACATGCAATTCCAAGCAGAAGAGCTGGAAGTCTACTTTTGTCTGGAAGCAACTTTGTTTCAGCATAATCTTTGAGGTACCATCAGCTGCTACCACTCCATTCCAGAATAATCAAACCTCAGAGAAAGATAGGTGAACTGCAAAGATGTGCATCACTGATCCAACAACCAGAATAAATAATTCAGCCACAAACCTGGAAGTTATTCTTTTAAACAAAGATTACCAGTCAGGCATTCATTCTGTTTAACATTGCTTTTAGCTCCAGCAGTACATAGACTGCAGAATGAAATCGAAAAGTGACATTCACATCAAGTTAGTATTGCACGCTAAATGATGACATGCCTGGTCTGCATGTTGCTGGGGTCTTTCGTCATCAAACTATAGGGTTATTTAGATTAGACTCCCTACAGTGCAGAAACAGGCCCTGTGGCCCAACCGGTCCACACAGACCCTCCACCATCTGACTAATGCACCTAGCACTATGGGCAATTCACCTAACATGCACATCCTTGGACTGTGGGAGGAAACCCACACAGACAGAATGCACAAATGCCACACAGGCAGCTGCCCAAGGCTGGAATTGAACCCAGGCTCCTGGTACTGTAAGGCAGCAGTGCTAACCGCTAAGCCACTGTGCCACCCTTTTTCAGCTGTGTGAATGCATGTCTTTCCCCAAACTTCCTCTTGGAAGTGTGGATGCACACCATAGACCCATTTGAGATTAGAAGGCTGACACTTCCTCACAGTTCTTGAGGTATCCGAACCTATCCCCCAGCATGCTTTATTTTAAGAGAGTCATATTAGATTTAAAAAGTTAATTTTATTTCTCTCACCATAGATTCTGTCAGACCTGTTGAGTTTGTCCAACACTTGCTATTTTTTTTCATTTCCGGTTTACAGCATCTGCAGCATTTTGCTTTTGTTGCTGTTTAAAGCATTAATTGATTTTAAATGAAAGTAATTGTGCCATAAATTGTGTCAAGAAATTAGCAAAGAGTGGAAGTGGAAGCCGAAATGATAAGTCTTTTGGAAAGCAAAATCGTGTTGTTTAAAGAGAAGGAGTCATCTTAAATACAACAAATTCTTAATTGCTTTGTTCTTTGGCTCCAATTTTCACCAGGAGGAGAGCGTCTTTTCCATGGCAAAATTGCTGAAATTTGCCAGAAATCACATGTTCATGCATGTGTGTGTGTGTGAGAGAGAGAGAGAGAGTGTGTGAGTGTGTGTGTGTGCGAGTGTGAGAGTATGAGTGTGTGTGTGTGCGTATGCGTGTGTTTATGTAATGCACACATGTATGTTTCCTGGAGTTGGGGAATCCTTAGAGTGTGGCAAGTAAACCAAATAAGAGTATGTCTCTTCTCAATGCATTTCTTTTGGATAGCTAAGATATTCCTGACAGAACTATGGTCCCCTTACAGCTATAGTCCCTGGATACTTTGGGAGGATGAAGCAGGGATCTCTTGGGGGATGCTTTATGGATCTTTTCAGGGGTACGTGGGGTGTCAAGCATCCTTTGAAACATTTAACTGTGGAGACGATTTTGCGTAAGTAGTGGATAAATTCTTTGGAGCTATCCAACTGGTCAAGAACTGTGAGGAAGTGTCAGCCTGTAAAGCAGTGTTCGGATGTGTCAACATTTGTCAGGAGCTGTTGATGTGCA
Source organism: Chiloscyllium plagiosum (assembly GCF_037043375.1). Lineage (NCBI taxonomy): Eukaryota > Metazoa > Chordata > Chondrichthyes > Orectolobiformes > Hemiscylliidae > Chiloscyllium > Chiloscyllium plagiosum. The sequence continues at coordinate 48,607,092 of NW_028270154.1, read as the reverse complement.
AAGCAGCGTTTAGTAATCTCAAAATGTGTGGACTACCATTGACTGGAAACTAAACTCAGCAAGCCAGTTAAATATTGTGGTTGCAATAGCAAGTCAGAGGATGGGAATTCAGTAATGTGTAATTTACCTCCTGACTCCTTAAAACTGTCCTTTCTCATAAAAAGTACTAGTGAGGAGTACAAGGGAACTCTCCATCTGCCTGAATGAGAGCAGTTACACCAGTCCATGAATGATTATATTATTTTTTCAATAGTGTGTTGTCTGCAAGTCTGGATTGTGTGTGGTTTGGAGGAGTACTTGCAGGCAGTTGTATTCCCATGCATCTGCTGCTCTCGTCATTCTTGGTGGTAGAATTCATGGATTTGGAAGATGCTGTTTAAGATGATTTTGTTGAGTTGTTGCAGAATATTTTGTAGATAATATACACTGCTGCCACCATAGGAGAGAGTGAGGACTGCAGATGCTGGAGAACAAAGTCAAACGTGTGGTGCTGGAAAAGCGCAGCAGGTCAGGCAGCATCTGAGGAGCAGGAAAATCGACATTTCGGGCATAAGCCTTTCATCAGTAGTAGGGGACTGAGCGATGAATGGGAGGGAGGTGGGGCTGGGGGGGAAGATAGCTGAGAATGGGATGCGTAGATGAAGGTGGGGGAGAAGGTGATAGGTCGGAGAGGAGGATGGAGCGGATAGTTGGGAAAGGTGATGAATAGGTCAAGAGGGCAGTGCTAAATTGGAGGCTTTGGACTGGAAGAATGTGGGGGAGGGGAAATGAAGAAACTGGTGAAATCCATGTTGATCCCATGCCAGAGAGACCATTCCCTCCATGACTCCACAAACCCACCCTCCCCTCCTAGCACCTTCCCCTGCCACCTCAAGAAGCGCAAAACCTGCGCCCACACCTCCCCACTTCACGTCCATCCAAGACCCCCAAAGATCCTTCCACATCTGACAGAAATTTACCTGTACCTCCACCAATGTCACCTATTGTATCCGTTGCACCCGATGTGGTCTCTTCTACGTCGGGTAGACAGGATGCCAACTTGCAGATCGTTTCAGCGAACATTTCTAATACCCCCGCACCAACCAATGCCACTGGCCCATGGCTGAACACTTCAACTCTCCCTCCCACTCTGCCAAAGACATGCAGGTCCTGGGCCTCCTCCATTGCCAAACCCTTACCTTTTGCTCAAAACGTCAATTCTCCTGCTCCTCAGATGCTGCCTGACCTGCTGTGCTTTTCCAGCAGCACTCTCTCGACACTGCTGCCACAATGCAACCCTGGTGGAGGACATGAATGTTGAAGATTTTGGATAGGGTGGTGACTGTTCAGGATGGTGTTAGAACACCTTGAGTGCTATTAGAAATCCACTCATCTGTAATACTCTATGTGTTAGCATGGTGGATGAAAAGAGGAATGGTGATGTGTAGAAGAAAGCATTACATTGGCAAAAGGGCATGATGGTTCATGGGGAATGGACAATTGTAAGTAGGTTACGTAGGTTGGCATGGGACTAGATTAGGTATGTGCTTTATGACCAATATGGACACTATAGGCTAAGAGATTTATTTCTATGTTGGAGAACTCTTAGACTCCTAATTATGTTAAAAGAAACATACTTCATTACTAGTTTAGAAAATATCAATATTGAACATAACAAATCATTAATTTTTGTCTGATAATAAAATTATTAATTGTACAATGTGCTCATTAGTTAATACTTATCTTATATCCTATGATATTGAATCCTATTAATGAGATCATTGCTTATAATGAATTGAAGCAATTATTTGTTCTTTAATGTTCAGCTTGATTTTAAGGATGATTAATTGAGAGTCATCTGTTTTTAAATCAATGTTGCATTTTATCCATTTCATTAGAATTATTTTGGAGGCATTTGTGCGTATTATGCCACTTTATCAAATAAGCATTTGTACCAAGGAATAATTTCAATATTAGCTGTTCTAAAATTTAATTCATAGAAATAATAAAATTAAAAATATAATTTTAAAAAAGGACATTGCATCAGATCCAAAGGATGTTTTAAAATGCATAACAACCAAAGATAGATTTATTTTTTTATTCAGTTAAACAAACAACTTTAACATTTTAATTTATAATGTATTGATGCTTCTTTTACTTTTATAGATATACATAACTTGCACCTTGGTAACAGGTTTAACAAAATTATTTTTGTTTGTTGAAAGTTATCGTAAAATGTTTTTAACACTGTCACATGGAAAGGAAAACACAAATTATGCTGATAGATATTATTGAGAGCAGTCATTTCCAAACATTTTAAGAATACATCCTCCACAGTAGGAAATCTGTCAGAATTACAAACATAAATTTGATTTAATGTAGCACATTCAGCTTAAATTACAGTTCTCCACATGGAGAATCACATATATTCTGTGTCTAATGAAAGCTGAGAATTATCTTAGAGCCCTGAATTTAGCAGACTTTATGCTGCTATGATAGCAGTCAATGCAGTCTTAACAATCTTCACTGTATTTTCAATGGAGCTACATAACTGGTCCACATTATATAGAAAGATCTCTATGCTCTTCACAAAGCTTAAAAGAAATTGGGATAAGTCTGTTAGGAAGAGAATTCAGAACGTTTAGTAAAGGAAAAGTGATAAAGTTGAATGTCAGAATGATGTTTATTTTGGAAGGGAACATGTAGGTCTTCTCATGAACCAGCTGGCCTTATCCTGGACACAGATTTAGAATGTGTTGTTGAAGAGTCTGGTAGGTTGCTAAAATGCATCATGTAAACATATATGCTGCTGCCGTGATGCATCAACAGTGCAAGAAATTAATGTTTAAGATCAAGTACAAGGCATAATCAGATGGGCTACTTTGTTCTGGATGGCATTATTGAATGTTCATTGTTGCTGAAGCTACAATCATCCAGGCAAGTGGAGAGTCTTCCATCAGAATTTCAGCTTGTGCATTGTAGATGGCAGACATGTTTTGGGGATTCACAAAGTGCATTACTTATCAGAGAATTCTTAGTCTGATTTTCTTTGATCTACTAATGTAGCTTGATTGGAGGGATGGGGCGGATGTTGTTGTGAGGAGATATGGAATGTCACTGAGAGATGGTTAGATATTTTCCTGTTGAAGATGGTCACTGCCTAACAACTTCTGTGGCGGAAAAGCTACGTTATCTAGCAAAAAGCCTCTTGCTAACTCTACTCCATCGCCATTGCTTGCTATTATTTTCTCCTGTCCTTCAGGCAGACTGAAAAAAAATCATTCACATTGTCAGATGATTTTTGTGAAGAAAATCCTGGGCTGTTCTCTTCTAGCTTCAAAATAAATTTGTCACAAATGCTGCCATCGGCAAAAGGTAATACAACAAGAAACAGACCAAAAAATTGAGCATCAGTTAAGAACAATGAAACAGGTACTTACCTAACTCCAACTCTAATTCAACCTTTTTAATAATACAGGACTGGTGGACAAATACTAGAACAGGGTTGAGAATGTGGCGCAGGAAAAGCACAGCAGGCCAGGCAGCATCCAAAGAGCAGGAGAATCATGTTTCAGGCAAGAGCCTTTCATCAGCAATGAGGCTTGTGGGTCGAGGGGGAGGGGGGGAGAGATAAATGGGAGAGGGGTGGGGATGGGCGTAGGTAGCTGAGAGTATGATAGGTAGGTGGAATGGGGGTAATGGTGATAGATCAGACAGGAGGATGGAGCTGATAGTTGGGACAGGTAGGATAGCTCATGAGGGCAGTACCGAGTTGGAAGGTTAGAACTGGGATAAGGTGGGGGGGAGGGGAATGAGGGAACTGGTGAAGTCCACATTGATGCCATGAGGTTGGAGGGTCCCACGGTGGAAGATGAGGCCTTGTCCCTCCAGGCGTCAGGTATTTAGGAAGTGATGATGGAGGAGGCCCGAGACCTCCATGTCCTTGGTGAAGTGGGAGGGAGACTTCAACACTTCAACTCCCTCTCGCACTCCTGCCTCCTTCATCACCACACCCTAACCACCCAACGCCTTGAGGAAAAACACCTCCTCTTCAGTCTAGGGACCCTCCAGCCTCGAAATACAGGTCACTTCTCAGTCTCCAATGCTCCAGGGAAAATAGCCACAGCCTATTCAGTCTCTCTTCATAGCTCAAACCTTCCAACATTGACAACATCCTTGTAAATCTTTCCTGAACCCTTTCAGATTTTGCAACATCTTTCCTACAGCAGGAGACCAGAATTGCACACAATATCACGAATGTGGCCCCACCAGTGTCCTGTACAGTCTCAACATGACCTACCACCTCCTGTACTCAAAACACTGACCAATAAAGGAAACTATACCAAATGCTTTCTTCACTATCCTATCTACCTGTGGCTCTACTTTCAAGGAGCTATGTACTGCACCCCAAGGTCTCTTTGTTCAGCAACACTCCCTAGGACCTTACCATTAAGTGTATCAGTCCTGCTAAGATTTGCTTTCCCAAAATGCAGCATCTCACATTTATCTAAATTAAACTTCATTTGCCATGCCTCAGTCCATTGGCCCATCTGATCAAGATCTCATTGTACTCTGAGGTAACCTTCTTCGCTGTTCACTCCACCTCCAATTTTGGTGTCATCTGCAAACATACCAACCATACCTCCTTTGTTCATGTCTAAATCATTGATATAAATGAATGAACCCAGCAATGATCCTTGTGGCGCACCACTGGTCATAGGCCTCCAGTATGAAAAGCAACATTCCACCACCATATTCTGTCTTCTACCTTTTTAGCCAGTTCTGTATCCAAATGGTTAATTCTCCCTGTATTCCTGGCAATCTAATCTTGTTAATCTGTCTACCATGAGGAACACTGTTGAACACCATTCTGAAGTCCATATAGATCACATTCACTTCACTGCCGTCATCAATTCTCTTTGTTACTTCTTCAAAAAACTCATTCATGTTAGTGAGACATGATTTCCCATGTACACAGCCATGTTGACTATTCCTAATTATACTTTGCCATTCCAAATACATCTAACCCCTGTCCCTCAGGATTCTCGCCAACAACTTGCTCACCGCTGATGTCAGGCTCACTGGTTGATAGTTCCCTTGATTTTCCTTACCCCTTTTCTTAAATAGTGGCACCACACTAGCCAACTTCCAGTTTTCCATCACCTCATCTATGGCTATCAATGATACAAATATGTCAGCAAGGGACCCAGTAATCACATCTGTAGCTTCCCACAGAGTTTTAGGGTACACCTGATCAGGTCCCGGGGATTTATCTACCGTTATGTGTCTTAAGACATCCAGAACCTCCTTCTCTATTATATGGACATTTTTCAAGATGGCGCTATTTATTTCCCCACATTCTCTATCTTCCATATCCTTTTCCACAGTAAATGCTGATGTAAAATACTTGTTTATTATCTTCTCATCTCCTGCAGTTCCACACTTATGTGGCTTTGCTGATTTTTAAGGGTTCCTATTCTCTCCCTAGTTACCCTTTTGTCCTTAATGTATTTGTAGAATCCCTTTTGATTCTCCTTAACCCTATTTGCCAAAGCTAACTCATGTCCTCCTTTTGCCCTCCCGATTCTCCTCATATGTATACTCCTATTGCCTTTATACTCTTCAAGGGATTTATTCGATCTCTGCCATCTATATCTGTCATGTGCTTCTTCCTTATTCTTAACCAAAACCTCTAGTCATCCAGCATTCCCTACACCTACCAGCCTTGCCCTTCACCCTAACAGGAAAATATTGTCTCTGGATTCTCGTTATCTCATTTTTGAAGGCTTCCCATTTTCTAGCTGCACCTTTACCATCTCACTGTTAATATGAAGCAAATTTCTTAATCCAACTTAATTAACTTCAAGGATTTTACCTTTTGTTTAGGTTCTGTTGTGAGCTTTCACAGTGCTGTAAATTCTTCTACTTGCTCTTCCTTGATTGGTTGCTCTTTGTGTGTCTGTTCTTTGACCTTTTCTATATAAACAAATGCAGCTTTTGAGTAAGATTAAGTTTGACACATACCTTCCTACTCTAAAATGAAAATTTATGATAGTGAAATACATGCAGGTTTTCTAGTATTTGATATCCCCTGCATTGAAGAGTTGGATTTCTGTCAGCTGTAACCTGTTTTCATCAACCAAGTCTCATCATCTGATAATATTATGAGATTTGCTAACATGTCTAACTTGAAAATCATAAGATGCCCATTGATGTAAATGCTAGATTGACAAATGTTTGGTCTGGTCACCAATTTCCCATAGGAAACTGTTGAGTTCACCTTGTACTGAGTAGTGTTCCACCACATTTACTTTTTATTCAAGAATTTCTTTGATTTTTTTTGTAGCATGGTCTTACAATACATGTTGCTTACTGCATCCCAGCACCCATTTACAGTCTGCAAGGAAAAGCACTGAATTCTGACAAAGATTGTTGAGAGGGCTTAGTGACCTTGTGACCTTACTTCTCTCCTATGACATCATCTTTATGGGTGTGCTTATTGCACTCACTATGGGATCGTGTTCAAATACCGACCGAAATCGTTGATTGGCAAATATAGCCTCTGTTATTCAGCAATTTCAGCACATGTTCAAGGCAGCAATAGAATCCCGAAAAACCGTTCTTACAAGAGCCCCTTTAGACACAGTTCTTACATATATTAAAATTCTATTAGTATGGTGTTACATTTTTTTTACCTGTGTCTAGATTAGAGTGGTGCTGGAAAAGCACAGCAGGTCAGGCAGCATCCGAGAAGCAGGAAAATCAATGGTTAGCCCATCATCAGGAGGAGGAGCCCTTTCCTGTTCCTCAGATGCTGCCAGGCCTGCTGCGCTTTTCCAGCACCACTCTAATCTAGACTCTGATTTCCAGCATCTGCAGTCCTCACTTTTGCCTAGTTACATTTTTTACCTCTAATACACAAAGTTTTGAAGGATCTTTATCCTGGGAGACAGGAGATGGGTTAAAACATGTGCTAAGTGCTGGCTGCTACTTCTGATGGAACATCTGTCTGGTCTGCTTGTATAATTAGGAGGTGTTAGTCCTTTTTTCTTTTAAGTTAGTAAATGTTAGTAAAAATGCTAAGCCTATATGCTTTAAACAAGTTAAATATTGTACCTATAATTAATAAAACAATAAAGGATATTAAACTGATTACTACAGCTGAATTGTGAGATTAATTTACTATTTGCCAGTAGGAGTTTCATTCATTCATGCAATTTATGGAAGTGTTGTTTTGTCAGTTAGTTTCTTAAAGGGATAATGGCCCTGTTAAAAGGTTTTTAACAGGTACTTAATCTATTCAGGTCCAGGACACTGTTGGTAAGGGATGATTTATATTATAATGTTTCATAGAGATTTGATGGAGATGGTATTGTTCTGTATGCTACATTTATTCAGAGGTAAACACTACTTGTAGCAAGGGCCAATAAGGTGTGAAAATGCAGTAAAATATAGTGAGCAACTGAGTGGGTTAATAAAGATAACCTACTACACAATACCTCATAACACAATATCTCACATTACCAATGTATTGAGTCTGTCAGATCCTTTCAGACCCATGTACAACACAACCTCCTACACATCTCCGTCCTTACACACCTACCTACTACCCATCTAACCAACTCTCCATCCTACCCACTTCACCTACCCCAAGCATATCCATCCATTTCATCACTTATTCACTGCTTATCTATCCACCTTTTCACCTATTCACTCAGTCATTATCTAATACAGTCATTCATAAAAATGATGGACATTTAAAAATGCATATGAATATGGTAACTAACGATCTGAAAAGTGGCCAACTTCTCTTCTCCTGAACTCTACTATGATACCCTGGACTGAGGTTTGAAGAAATGGGCAGCAGCGATGGTTTAAAGTTTTGGCTTCATAACATTTTGCAGACAGCTGCATGCATTATAAATGCTCTGAACATGCAGAGCAAGATTTTGAAGGGAAAACATGACATGACAACAACCTGGACTTCAACATTATTCCTCAATAAAAACATAAAGAAAAGGAGCAGTAAATTCATCAGCCCTTATGGGGGTGGCAAGGTGGCTCAGTGGTTAGCACTGCTGCCTCACAGTGCCAGGGACCCGGGTTTGATTCCAGCCTCGGGCGACTGTCTGTGTGGAGTTTGCACATTCTCCCACAGTCCAAAGATATGCAGGTCAGGTGAATTGGCCATGCTAAATTACCCATGGTGTTAGGAGTAAATATAAGGTCGGGGAATGGGTCTGGGAGGGTCAGTGTGGACTTGTTAGACCGAAGGGACTATTTCCATACTCTACGGAATCAAATCTAAATGGGCTGGCCCTTTAGAAATACACACCAAAGATTGTACTTCGGTCTAATTATCTCTAGACAGGCACATCAAATTGCCAGTTACAGTTTTTTGATTGGAGTTTGTCAAATAAAGACACTGTCCATAACGCTCAGGTCACTTCTGAATTGAGGATGAGGGAAAATGATCAGAGGCCAGGATGCACGGAACCATTGAATGCTAAACTATTAACACGGAGGCAGAAGGAACACTCTGGCTCCTCCCATTCCATAATGAGGTTCAATTTGAAATCTTATCCAACAATATCTTCATTGGTCTCAAGTGGCCCTTTTATAAATGTTGATGGTTCCATTACATATTGAGAGAAATCAGTCAGCACAAGCTTCAACCATTGTAACAAACTTAGCACATGGGTCCTGAAATGAGTGCAGAACCTCCCTTGAATGTTGACAATGAAGGTATGTATATAGTTAATATAACCACAACATTTATGTTAAAAATGACACTGAATAATTTACCAATGCCTCAAAAATTTATTGATCATACAGAGGTCATCTGACCCGTGTATGCACTAATTTTAAAAAGTAAAATAGATGTAATGATACTGAATGAGTCACCCTATATTCTGAGATAGAATCTCCAGAAACAAAATGACAATGTTTAGATATGGTTAGTCCACCAGAGTTATTCTTGCAAATAATATCATTATTAGAAATGTATGGTACTCATTCGCTACAGCAATGATTTGCTCCAGACTTTATGCCTAATTTTTCATTTTGAAACAAATCCAAATGAAAACATCAATAAAAGGCACAGAATATCTTAATCTGATACGCATTAGTGCCCTCCGCATAGAGAATCTTTTCACACTACATGGCCTTGTATTCTGAAGGAAGTAAGTACTGCAACAAATTAGATCCCATAGGAAATATCACACTAACTGTCTAAAGAGAAGTTGTTCTACTAAAAGATCATTACTGCAACGTAATGCCTTATTGCTTTAACATTATAAAAATGATTGAAGAATGAAAGTGGCTGAGAAATGAAAGTGAGTTAAAATGATTGTTTAATTGGTATAATTATGACTGCTTATTTATCCAATTTACTATTAAACTCTCAACATTATCACAATATTCACAAGCATAAAGCAATTTGGGAAGAATGCTCTTTAATGTTCCAGGATTATCCATATTCACAATTTTCATTTTTTGTTTAAAATTTAGTCTAACAGTTAAATTTTGATTGGACTGAAATTTGTGAATTGACCAAGGGAGGTAACAGTTATTTTAAATCTATTTGTATTAATTATGAACATTACTTGCAATACAAATGTAGAAGTATTCTAATTCTTAAGTTTTTAATAGCAGGGATTTAAAAACAAAATTATGCTGACACATTGTCGTTATAAGATAGATCGATATGTATTTAAAATTGCTTATTATACCTCAGGATTGACTGTAATTGTAATAGAAATGGAACAGTGTGGTAATACCATGAGGGAGAGCAATACATATTGTTTTGAGTAACCACAACAGTCAAACTGCAGTGTTACAAAATATAAAAGAAACAGCTGTCTCGTTTTGCTGCTCAGCTCCATCAAGTCTATAACTTCACTGACAATAATCATCACAAACATTAGTAACATTGACAGCAATATCATTATGTGACAGAACATTTTAATGTTTACACCACATCGTCTGTGTAATCTCATCACCATATTTCTTGATCCTTTCACTGCCTCAGGTTTGGCTTAGCACCTGTCTGACATTCAGAACTGAAGGAAATATTATTTTATTACGAGGTCAGTCATACTAAGAGGCTCCCAGCAATTTGGTGGAAATACGTTAGGGATGTCCTCAAAGCATCCCAGAAGAGGTCAAACACTGCCTTTTGACTGATGGCAATGTAGAATTCTTGCTCAGAAGGGTAATATGACTTCACCCGGAACATGCAGAAGTGAAATAGAAGTGTCTGAAGGAATGCACAAAACTCCAAACAGCCTGTCAAACACCAGTTGCCTCACATGACGTAGAGATTGTAGATTTGCAGAAGAAGAAACGCTATCACCATTTCTATTTGGCATCATCCCTTTTATGGGCTAGATACACTTCATAGTTCTTATTGTGATAGCATGCAGAGCAGCACTGGAAATCCAAGGCGAAGATATCTTTCATTCTCTTAGAACTTATGATAATGTTGGCATCCATAGACTGCATGTCATGTGCAATTTGCCCTTATATTCAGTGAAGAAACAAAGACTTACATTTACATAACACATCACTGGACATCTGAAAGTACTCTACAGCCAGTGCAAACACCCTTGAAGTGTTGTCGCTGGTGTACTGTTGGATATGCCACAGCCAATTTGTACATAAGAAGTTCCAGTGAATAGTAATAAAATAATGACTGGACAACCCATTTTTGTCTTGTCGATTGAGAAATAAATGTTGCCCAAGGCCCCAGGGATGACTCTTCTATTCTTCCTCAAGATAGTATCACAGGCCATTTTATATCCACGTGAGTGGGCAGATAAAAATCCAGAATAAAGTTTCGCCCAAAGATGCCACCTCCAGTGGTGCAGCATGCCATTGGTAAGTGAGTTTTGATGGTTATACTCAAGATCTGGAGTGAGACTTGAACCTTCAATCTTCTGATACAGAGGCAAGTGCTGTGTGATATTTCACAGAGTTATGGAGTCATAGCGTCATACAGCACGGAAACAAATCCTTTAGTCTAACTTGTCCACGCTGACCAGACATCCCAAACTGACCTATTACCATTTGTTAGCATTTGGTCCACATCTCGCTAAACTCTCCCCATTTATGTACCCATCCAGATCCCTTCTAAATGTTGCAATTGTACCGACCTCCACCATCTCCTCTGGCAGCTTGTTCCATTCACATACCACCTGCTGTGAAAATGGTACCCTCAGGTCTTTTTTAAATCTTTCCCCTTGAACCTTAAACCTATGCCCTCTAGTTTTGCACTCTCCATGCTGGGAAAAAAGGCCTTTGCTATTCACCCTATCCATGTCCCTTGTGATTGTCTTTGACAATTCAAGAAAACCTTGTTGCAATATCCTGTGGCATCAACCCATGTATACTCTGCAGTAATGGAGAGTATACTGAGAAGGTTAGTGAATGCACTGCATGCTCAGTGATTTTTCTTTACATCAATGGTGCCAGGAAGCAGCATGTCTTGTCCAGCTAAGCAGAAATTGGAATGGCTGTGGTTTCTGTTATGGGCCCTCCAAAGTTATTACTGTCACAGCAATTTGCTCTTGCACGATTGTGAAGTATGAGTCACATATGCCAAAACCTAAACATCTGACCAATGGTTCCCCTAACTTCTGAGCATCTGTGAAGGTGTTTGGTATGCTTCCTTTCATCTTCGAAAGGGCTCAGTTTTTTCAAGGAATTAAAAACTGAAAGAACTGCTGGAATTCAGAAACTAAAACAGTAAATGTTGGAAAAGTTCAGCAGGTCTGGCATGAGATACTGTCAGGTCTGCTGAGGTCTTCTGGGGAATTGTCATCTGAGACCTTCATGGACTTTTGTTGCATGGGTGAAGACGTTAACAATAAAAAGACATGAATCAGAATTTGTAAGGTAAAAATAATGCATTAATCTGACTATATTATACTCAGGTTAGCAAGAAATTGAGTTAACATAATTGTGTGCCATATGGCGCTTTTGGAATATTCATTGTTAATTCAATCACAAGGTGATAAATTGTTGAGGTTAAATATTGATTAGACTGAGAAGGTGCATACTTTTGAGTAAGGGTTTCATTCCAACTTTCCACTTGCCTGGACGGGTGCAGCTCCAATATCACTCGAGAAGCTTGACACCATCAAGGACAAAGCAGTCCGCTTGATTGGCACCATATCTACAACCTCCACCATCAGGGCTCAGCTGCAGCAATGTGTACTATCTGCAAGATGTACTGTCGAAATTCACCAAAGATCCTTAGATAGCACCCTTCAAACCCACAAGCACTTCCATCTAGAAGGACAAGGACAACAGGTACTTGGGGACACCACCATCTGCAATTTCCGCTCCAAGCTACTCACCATCCTGACTTGGAAATATACTGCCGTTCCTTCACAGTCGATGGGTCAAAATCCTTGAATTCCCTCCCTACCGGCATTGTGGGTCAACCCACAGCAAGTGGACCACAGAGATTTAAGAAGGCAGCTCACCTCCACCTTCACAAGAGCCAATAGGGATAAACTACCAATGTTGGCCAGCCAGCGATGCCCAAGTCCCTGCTGATGAATTGTACCCTATATACAATTAGTCAAGTTCTCACATAAGTATCAGTTAATATATACCCATCAACTGTTCCCTGTTTTCATTTGGTCTCAAGCATCCCTGTCAGATCAACTAGATCATAATACCAAGTGCACTTCCTGCACAAAATACCTTGTGAGCTCTAAACCTCACGACTTGCTTCCTCACTAGATTTCATAGTGACTACCAGTGACATAAGTTAGCTAGCTAACAACTAAATGAATATCCCACTATCAACATTATGGACGTTATGATTGACTGGAAACTCAGCTGGACTCACCATATAAATACAGTAGCGACAAGAGAAGGCCAGAGGCTAGGAATACTGTGGTGGGTAACTCACCTCCTGATTACCCCCCCCCCCCCACCCCCCCAATACTATCTACAAGGTACACTTCCTCCTTGCCTGGATGGGGAATATGAATGCTGTCATAATGAGAAGGATAACATGTTCATTTCAAAGGAAGCACTGGCAATTCCCTGTATCAGTTCCTCAGTAATCCTAATAATATGTCAGATGCAGCTTGCTGGATTTTTGCGAAAGTTACATTCCTTTCAAACACTAAGATGCATTGCCATGATAGCAACATTCTAAATGTGCATGGCAGCAGCATGGATCTCATGATCCACATTAATATTCCACTGCAGCCTGAGCTGTTGAGTAATTTCTAACTGTGCTACTTCAGAAGCTGAAACAAAAGCCATCAAGAGTTACACCATTGCTGACTCTGAAAACATGGTTAGGCATCTGCCCAGGTTTGAAAAGGGATGGACGACAAGCTCTTCATGATGTCCTGTGCCATGTTGGAACCTGAATCCTCCATGCTTTTTGAAGATGACTTGCCCAGTAAGCTTCCCAATGCAGTAAGCCTCTTAAAATGCATGCTTATCCATGTTTGCCTGTACACCATTCCATTGAAGTCTACTTCTGAATCCCCAGAGAAGAACCTTTGGAAATCTTACTCTTTGGCATGCTAGCATACAAACTGTCTTGATTGCAACCTGCTTTTCCTTGTTGACTTATCATGTGCAAATTCCAACAATGTATCATCCTTTAAGGTTTATAGTATGTCACTAATTGAGCTGGTGCTGTGAGTAACAGAAAGTGTGACAGTGCTTCTTTATCAATGGTTAAAAGCAGCTCTCAGCTTCCTCATCGAAGTGCACTGGTTGATCATGTAGCAGTGCTTAGGTAACTGAAAGTATAAATCAGAAGGGGATGGTTGATGTAAATAGTGGCAGAGTAGGCTGGGAGGTAGCAAGAGGCGATGGTCACATCATGTACATTTTTTCGCTAGATACCAGGATAAAAGATAGTGAGTTCCGAGAAGGACCATGAGATTGAATCATATCGTCACCCATAATATTCTCAGATGCAGCAGATGTAATAGTCTCTGTGGCAGCTGGCAGGTAAGGTTGAGCATAGGCTCATTCAGTGGACTGAAGTGACGTAGATATGGCTGTTCCTGACTTTCAGAGCCACTCCCTGAGATTATAGATCACTTTGCCCTGCAACAAGGCATGAGAAAATTGTCAGTGTGTGCATTCATCTTGGGTGATGTGTCTGCCTAAGGCAGGATCTACCTACCTACGCATAAATAAACAATTAGAGCTTATACCTAAGTTTCCTGGTAGTTTGTCAAGTCATAACACAGCCAGAGTACATGAAAGCTATAAGAGGTGGGTACGAGGCTTCAGTATCATTTGGTAGGTTTTGATGAAGTGGAGTATCTGAATTTTTATCCTGAGTTCTGATTACTAGAGTTTGTGATGGATCAGTGATGAGACTGTGGTGCAATGACCAAGATCTTAGGTTTGGTGATGCAGTAGCTAGTAAAGATCAAATTGGAATTCACAGCAGGAGAGCATCATTTGGCTCCAAGGGCCTGCTTTCCCATTCAATAAGATCATGACTGGTCTGGGATGTAGATGTGATGATTCGATATGAAGTTGATTGTGACCACTCACATGGTGCTGCTGAACCTCTTGTGGCCCTGCTGAAGTAGGCTAGAGGCCATATATTTTGATTTGACCCCCTGCAAATTCCTCTCACTCTTTTCTGCGGGTATACCTTCAAGGCCTCCTACACTCTCTGCGTCCCCCCAAATCTAGCCCAGAAACATGACATCTGTCCTCCTGTTGACTTCCAGGATGAAGGGCAGAGAATGGGGGACCTCTTTCTCTTTGCTTGGTGTGATTATAGCCAATTTCTGCTCAATTATTAGCAATGTCTTTATAATCAGTGCCAGAGGAGGTGGGAGTTCGGTGGGAGGTGGGCGAGGGGAGGAGCTGCAACACATTCCAGCTGCACGTGCTGTTGCTTTCGGCCAGCCCACTCCCATGTTGGTTGTCTTCGGCTGAATGTTACATTCATAGAAATGAGGAGATAGTGGAAAGCTTGTGTGCTTCCTCCCTCAGGGGGAACAAACATGAGCAGTTCCTGATCCCTGTGGCTAGAAAATAGAGCAAATCAAGTTTCAGACAATAACATCATAGTTGTGGGAGAATGTGAGCACTGAAGATGCTGGAGATCAGAGTTGAAGAGTGTGGTGCTGAAAAAGCATAGCCAATCAGGCAGCATCTGAGGAACAGGTAAATCAATGTTTCAAGCATAAGTTCTTCATCAGGAATGAAGAGGACCTGATGAAGAGCTCATGCTTGAAACGTTGATTCTCCTGTTTCTCAGATGTTGCCTGACTGGCTGTGCTTTACCACTACCACACTCTTTGACCATGCATTAGATATTCCTCTGCAATTGTACTGTGCATTTCTCAGTACAACTTCTGTGCTGTCAGAGATCATCTTTCTAAGTCAGCACTGAACAAATGCTTCCTGCCTTAAGGCACTTTACCTTTCTCTTCAAGTGAATTTTTGGTGCTCCAAGGGATTTTTCTGTTTAACTTACGGATAGGAAACTTAATTTTTCAGTTAATTTTCTTTATTGATTAGTAAAAGTGGCATAAATCAGATTCTTCAAGTTGATCTTAAATTCACACTGACATTTGTCTTACCATCTAGTTATGATTTCTCTATTGCATAAATCTGTTACGCTCCTAGCCGAGCTTCCATTCTGAATTTCCACTTGATGAAGCTTTTGAACTGTGTATTTTTTTCACTCATGGACCTTAGTATTTTGTTTAAGAGATGATATATCAAGTTTAAGATCCTATTATACTGTTATATTTTAAGGCACTTTCAGTATTACCGTGAGAATACTCTTTCCTTATTAATTTTATTTTATGCAGATGGCCTTTCTGTGAACTTTTCAACTCCTTCTATTAAATTGCATATGGTTTCCTTCTTGTCAGTATGGTAATCAATTCATTTCTGCTTTAAAATAAGCTCTCTTCCTTTGAAATTAGTCTTTGGATTTCCAATCTCATTTTAGCATGTTTAGTCTGAGGGAAATTGATATCTCCCCATTCAACTACACATAACACATACCAGCACTCAGTGATATAACAGGACATTTTCATGTCTCATCTCTTCTTTAAAGGAGTCTCAGCAGTTAATTTCAAGTTCCTTTCTACAGTTTTTGCAAACAGAAAAGCATTTGTTCAGCTGTAATCAATGGATAGATATTTTCAAACCATGTCCTCTTTAACATTGCCGTTATATACCACATAACAGGTATTGTGCCATTGTAAAGCTCACAGTCTGAAAATGAGCTAAAGGCTAGCCCCAGTTTTTCCAAGAATCTCTTATGTAGCCAAGAGACAATACCTTTTTCATATTTGAAGGTAATTGTAATTATACTTGTTTAACTTGGGAACTAAAACTTTTATATCAGTAATTGTGAGGCATTCTTAATTGGAGTGAAAAAAAGGAGAGATCCACATGAGTGATTACAAATCTGCTTTTTTGAAATGGCTTTGTATCATGATCCCCAGCCATCTGTTCAAATCTATCTGATTATTCACACAGAACTCAATTAATTCCAGTGTAAAAGTACATCATCAGTAAGAACAGACTGCAAGTGTTAAAAGTGGCTGTTTTGTAGGAATGTGTTGTTCATGGAGATAAGTGCATAGGTAAAATAAATACATATTTAAAAATTACTCATGATCGTCTAAACAGAATGAATTGCATGTTAGAATCAGTTTGAATCCATCACACCATTGCAATGAAAATAATCCAAGGATCTACTGTCTTTCAAACAAGAGAAAATAAGATTGCAAACATTGTTAATAGGGTGGCAATTTCCTTGAAAACATATAACCTTTAGACAACTGATGGATCTGGGGATAATGCAAAAAGATTAGAATATGGAAGACATTAAGTTATTTTAAAAGGACAAAGGAACAAACTGAGTAATGACAGATTGATGAGCTTACAGTTAATGATAAAATAAATGCCAAATACATCAACAGAGACAGAGAAAGTGAGCACCTGAAATAAAAATCAAGATATTTTATGAATGATATGCTTAACCTAATACAGGGCTTTAAAGTTTTAGTTCAGACTCACTGACATGGTAAAGAAGTGAGGATCAATGGTCATCAAAGACATGGACCTTCAGGAATCATTTAATAAGGTTTTGTTCCAAGAGATTACTCGTCAAAATTTAAGGAATTGAATGCAACCTCTTGGTATTAGTAAGTAATTAAATAGAGTAAGAGACAATCTGAATAAAAGGGATTATCCTGTCCTGATAGGCAGTGATGAGTAATGAACACCAGTGATCTGTAACACACTTCAACCATAAAGAACAGGAGATAGGAATGGAGTCTAACAAAGTGATTTTGGAACTTAGCTGGATAAATCAAATAAATGTCACATGGATTTTACAAAGTAGATAGAGACAGATACTTTCATTTATAATGGAAATTGAGAATATGAAAGAACACTTTTTTTTAAAACTGTATTTACTTTGACATAAAACCTTATCATTTCCTCAGAATAAAAATGTTTTGTATGTAATGAATTGGATTTGAAGCATATTTGGCAAATTCAGCAGAAAAGCACAAAAAATATTGCTTTTGCCGATATTGTTTCTGTGTATAATTCTGACAAGGGTATTGATAGAACTCACTGTTTATCTTCATATAATCCAATGGGATCTGTATTCACCCAAACAGGCAACCATGATTTTAGTTTAATGTTTTATCCAAATGGCAGGACATGGCGGCAGTAGAATGGCAGCGTAGATGATCCATCTCGTGGTTTTGAAAGAAATCGGGGAGAACTCAAAACAAAAGGCTAACTATAAGTTTTCAACCTGTTGAAGTCAGGAACCTTTCCTCTTGACTAGAAATTGCATTCTTACTCTTTAATTTACGAAAGTTTAGGGAGGGAAAATAGAAATTGTAAAACAATTAGCCTAACATGTGTTGTCAGGAAATTACGAGAAGTAGAATCTGTAATTTAAGATAGAATGATTAGAGAAAGCAGGATGTATCTGCAACATATGTATCATACCTGAAAAACCTCCTTGAAAATGTAAGGTCACCCACTTTGTGCTTAAAATGAATAGTTAGAGGGTACTTCCTAAATAGTGAAAAGCTAGAAACAGTGGAGATGAAAAAAGGATTCAAATACATAGACCATTAAATGCCATGAACAGGTAGAAAACATAATCAAAAAAGCTCCAATGGAATGCTGACCTTTGCAGCATGAAAAATAAAATACCGAGGTGGCTAGCTGTAGAAGCCATGTTAACGAGTTAGGAATCTCTGAATAGATATGCAGGAGTATTGAAATTATATGGCACAGAAGTAGTACAGTAGGCAACTTTGCTGTGCTTGCTGACAAAGCGGTATCAAGCTTAATCCCACTTTCCAGTTTTTTGGTACACAGCTCTCGAGTTTCTGGCACTACATGCACAGGCAGCATATGTAGTATCCAAATAATTTTCTTTAATAAGTTGAAGCTTTCTGTCTTCTTTTACTCTTTCATGTTCTACTTTAGATGAGAAGCATTCTCCTTAACTACCCTCTAATTCTTCTGACAATGACATTATCTCTGTTCCCTGCTTGATGGCCTCTCTCATCAGGGGAATAGGTCCATTCTGTTCATTTAATTTCGGCTTCATAAACTTTTAAATTCTTCAATTCTCACCTAACCCTTTCCTTTTGAGAAGCAATGACTAATGCAATCTAATTTTTCCTCATAGGCAAAATATTCCATTTCTAGCAACATTCTTGAAAATCTAAAAGTAAAATCCAACAGTCGCTCATAGTCTGAAATAAAATCAGAAAATGCTAGAAATATTCAGTATTAGTGCAGTGAGGAACATAGTTAATATTCTAGGTCTGTAATATTTCTTTGGAACTTGTAAACTTTCTTTCAACTTTCTATGCATTCATAGTATTCCAGCTTTTGGACTAACTAATGTTTTGTATGGTTCAACTCTTATACTCCACTTTTATATTCTATGGCTCAACTAACAAAACAAAGTATCATTTACCATTGTTTACTGTTTTAATCAATTTATCCACTTGCTATAATATTTCCAGGGATCCGTGGACATGAATTTCAAAGTGCTCTGGAGTTTAGCAGTTTACAGTGTTCTGTTGTTTATTCTATAATTTTTTAAAAAGTCACTCACGGGTATGAGTGGCATTGACTGGGCTAGCATTTATTGCCCATTCCTAGTTGTCTGACAAGGTAGTGGTGAGCTGCCTTCTTGAAATAGCTGCACTCCATTTTGTGTAGATGCACCCAAAATGCCAGGAGGGAGTGTGTTCCAGAATTTTGACCAAGCGACGTGGGAGGAACAGCGATATTTTTCCAAGTCAGGATAGTCTCTGTCTTGGAGACGAGCTTGCAGGTTGTGTTGTTCCCATGTATCCATTACGTTTGTCCTTCTAGGTGATGCTGATCATGAGTTTGGAAGATGTTGCCTTAGGAGTCTTGGTGAATTTCTGCGCAAGATTTTTTTAGATAGTACTTACTGCTCTCACTGAGTTTATAGAATAGAATAGAACATCTTTTTATTGTAGGAGTCAGGGAGAAGCTTTTACAATGTCTGCCTTCTTATGACGATATCTTGGATACAAGTATTTAGGTACAATTCTGCAGAGGCATAAAAGTAGTTGCATTACTTACAGAGTTGAAAAATAAATTAAAAATAGGACATCATTAAAGGGTTAACAGTACATTAAGGTAGGAAATTTCAAATAGATATTACAACATAGCAGCTCAGCGCAGGGCCTTGGCATGTGGTCTGGACTAAATATTTGTGGATGCAGTGTCAATCAAGTATCTGTGTCCTGGATGATGTCAAAATTGTTGAATTAGTGATGCTGAAGCTGCACTCATCCAGATGAATGGAGTGTATTCCCTCACACTCCTGACTTGCATCTTGCAAATACTTGACAGTCTTTGGGGAATCAGGACATGAGTTGGTCACTGCAGAGCTCCTAGCTTCTGAGCTACTTTTGTAGCCACAGCATTTATGCTTGTCCAGTTCAGTTTCTTGTCAATGGAATGTGTCCTGGATGTTGACAGTAGGGTATTCAAGTCTGGTAATATCATTGCATGCTAAGGGGCAATGGTAAGATTCTCTCTTGTTGAAGATGGCAATTACCTGGCATTTATGTGCTATGAATGTTACTTGCTACTATTCTGCCCAAGCCTGGATATTGCCCTGGTCTTGCTGCATTTTCATCTGGACTGCTTCAATATCTGAGGAGTAGCAAATGTTGCTGAACATTGTGCAGCAATTAGTGAACATCCCCATTTCTGACTTTATGATGTATGGATGGTTATTTATGAAGCAGCTGAAGATTCAGGACATTACCCTGAGGAACTGGGCTCTTGTGGTGCTCTTGTAGTATCCCTACCTATGAGCCAGGATGTCTTGGCTCAGGTCCCAGCTGCTTCAGAGGTGTGTAATAATACCTTTAAGCAGGCTGAACAGAAAATAATGTTCTTTGGCCAACATCTCTGTCTTAGGCTTGCTGCAGTGTTCCAGCAAAGATTGACTAGAGCTATTCAAGGTGAGGGGGAGATTTACAAAACGGTATAGAGAGGCAATTTTTATATACAGAGTGTCTGGAATGGGCTGCCAGAAATAATGGTAGAAGCGTGTACAATTTTGTCATTCAAAAAATATTTAGACAGGGATAGAGATGAAGGGATATCGACCAATGCAGGTAAATGGGATTAGTTTAATAGTGAAAATGGGGTGGCAAGGGCAATTTGGGCTGAAGGGCCTGTTTCCATGCTGTAGTCCTTTGTGACTCAATTCAAATGTGTTCTTGCCTGCTCTTCAGGAACAGTTAACATACATTCTCCAGCACCTATGTAGAATCTTGTCATTGAAAGAAATTAGAGGGCAAAAAAGCTTTTCTATTAAGCATTGAACTTTATATGACATTTTTGCTTGTACTTTTGACATGTTGCCCAATTAACTGTACATTCTCAGTAAAGCAAGTCAACAATGTTCTCTTTTATAATGGCCGCTCAGTTAAGGTACTTTCACAGGGATCCCAGCACATGACTGGAAGAACAATATTGTTTTATTTTAAATGTCACAGTTGCAGGGATTATTGATCGCACCAATGTTGCTTTGTGGGTCCAAAATACTACACTCTGTATGTATATTGACCACATTGACTTATATTTCCAAAACACACATGCATTTGATTTCTGGAAAGAATCAAAATATTTTTGTTTGGTTTGTTAGTCCATACCTTGAATTGCTGTGATACTTTAAGGGTTTTACAACTTTATTGCTGAACAAAAACTGATTACTGATTTTCTGCTGGATGCCACATTGGCTGCTAATGATACTGCTGATGTCAAAAAGCAGTCCTATGAAGAGCCTAAGGCAATTGCTACAATAGAGGTCACTCTGGACATCTTCACAAATGTCTAACAGCAACATTTTTTGAAGTTTTTTTCTTACTGAAGAGCCGATTCATCTCAGTGCCCTCTTTAGTGTCTAAATTACATCCATCCTCCTCATACCAAATCATCACAATGTAATTATTAGCCTCAATTTCAGCACAATGTCTGCTTCCTGTTGTCTCATGAGATCACTAATCAGTCTTTACATCAGTGATTCCAGTCATTTATTGCAAGTATTTACAGAAACATTGCTTGGTTTCACCCCTAGTAACCAAATGATTTTTTTCTCTATTCCATTCTAATTCCTGTTCTACATGCCACCAGAGATGTAACCATCTGCTGTACACTTAGAAAAGGCAGCATACAACATCAATATGAATTTCATTCAATGTTATTATTCTTAGTTTCATAGTAGGATTACTGAAGTCATTATTTGTCTGTTCAATTGCCAAGGGCTAAATAAAACATCCACTCAGAACTTTAAAGCTTCCACTATCCGTAACCCTTTGAAAATTGCTTTAGCAGACACTCGGGTGGCAAAATAAATATTTTTGTAGGCAGCTACTGTATTTCAACTACAATGAAAAGGACTTGAGTTTTGGATCATTGATATCTAGAGTCAAAACCTAGATGATAGAAATAGCCCACATTGTAATAAAAAATCCAAATGTTCACAATTTTATGAACCACAGTTTACACAAAACTTATAATCCTTGCCTCCAAACAGTAGTATTTTGTACACAGTGCATGCATCATTACCTTTTTTGGATAAAAATCATTTGAGATTATGGTTTCCAGGAACATGTGTAGGATATTTGCAATGTGTCAGCCATGGAAGTACTTCACCTTTTTAATCTCATTTTTCAAATAACCGGCACCACAGCTATCCAAACACTGCAAGAAGGGATCTGCTCCTTACAGTATGGTTCTGCACTGTTGTAACCCAGCAAAATGGAAAAGTGGTCCCTGTTTCGCTGACAGGAACTTGGAAGTGCTTTGTGAGATGAGAAGTGCTGTTTTCTCTCGACTATCAAGAAAAACATGTGACCAGATGCAGCCAGCCTCCGCAGAGATTGTGAATCAGTTCAGTGTGGTGTTTCAGGCTAAAAGAAACACCCAGCAATGCTGCAATGTAGAACTCAGTCCATCAGACAATAACAGCATCATCCCTGTCAGTAGGCTTAATTACATAGTCAGGGTCAGATAGAATGCAGTCAATTCAGAGGGAGGTAGGTTGGAATAGGTGAGGGGGGGGGGGGCAAAGAAATTGAGGTGACCAACGTCAAGTTGACAGTTCTCAATGAATCGGCTGAGTGCAGGTAAACGGCCAGAGGACTGGGTCCAGGTAGAGGGAGAGTATTGGAGATGGGTGAAGGTGTCTATGGGACAGGAAGAGGACATTTGTCCAAAGAAATGGGCACAAAGGCACAGGCGACGGAAGAAAAGTTCAGCGTCATGTTGTGCACGAAATTCATTAAGATGGAGGTGCAGAGCGATAAAAGACCTTTGCTGAGTACAGAACGTCCAGTATCAGAGAGCAGAAAGTCAGGGGACATAGAAACTACACAACAAAAGGTGGGGTTGGGAGATGAAGTCAGAGGAAAGGGATGGGGAGGAAGGCTCCAAAGGGCCATTGGAATCTCTGAATTGTTACGTCTTGTCTTCCCTGATGCCTGAAAAGGAAAAGAAACTGTTTCCTGTTAGCAGGTTGAATGAGCCAGAGGATGAAGTGGAACTTAAGAGCAATACAGCTCTGCAGCTATTTAATGCAACTCTGTCACTGCCCATGCTGCTCACCAAGGATCATGAACTCTAACTGTCACGATTGTGCTTCTACTCAACAAATGGTACTAACCCTTCCTGCCCAATACTCCTTACTCACTCCCTGAGAAAACTTCACCATCTCTGTTGATTCGCCACTAAAGCTTCTCCAGGCCATATACCTAATCTCTCCTTTCATTTCGTTGCAATAAAAAAAAACCAGGCCAAGAAGGCCAAGATCAGCAGTGGGGTGGCGCACATATCTGCTTCTTTCC
This sequence comes from Chiloscyllium plagiosum, assembly GCF_037043375.1. Taxonomy (NCBI): domain Eukaryota; kingdom Metazoa; phylum Chordata; class Chondrichthyes; order Orectolobiformes; family Hemiscylliidae; genus Chiloscyllium; species Chiloscyllium plagiosum. Next base: position 48,583,705 of record NW_028270154.1, on the reverse strand, counting down.
TCATCTGAGGAGAAAAGACAAGAGAGGAAAAGAACATGTTTGCTCACAGGGGTCATAGAGACTTCGATCAGCAACCAATTGAGTGAACTTCATTGTGTTGTGCTGTGCTGCTCTCCCAACAATCCCAGTAATAACTCATTCTATTCATGAACACGATTTTAGTCAGTTTCCACAACCAATTCCTCTCTTCACTTATTCAGATACTAATGAGATCCAGCAAACTATAACAGTCAAGTCAACCCCCATCCTTGTCTATGATGCTGATGCTTGCAGAGTTCTAAGCCAAGGATGATAAGCCTATATCTGAAGGACACTCTCAGTGGCCCTGGACCCTCTAGGCTCAAATATTCCTATGAATGATAGCTGAATGGTCCAGGCCACAGGGCATGTTACAGAGTAGGTTCCCTCCTTCTCAGCTGGTGACCTCAAGACTGCACTTTGACCCATGTGGGAAGGACATAAAGCTCACTAAAGGCACATAGGTGTCAAGATAATACTTCATTGTGAATAATCCTGTATTTTTTGTAAATATATGGTTACTTACATTTTCAAAGTGACGGCTATAGTCTCTTTGTCACTCTCAGACCTGGTGAATTTCCACCCATTTGAGAGATGACTAGCCTCTTTGGATATTCCAAGAATGAAAGAATATCTAATGGTTAAGCATTGTTCAACTTCTTCAAGTAACTAACTCCATCGCTGTTGATGTCAAGGGTCTGTAGTTACTTTTTTTAACTACAGCCAAGGAATTGCACCTTAATGTCAACACAGTGAGGCTGCAAGCAATGTACATGGTTAGGTAGGCCCCGACTAATGTACATCGCCCACATTTACACTGTTCCACACATCTCCATAGGCAGAACTTCATTCTATTATTATGGACCAGATCAGACCCCCTCAAAATATTTTAAGGAGATAGCCTAGATCCTAGTTTATTTTCTTATTTTAAAGGCAAATGTGAAGTGCTATGCTCTAGATGCAATGCAACTAGTCAAACTTCTCGACATTAAGCAAAAACAATTTATTTAAACACTATCAGTAATACACAAGCAAAAGAAAGAATAACTTGGAATAACTTATATCCATTGGAAAATTTAACCCAATAATAGATACAGTGACTATTGCTAATTAACTGTTCTAATATAGTAACACCACGTAAACACACCCCTTGACAAAAGGGCAAATTCAGACACAGATTCTCACGTGTAGTACTCCAATCCAGGAAGAAAAGGCATCAAAATAAAATGCAGAGTGAGAAGCAGCCAGGAGACGTTTACTGAAGCTTCCAAGTCTGTTAAGATCCCAACAGCTTCTGATGCTACTGAAAAACCCTGACATCCTGATCTGTGAGAGCTGGCCACACTCAATCAGGCTGTTAAGGTAAATCAAGGCCTCCCAAGCTGTTTACTCAAGTGGTCTTTGTAGACTGCTCAGTGCCTCTGCCTTAAAACCTCTCTTTAAAAAAAAGGACAAAATAACCTCTTAAAGCCACAGAATCATCACACTGTAGAAACAGAAACATAGAAAATATGAGCAGAAGTAGGCCATTTGACCCTTCGATTCTGCTCCACCATTCAATATGATCATGACCAATGATCCAATTCAGTACCTTGCTCCTGCGTCCACCCTATACCTTTTGATTCCTTCACCTGTAAAAACTGTAATTCCTTCTTAAAAACATCTAATGTCTGGGACCCTACTGTGTTTTATAGCAGAGAATTCCACAGGCTTACCACTCTCTGGTGAAGAAATTTTATTTCATCTTCGTCCGAAATGGCCTACCTTCTATTAATAAATTATGATTCCTGGTTCTGGATTCCGCAGTTATCAGAAACATCTTTCCCACATTTCTACTTCTGTTAAAATGTTATAGCTTTCAATGAAATTCTCCATCATCCTTTGAAATCTGAGTGAATATAGTTCTAACTAATCCAATCTCTCTTCATCTGGCAGTCCTGCCAACCCAGGCATCGGTCTGATAAACTCTCAGTGCACTCCTTCCATGTTGAGAATATCTCTCCTCAGATAAGGAGACCAAAACTCTTTCAGCTTTTCAAGGGAGTGCATTGGCATTCAAGTCTGGGAGGTATACCAGTAGGAAGGTGGGATCTCTAACCTCCCTCATAAGCAGTAATCAGCTAAGAGTTGCAGCACAAAACATTGCCTCCTTCAGGTTAAAAACTGGTATAACAGAATGCTGAAGCATTCCACAGCAAGTTAGCAGTGTACACCAAATCTGTAATGTTGAAGGCCAGCTGATGATGGAAGGTCTCTCAGGATTGCTGTTAACTTGATGCCTATTGTGAGGATCTGCACTGCACAGTAGTTGGAATCTACATGCTGCCAAAGTCTTAAAAGCCACCTAAACCTTCGCGCCATGTGGTGTTAGTGCCCTGTTTCAACAACTGAGTTTTCCTTCCAAATGTTGAGGATGAGCTGTAATGAACAGATATTTTGAATTGGGATCAGCTGAAGATACCAATTATACAATCACATGGTTAAGAAAACATTTACTTGTCAACAAAAATGTTCAACAAGTTCAGAATAACCAGGTCAACATCTACTGTAGATTGAACAGGGAATGCTTGCTATATAATCAACAGAGAACAACACAATACAAGGAAGACCAAACTCAGCTTATTCATGCTAGAAGTGGGCTTACCTGAGGCTCTAGGTGGCCTCTTACATAAGAACATAAGAACTAGGATCAGGAGTAGGCCATTTGACCCATTGAGCCTGCTCTGCCATTCAATAAGATCATGGCTCATCTCTTTGTGGACTCAGCTCTGCTTACCCACCCATTCATCATGACCCTTATTTCCTTTCCTGTTCAAAAATCTATCTATCTTTGCCGTAAAATCATTCACGAGATAGCCTCAACAGCTTCACTGGGAAGGGAAGTTGATGATACATACCCTGTAACATGCACTCTTGGGTGTCCCTCCTGGTTAATATTCTGATCCTCATTCTCATATCCACAGAACTGCTCTCAATCCCTCACTTCTTCTGCATTTGAGGCATCCTGGAAAAGTCATTCCCCTCCCCCCCGACTCCATTCATCCCATTGTCCCCACGAACTGTACAACTCTCGGTTCACGGAGACGTGATGTGCATAAGTAACAAATAACCGAGACAAAGAAGCAATTGTCTGTTGGGTGGGGGGAGTGGAGCATATTGACTGTGTAACGTCAGGCAGAATCTTTCCAGCTGCTTGGCAATATGGGCATTAATGAGAAAGTTGAGAGAATTGTGTGAAATCAGCAGGAAGAGAGTGCCAAGAGCAAAGCATTCCATCCTCCAAACAAGTGTTGAAAAGCGAGGTGAGAATCTCACTAGTGAGTGGTAAGAAACCATTTGCATATCTTAACATCTCATTATTCCCTCCTCTTCCCTCATTGATATATAGTTTCCCTTTCTTCCCCCTGCCAAATATAAACTGGACACTGACAATTCAGAAAGTCAGAGCAGCAACCTGGGAACTCAGGCTTGCCACTTGCTCTTCTTGCCATCCATCAATCACCAACATCTCAAGGCATGCTCTACTGCGAGGGACAGAGAGAGCACGTGTACCCCTCCATCCTCAGACATGAGTATTCAACACATACCAGCCTACCTGCACCCTGATAGCACATCTCAAATTTGCGTACAAAACTGATTTGTTCTTCTGTGTAGATCTTTAGTGTGCAAGGGCACATTTTATTTCACTGCCAGGACAGTTTGCACAAAGAGACAGACACCCAGCTCATGCAGTGGAGCAGGCTGCATTTCAGAGCTTCTCACTTGCTCTCTTCACACTCCCTCAGTTTGCATTTCCCTGCCTTGTTTTCCCTTGCAATGCCTTGCCTTTTTGCACTATGCCAGAGAGCTGCTGTTTTAACTTGGTTTTCAAGCAAGCAAAAGCCAAGCAGCCTATCATAGGTTTCAGCACCATCAGCCCAAGGGACTGGACGTCTCGCATGCGGTGTCAATCTCAGACCTGACCATGTGCCAGTGGCAAATGTGACAAACACACTGCATGTGCTTCAACTAAATGGCTATGTCTTAATTGTAAGGGAAGTAGTCCGCAATCAAGTCAAGAGAGAAAGCCTTCAGACAAGGGTATCCTCCAATATTAGTCCTGAGACATGTATATGGTCAGTCAGCTACTTGAGTAGTCAGGGTCAGTACTTTCTCCTTGTAGGGGGTGAGGAGCTAAATGTCGGAAACCCCCATAGCTGTCTTGACTCCTGCTTTATTTCAAAAGAGAATTTGTTGTTGGGATGTTGGCATCAATAGTTTGACCAGCATTTATTGACCATTCCTATTTTCCTGGAGAACAGTTAAGAGTTAATCACATTGCTATGGGTGTGGAGTGACATGTAAGCCAGACCAGATAAGGATAATTAGTTTCCTTCCCTAAGGACATTAGTGTAACAGGTGAGTTTTTCCCAAGATTTGACAAAGGTTTTGCAGTTATGATTAGTTCCAGATTTTTTATTGAATTCAAATTCCACCATCTTTTAATTTGATTTGATTTGATTTATTATTGTCACATGTATTGAGGAAAGGTGAAAAGTTTTGTTTTGCATGCAGTTCAGGCAGGTCATACTATACAAAATGCATTAGGGTAATAGAACCGAGCAAAGAAGGCAATGTTATAGCTGCAGTGAAGGCGCACAAACAGCGAATCAACATTTAAAGTTAAAACTTGAGAAGTCAATTCAGACGTCTGATAACAGCGTGAAAGAAGCTATTCTTGATGCTGTTGGTATGTGTGTTTAAGCTTTTGTATCACTTGCCTGATGGAAGAGGTTGGGAGAGATTATGACATGGGGTGGGAGGGGTTTTTGACTATGTTGGCTGCCTTCCCGAGACTTGCCATGGCAAGATTCAAACTTCACTCTCCAGGGTGTTACCAGGGTCTTTGGATTAATAGCCTAACAATAATACCACCAGGAAATCACCTTCCCCTATTATTGTCCCTTTGCTCCTAGAACGCAATAAAAGGGGAGACGAGTGAATTGAAAATATCTGACACAGCTGCTAGTACTGGCATTGGTGAGAATATATTGTGAGGTGTCCAGAGTGAGTAGGTAGCATAGAGCCAATATAAGGTTAGAGGTGTAGGGGTATTCGGTGGGTGAGAGCTAATGAGGGAAGATGCTGCATGCAATAGTGAGAGTAGTATAGCATGAGCCTTGGCCAGAGATGTAGAGGAAATGTGAAGTAGAAGAGATAGAGTGAGTGGGAGGTTGCAGACAGAAGGTGGTGGCACTTTACCCCTACGAAGCACAGATCTTCTTTCTGCATTTCTGGGTCTTCCTCCAGGTATTGGAAACGGCAGTGATCCAGCTAGCAACCTCAGATCAGCAAGGCAGTGGTTGGTGTGATGACCTCTCTGCCACTCCTCAGGGAAGTAGATGGCTCTCCTTTGCAATTCTCCAGCCACCAGGACCTCCAGGTTTCTGTCAGCAATATGGAGTGTCAATTTCCCTTTGTCCAATGGATTTGGGGCAATTCATATGAACTGTGCAGGGCACCTCCAGACTGTCACTGGTATAAGGCTTTGCATTAAAAATGGTACTGGCACCAGGAATCCTGGAAGGTACTAAGTGCTTCCACCTGAAGTGGGAGGGAAGAGCAGGGTATCAGAGGGTTTGATTGGTGGGTAAGGAGTTGGAGTTGGGAAGATAGTGTGGAAAATATAGTTTGTGCTTGTACAGTGTGACCAATTTGAAACTTGCCAAAATTGACACCTAGCTGATTTCTGGTAAAATTCAGCCAATGGAGTTCGACTGATCCTATTAACTTTTATGAACTGACTCGAAGTTTGTTTGCAGTAATTGGAGTTTAAATGATTTCTAAATCCTCAGGCTCTTTTGATTCTAAGTCTGTAACATGATTACATATACTACTGCTAAAGGAACTGAATGGACAAAATCCTGCAAGGTGGTGCTCTAGATAACAGAAAACATTAAGTATATGAGTTTAAAATTAATGATAAATTTGTAACAAGCATGCAATATGAGCTGGTTTCTTGATGAAGAAATTGGAAAAGAATTTATTTTCTTGTTAATTATGTGAAGGCTAGATTACAGGGGCTGACCATCCAAATTGGTCAAAAAAAAAACCTGATGCCAGGAGACAACAGCTGAGCTTTGTGAAAATGGGTTCAGTCTCGCTGGAGCCAATTATAAGGATAGCAAGAACTGAGAAGAGTACAATGAACTGTGTCCAGAAATGATAGTCTAATGCACCCTTTATGGCTCAAATGGTAAGCCTCCACAAGAGTGGTCTAGGCATTAAAACCTCATTTTAAAGAATTCTGAAAACTGTTCAACAATGGCCCCAGTTCAAGCATGGGCAGTGTTATATCTCTTTCCTGTGCCATTCCAAGGGTTTTGTAAATGTGTCATCAGCCGTGTTTGAACAGAGTAGTACTTTCTCCGAGCAGCCATTCCTGTATGGCCCAAGGAACTAGGAAGGTGGCAGTGGGCAGTTCTCTTTTATGTACACATCATGGATGGCACCAATTGCCTGGTCTAAGCCTCCAAAATCTGGTATCAGTTATTACAGATATTGAAGATAAAATCCTTACAGTGTGGAAGCAGGCGATTTAATCCATTGAGTTCACACTGATCCTCTGAGGAGCAATCCACATAGTCCCACCCTATCCCTGTATTTTGCATGACTAATCCAGCTAACGTACACATCTCTGGACCTTATGGTCAATTTATCACAGCATCTTTGGACTGTGGGAAGAAACCGGAGCACCCTATGAAGACACAGGGAGAATGTGCAAACTCCATACAGACAGTTGCCCGAGGTTGGAATCGAATCCAGGTCCCTAAGTGCTGTGAGACAGGAATGCTAATCACTGAGCCACCATGCCACACTAATTGATTGAGTGGATACTTTTTTTGGTTAACTTGCTCATCAGTGCACAATCTCAAAGCAATGTGGCATAGCCTGTTTCACCCAGTTTCTGTGGGAATTTAGCTGTGGTGAAGCATTCTCCTCATCAGCGAGGAGAATATAAATTGGTGTATTCTGGGGAAAGTTACTTCAGTAACATTCCAGATGTAACTGTGGATCAAAGATTGAGAAATGCTACACAGACCTCCAGTTGTTCCTTGCAATGAGCTGCTGACATAAAAATCCTGGGAAGATGTAACCTGGATGGCCACTGAGTTTGGATAGGCACCATTCCAGACACATTCTAAAGTAGGAGAAAGTGAGGACTGCAGATGCTGGAGACTAGAGTTGAAAAATGTGATGCTGGAAAAACACAGCAGGCCAGGCAGCATCCGAGGAGCATCCGAGGAGCAGGAGAATCGATTCTCCTGCTCCTCGGATGCTGCCTGGCCTGCTGTGTTTTTCCAGCATCACATTTCACATTCTAAAAGTTTGTAATGGTCATGATTGCTTGAGGCCATAATTTGTAAAGTTAATTGTTGTCAAAAGGATGACATTTCATTTACAGCCAATTTGTTATCAATTGGATGGCATTGCACAATTGGCTTAAAAACAATTATCCCTAGTGATATGATCATGCAAGTAGGAAAATGCCTGATCTCATCTAATTTCAGAAGCGAAGCAGATGCAGACCTGTTTAGTATTTAGATGGGAGAATACCGGAGAATACGATGTGCAATAAGTATTTAAGAGACTCTTAAAGCACAGTGGTGACGACCCGTTGAATGTCTGGGTTCAAGTGCCACCTTCTCAAAAGGGCTGTGATAATATATCAGAATAGGTTGATTTTAGTTTTATTTTCTAATCAATGTGTTCAGAAATGTTATTACATGCCTTATATCATTCCACGCTGATGGATCATCAATAGCAAAAAGTTGTTTATTGTATTAAAGCTATTAAAATTAAATTTGTAAGATAAGGCAAACTTTTCCATTACCTTGCGTGGCGTGGACAAGGGTAGAAAGTTGAAAAAAATATGGTGAGAATGAAAAAGTCAGATTACAAACAACAAGAAAATTTCCAAGAATCATATTTAAAGGCAAGTTTTGGATCTTGCTAATGAGTAGCATTACCTTATGCCTATGCAGTTGTTTCTCATCATAAGCTAATTTTATCTCATTAAGGGTTCTGGTGAGCAGGTGGGTAAATGGAGCTGAGTCCACAAAAAGATCAGCCATGATCTTATTGAATAGTGGACCAGTCTTGTCGGGCCAGATGGCATATTCCTGCTTCTATTTCTTGATTCTCCCCTTCTCTCCTGAGAAACAAGACAATGCGAATTGTAAACATGAAGGCCAGGCTGGTTACCCAGTGGCAGCAGCTCACTGCTTATTTCTTTGGGCTTCCACCAAATTCCACTGTGTCCACAATTCCACTGCATGCTCCATGGGCATAATCTCTTCTATCCTTCATCCACGTGAGTGAATATCGCATCTTGTCTGATTGTCATAGCCCACATCACTCATAAGATTCTGCCCATTGTACTTATGTGAGTCATCCAGTTAAACTGTTATTGTACAGTGACACTCTCAATATTCTAATGATTTGTGATGGTAATCCCATTGGATGGCAGTGATTAGGATTCTCATGATGGAGTCCATCATTGTCTAGCACTTAGGTGACACATGTATTCCTGCCTATCTGCCTTTCAAGTCTGAATGTTTTCCAGATCTTGCTACATGTGAGCATACTTCGTTACCTGAAAGATTTGTAAATGGAACTCAAGACTCAATAGAAAACAGACCCATATGAGATCTTATGTTAGAGAGAACCAGCAGCAAGTGTCATGATGTTTTACACTTGACTTTTACATCAGAATATACCTTTATTTATTAGCAATATCATGATATTTATCACATGTAATTTCATCAATTTAATAGTATTAATATGTAGTAGAGAATCAACTAAGTCATTTTGGAATGATATACACCTTTCTGCCTCAATTTTGAAGCTCAAGGTATTTCAATATTGGCAGTTGGTCCTTATGTCATTGGTGTGAACAAGCAGCCAGAGGAAGTTCGGATGATAACAGTCTGTGGCCCAAGAGGGCATATGGCCAAGAGATCAGAGGCCAGGTATTAGAAAATAGAAAGCTGTGATAGGACTTTAGAGGCCTGGTCAGAGGAAATGGTGATTACTGGAGTACCACAAACTCATGTTCTTTATTCAAGCACAGAGAATGTTGGGAAAACTCAGCAGGTCTGACAGCATCTGTGGAGAAAGAAACCGAGTTAACAGTTTGAGTCTTTGATACGTTCTCTGAATGTGGGAAGCGGAGGATAAGCCCTATTTGAACTCCTGATCTATATACAGGTAAGAAAATGTAAAAATTCTGTTGAATCAAAGTAAACTTTTCTTACAGCAGGAACCCCAAATACATATCAGGTTGCTTATTTGCATATGCAAAGTACTTAAAACATATTTCAGGTGCAGACCTAAACATACAAATTTTTAAAACTCATCGATGAATACACACTTGTTAGCCTCCATATTAGAGAAGTAGAAAGAATGCTGTTAGCTGTTCAAAAATCTGCTACTGCATTTCCAGTTTTATAGGCCTCAATCTCTAAAAAGCTTTAGTACAAACTGCATTATTTCGAACTCTTTTTCCTGTCTATTATTCAACCAGTATCACTAAAATAATTTCTCGAGCCACTCACTGCTGTTTGCTGTACATTAATTGGCTGCCTGTTTCCTGCATCCCAATGAAGACTATAGCCACAAAGCATTTTTGAACTTGCTGAGGTTGTGAAAGACACTGTACAAATTCAAGTTTATTTTTATCCTATTATCTCCCTTCTCTTCTATTATTTCTTGAACCGCTATCTATCAATTTCTATTTTCTCTACATCTGCCAGCCTGCTACTCATTTCAGGAACATACCAATTCACTGAAAATTTACTTCTGATAAACATGGAAATTAAATTTCAGCTATTTGGATGAGAGATCACTGAAGTATGACCTGATTGCATCAGTAGTATAACAGGTTGCAAATTAATTCAGTTTCAACTGATATTGGGAAGTGGAAAGCTTGAGACGAAATTACTTGCTGGCATCCATAACGTGGCAAAACAAATCATTTATTTCCAGCCTTGATTGAATGGGGAAAATGTAGTTCAAAAGCTTTACTTTTCAACATTATCTTGGATATTTAAAGCTACCATTCAACAGCATTGGCAAATGGAACTGTGATATGTTTTTAACTCCTGATTTTGTGATAACTTCCAAATGCTGGAAGGTAGTGCAAGAAATTTCAATTTTTCTGCAAGCAGAATTGTGGAGATTGTTGTGTCACTGGGACGCACTGGCTATTTATCATGTTGAAGTGTTTAAACTTCCACCAATTTCCCTTTCTGTTGCACACTTACAAAACAGCTTCCTTCTGCATTAAACTTGAAATTGGTTGCAACCCCAAAACCTTTAGAACTACACTCTCAGAAATGACTTTGAGAGTAAATGACAATGACCATGAAAGTAACCAATACGCTTTCATTCTTTCTACTGTATATATTGACTAAAAAGGAAATCTCTTTTCAATTGCTTCCATATGTTATAAACTGGACAACTTAACTTTTAAAACAAAATTTAATGGATTAGTCCCGTCTGTTCATAGCATCAAGTCCAGTTTATAAATTGACATGAGATAATTTTAAGATGTACTGATTTGAATAAACATATTTTGACACAATTTTGAACAGTATTTAGACTGGCAAACACTAACTTAACTGTAAACTCTGCAAGCTCTTTGGATTGAAATTGATTTTTCTCTTTTTTTGATTCATGTTGATTCAAACTGCTTGGCTTTAAACTAGAAACTGTTAATAACTGAGCTAAATGTTTTGAACTAGTGGTAATCTACCTGCAAAATATGAACTATTAAGGAAGGTTAGAAAGATGTTGGGCTTCGAAGTATGTAATTCCATGATGGTGCTCTATTTATACATTTATTTTTGCCTGGGTGAAAGCTGGTTCAGTTGTGCATAAACAGAAAGATGCCAGTCTAATTTAAGAGACCCAAAGGACACTAATGCCGTCAGATTTGATAACCTTTCTAGAAAGTTATCTAAATCATTGGTGTTTCCAAAGAATGCATTAATAACTCTAAATACATTCTTGCTAAAAGAGGAAAGGATACACAGTCATTTTTGACAATTATAGCTCTACCAAGGTACAAAGAGATCTTTAAAAAAAGATTAAAGTTCAATAGACCCAAAAACAGACACAGGGCTTGTGATGTTCACCTACTCCATGCATGTTCTGGGTGATACAGGCATTATGTATTCATCATTTTGTCTGCCACTTTAAATGATAATGACCTGCAGCTCCATGAAAATTGCGATGTTGATTTACGCAACGGTGAGGTCAAGTTTTTGTGAGGCTAGCAATGCCTGAGGTTGGCCTGGTATACTTAAAGCTAATGTGCACATTTAAAGGGGATGTGCGTTTTGACTCTATCAGGTACTGGAAGATCTTGCAGTACTAAAAGGTTAATCCCTGAAGAATTATGTAGATGTGTAAATAGCAGATAATAGGCTCATAGATTATCAGAAGTAACAATCAGAGATCTGGTGCAGGAGATGGACAAATGGAGAGATGTTCTGTTCAGACAAGATGTTGTGTTGTACCTCATGATCATTATGTCAGTCTATCTTTAAGAAGTGTTCTCAGGATATCATCACTGTATTACAGCTTTGTGACCTGAGGGCATAACGTTCCTAGAGTCCTCTTAATGGGATCACTAGAAGTATGTAAAACATACTGTTCTTTGTAAAATAATATCTTAATGTATGCTTAGACACAGAAATGCCTGTGAATTTTATATTTGTATAGAATAGCACATTAATAAACATTTGTTGGTATTTCAATATCACTTATTGACAATTAGTTTCTTGTAATGTTATGAAAGATAACACTGAGCACAAAAGGATTTGAATCATGCATGAATCACAAAAAGCTAACATCCAGCTTCAGAGACTAATGGGGAAGGCAAATGGACTTTAGTCATTATTTTCAAGGCAATGATCAAAGTATACGTTTTGCTGAAACAATGCAAGGCACGGGTCAGACCATAGCTGAAATATTGTGAACTGTTTATGGCCCTTATTAAGGACAGATATGTTGGCTGTGGAGGGAGTCCAGAAAGTTCACTAGATTGACCCTGGGTCCAAAGATGTGCAGGGTAAGTGGATTATTCATGGTTAATGTGGGAATCTGGAGATATGGATGGGTGTTGGGTCTGTGTGAGATGCTCTTCAGTGGGTTGGTGCAGAGTTGATGGGTTGAATAGCCTCTTTCTGCATTGTAGGGATTTTATGGTTCAATGACAATAATGACGTGACTTAAGTGCAGCCAAGCCTATTGCTTTAGCCAGCAAAGGAGAAAAAACTGACAAAATTTGTAACAGGTATGATTTGTCTCACCTACCTAAAAGCTGTCCAGCTTTTCTTTGTATCTGCAAAGCTGCTAACCATGGAATTTCTGTCTTTCATGTATGTTAGAAGCTTCAAATGAAGGATCCATCACAAGCTGAATTGTAATCTCCTGGAAATTATCTTTGACTGCAAACATGATGAAAGAAAAAAGACAGTTGTCTGGGTGTGAGTCATCTTTTGAATATCCTCTTTTCAAGAAGATACAAAGCAGAGATTAAAAGTCAGTTCAGCCCGAGGTTCCATGTGCAGGTGGGACAATGCATGTCAGTAAAGAACTTGGGCTTGTGAACTGAGATACACTAGAACTAGCCAAGTTTCAACTGCTGGTGAAGTTTACAGTTGAAGAACCATTAACTAACCACCCCTGAATTGCAAGTAAAAAATGATTCATTTTGAGTGTTGCCAGCTAGCTACTGTCTCAAGGAACTAGGACAAAGGAATTTCAATCAACCTGAAAAACCAAATATCTCAAATTGACTGTTCAACTTTCAATGCCAATGCTTACATTGATCATAGAACAGTAGAGGACAGTGCAGGTTCTTCAGCCCTTGATGTTGTTCCAACTTTTCATCCTACTCTAAGATCAAACTGACCTACATACTCTTCATTGTATTATCATCCATGTGCCTTTTCAAGAGTCGCCTAAATGTCCCTAATGTATCTGACTCTACTACTACTACTGGCAGTACTTTCCATGTGCCCACCACTCTCTGTGTAGAGAACCAGCCTCTGACATCTCCCTTACACCTTCCTCTAATCACCTTAAAATTATGCACCCTTCTGATAGCAATTCCTGCCCTGGGAAAAGGTTTCTGACTATTCACTGTATCTATGCCTTTCACCATCTTGTACAACTCTATCAAGTCACCTTTCACCCTTCTTTGCTCCAATGAGAAAAGCCTTAGCTCCCTCAACCTTCCTTCATAAGACATGCCCTCCAGTCCAGGCAGCATCCTGGTAAATCTCCTCTCGAAAGCTTCCACATCCTTCCTATAATGAGGCAACTAGAACTAAACACAATATTCCACAAGTAGTCTAACCAGAGCTCTATAGAGCTGCAGCATAACCTCGTGGCTCTTAAACTCAATCTCCCTGCTAATGAAAGCCAATACACCACACACCTTCTTAACAACCCTATCAAAGTTTTGGCAACTTTTCCAGATCTATGAATATTGAACATAGAATACAGCGCAGAACAGGCCCTTCGGCCCTCGATGCTGCGCTGACCTGTGAACTATTCTCAGCTTGTCCCCCTACACAATCCCATCATCATCCATGTGCGTATCCAAGGATTGTTTAAATCTCCCTAATGTGGCTGAGTTAACTACATTGGCAGGCAGAGCATTCCATGCCCTTACCATTCTCTGAGTAAAGAACCTGCCTCTGACATCTGTCTTAAATCTATCACCCCTCAATTTGTAGTTATGTCTCCTCATACAAGCTGACGTCATCATTAGAGCAAAAAGACTTTCACTGTCTACCCTACCTAATCCTCTGATCATCTTGTATGTCTCTATCTAATCCCCTCTTAGCCTTCTTCTTTCCAATGAGAACAGACCCAAGTCTCTCAGCTGTTCCTCATAAGAAATTCTCTCCAGACCAGGCAACATCCTGGTAAATCTCCTCTGCACCTTTTCCAATGCTTCCACATCCTTCCCGAAATATGGCGACCGGAACTGTACACAATATTCTAAGTGTGGCCACACTAGCATTTTGTATAGTTACAGCATGATATTGTGGCTCTGGAACTCAATCACTCCACCAATGAAACCTAACATACCATATGCCTTTTTAACAGCACTATCAACCTGGGTGGCAACATTCAGGCATCTATGTGCATAGACTCCAAGATCCCTCTGCACATCCACACTACCAAGAATCTTTCCATTGACCCAGTACTCTGCCTTCCTGTTATTCTTCCCAAAGTGCATCAACTCACATTTAGCTGCATTGAACTCCATTTGCCACTTCTCAGCCCAATTCTGCAGTTTAGCCAAGTCCCCCTGCAACCTGTAACATTCTTCTAAACTGTGCATGATTCCACCAACTTTAGTGTCATCTGCAAATTTACTAATCCATCCACCTATGCCTGCATCCAAGTCATTTATGAAAATGACAAACAGCAGTGGTCCCAAAACAGATCCTTGTGGCACACCACTAGTAACTGGACACCAGACTGAATATTTTCCATCAACTACCACTCGCTGCCTTCTTTCAGAAAGCCAGTTTGGACCCCAAGATCCCATTGTTCCTCCACAATGCCAAGAACCCTGCCTTTAACCTGTATTCTGCATTCAAATTCAACCTTCCAAAATGAATCACTTCGCACTTTTCCAGGTTGATCTCCATCTGCCACTTATCAGCCCAGCTCTGCATCCTGTCAATGACCTGTTGCAACCACCAATAGCCCGCTACACTATCCACCACTCCACCAACCTTCATGACATTGGCACACTTAATAACCTTCCACTTCCTCATGCAAGTTATTTATAAAGATCACAAAGAGAAGAGGTCCAAGAACTGATTCCTGCGGAACACCACTTGTCACCTAGCTCCAGGCTGAATATTTTCCATCGACCACCACCCTCTGTCTTCTATGGATCAGCCAATTCTGAATCCAGACAGCCAGATTTCCCTGTACCCCATGCCCCCTTACTTTCTGAATGAGCCTACCATGGGGAACTTTATCAAACACTTTGCTAAAGTCCATGTACACTATATCCACTACTTTACCTTCATCAATGTGTTTTGTCACATCCTCAAAGAATTCAATAAGGCTTGTGTGGCATGACCTGCCTCTCACAAAGCCATGCTGACTATCTCTAATCAAATTATGGTTTTGTAAATAATCATAACTTCTGTATCTCAAAATCCTGTCGGATAATTTGCCCACCACAGACATAAGACTGACTGGTCTGTAGACAATAGACAATAGACAATAGGTGCAGGAGTAGGCCATTCTGCCCTTTGAGCCTGCACCACGATTCAATATGATCATGGCTGATCATCCTTAATCAGTATCCTGTTTCTGCCTTATCTCCATAACCCTTGATTCCACTATCCTTGAGAGCTCTATCCAACTCTTTCTTAAATGAATCCAGAGACTGGGCCTCCACTGCCCTCTGGGGCAGAGCATTCCACACAGCCACCACTCTCTGGGTGAAGAAGTTTCTCCTCATCTCTGTCTTAAAATGGTCTACCCCGTATTTTTAAGCTGTGTCCTCTGGTTCGGCACTCACCCATCAGCGGAAACATGTTTCCGGCTGCCAGAGTGTCCAATCCTTTCATAATCTTATATGTCTCAATCAGATCCTCTCTCAGTCTTCTAAACTCAAGGGTATACAAGCCCAGTCGCTCTAGTCTTTCAGTGTAAGGTAGTCCCGCCATTCCAGGAATTGACCTCGTGAACCTACGCTGCACTCCCTCTATAGCCAGAATGTCTTTCCTCAAATTTGGAGACCAGAACTGCACACAATACTCCAGATGTAATCTCACCAGGGCCCTGTACAGCTGCAGAAGAACCTCTTTGCTTCTATACTCAATCCCTCTTGTTATGAAGGCCAGCATGCTATTAGCCTTCTTCATACCTGCTGTACCTGCATGCTTACGTTTATTGACTGGTGTACAAGAACACCCAGATCTCTTTGTACTGCCCCTTTACCTAAATTCATTCCATTTAGGTAGTAATCTGCCTTCATGTTCTTGCCACCAAAGTGGATAACCATACATTTATCCACATTAAACTGCATCTGCTATGCATCTGACCACTCACCTTTCCTCATTCCCCTCCCCCCACCTTGTCTCAGTCAAATCCATCGAACTCAGCACCGCCTTCCTAACCTGCAATCTTCTTCCTGACCTCTCCGCCCCCACCCCAGTCTGACCTATCACCCTCACCTTGACCTCTTTCCACCTATCGCATTTCCGACACCCCTCCCCCAAGTCCCTCCTCCCTACCTTTTATCTTAGCCTGCTGGACACACTTTCCTCATTCCTGAAGAAGGGCTTATGCCCGAAACGTCGATTCTCCTGTTCCCTGGATGCTGCCTGACCTGCTGCGCTTTTCCGGCAACACATTTTCAGCACTCACCTAACCTGTCCAGGTCACCCTGTAATCTCCTAACATCCTCCTCACATTTCACCCTGCCAACCAGCTTAGTATCATCAGCAAATTTGCTAATGTTATTACTAATACCATCTTCTATATCATTAATATATATTGTAAAAAGCTGCAGGGCCAACACTGATCCCCGCGGTACCCACTGGTCACTGCCTGCCATTCCGAAATGGAGCCATTTATCACTACTCTTTGTTTCCTGTCAGCCAACCAACTTTCAATCCAAGTTAGTACTTTTCCCCCAATACCATGCGCCCTAATTTTGCTCACTAACCTCCTATGTGGAACTTTATCATAAGGCTTTCTGAAAGTCCAGGTACACTACATCTACTGGATCTCCCTCGTCCATCTTCAGAGTTACATCCTCAAAAAATTCCAGAAGATTAGTCAAGCATGATTTCCCCTTCATAAATCCATATTGACTCTGACCTATCCTGACACTACTATCCAGATATGTAATTCCCAGGATTATCCTTACTCCCTTTTTTAAGCAAAGGAATACCATTTGCCACCCTTCAAACATCTGGTACTACTCCAGTGGACAGTGAGAATGCAAAGATCATTGCCAAAGGCACAGCAAGCTCTTCCCTCACTTCCTGTAGTCACCTTGGGTATATCCCATGTGGCCCAGGGGACTTATCTATTCTTATGTTTTTCAAAATGTTCAACACATCCTCATTCTGTCGAACATCAACCTGTTTGAGCATATCATCCTGTTCATGCTGTCCTCACAAACGACAAGGCTCCTCTCAGTAGTAAATGCTGAAACAAAGTATTTATTAAGGATGTCTCCTACCTCCTCTAACTCCAGGCACAATTTCCCTCCACTAGCACTGATCGGCTCTCCCCTCACTCTGACCATCTTCTTGTTCCTTACATAAGTGCAGAATGCTTTAGGGTTTTCCTTATTTCTACCTGCTAAAGCTTTTTCATACTCCCTTCTAGCTCTCCTAAGTCCATTCTTCAGCTCTTTCCTAGCTACCTTGCAGGAGAAAGTGAGGTCTGCAGATGCTGGAGATCAGAGCTGGAAATGTGTTGCTGGAAAAGCGCAGCAGGCCAGGCAGCATCCAGGGAACAGGAGAATCGACGTTTCGGGCATAAGCCCTGAAGAAGGGCTTCCTGAAGAAACGTCGATTCTCCTGTTCCCTGGATGCTACCTGACCTGCTGCGCTTTTCCAGCAACACATTCCTAGCTACCTTGCAACCTTCCAGAGCCTTATCTGATACTGGCTTCCTCAACATTAAGTAAGCTTCCTCCTTCCTCTTGACTAGATGTTCCACATCCCTTTTCACCCAAGGTTCCTTCACCCTACCATCCTTTCTTTACCTCTTTGGGACAAACCTTTCCAGCACTATCAGCAAGAGCTCCCTAAACAACCTCCACATTTCTGTTGTGAATTTTCCTGTGAACATCTGTTCCCAATTTAGGTGCCCCAGTTACTGCCTAATAGCATTGTAATTCCCCCTCCCCCAATTAAATACTTTCCCATACCGTCTGCTCCTTCCCTCTCATAACTTAGCAAAGGTCAGGAGTTGTGATTACTATCACTGAAATGCTCTCCCATTGAGAGATCTGACACCTGGCCTGGTTCGTTGTCAACCACCAAATCCAATATAGCCTCCTCTCTAGTCGGCCAATCTACATATTGGGTCAGGAATCCTCCCTGGACACACCTAACAAAAACTGCTCCATCCAAACTATTTGAACTAAGGAGGTTCCAATCAATAGTAGGGAAGTTGAAGTCACCCATGACAACAACCCTGTTACTTCTGCACTTTTCCAAAATCTGCCTCCCAATTTGCTCCTCTGTGTCTCTATTGCTATTGGATGTCTATAGAAAACTCCCATTAAAGTGACTGCTCCATTGCTGTTTCTGACTTGCACCCATACTAACTCAGTCGACAAACTTTCCTTGACGACCTCCCTTTCTGTAGCTGTGATACTATCCCTGATTAGCAATGCCACTCCCCCACCTATTTTACCTTCCCCCTATTTCTATTGAAACATCTAAACCCTGAAACATCCAACAACTATTCCCATCCCTGTGTTATCCAAGTCTCCACAATGGCCACAACATCATAGTTCTAAGTACCAATCCATTATCCAAGTTCATCACCCTTTTTCCTGACACTTCTTGTGTTAAAATAGAAACACTTCAACCCATCACACTGAATGCAACTTTGCCCTATCAACTGTCTATCCCTCCTCACAGACTCTCTGCACACTGTATCTGGCTGTTCACTAGCTACTCCATCTTCAGATCTGTAGCTCCGGTTCCCACTCCCCTGCCAAACTAGTTTTCTGGTCACATTCATTGTAACAGCCACAACATCTATGATCTATTCATCATGACTGACTCAGGGACTTTTAACGTTTATTTTTCTTTTTGGACTTACTTCTTATTCTGAGTCTTTGTGAATGTGTATTGCATTATTATTTCTTCTCATTTTTTATGCTCAATAAACTCACTCTTTTGTTAACTCAGAAGCCTGGTTAATTTGCTGTTTTAAAAACATAAAGCGAAGAAGGGAATTGGTGAATAAAGAAGGAAACCATTTTATCACATCTCACCTGGGACTTTAACAATTTGGGATAATTGTTCTGAATGTGTAAAATCCTGAGGAATCTCAATGGGGATTTGGTCATAACATTGGTGTGCTGCACCTTGGAAAGCCCACAATTTTGACAAAGCCATCAGCACACTCCTCCTACTTCTGTCTATTCAAAAGAATATGATATATTCTCCTCTCATACTTTAAAATGTGTCTGTCACATTGTCACATGCTGGATGGGATTTGGATTACTTTGTCCTGGATGGCGTTGAATTCCTTGAGTGTCCGTAGAGTTTCACTCATTCAGGTCAGTGGGGGTAATTCCGTCAATAATGGCCTATGCCTTATAGGCATTAAGGAGCAACAATTGTGAATTAATCAACTCAGAATTCCAACCTCTCACCTACTCTTTATATAGTCAGCCCAGTTACGTTTCTGGTAATTGGTGATACCCAGAATGTTAATAGTGTTCCTAATCAAAATGCTTTTGAAATTCTACCATGGGGTAATTTTCCCTTGTTACAGATTATCATTGCTTGGCATTTGAGAAGTTGAACTTAAGAAATAGCAGTGAGAATGGACTATTTGGTTACTCAAGCCTGCTCTGTCATGGCTGATCTGATTAGAGCCTTAACATAATTTTTCTACCCGACCCCTAAATCCCTTGACATGTTTGGAGTTTTAATAACCCATTCTCCTTTCTCTCTGTGGTAGAGAATACCAAAAATAATCAATTCTGAAAGAATAAATTCCTTTTCATCTCTAATTTAAAAGGGAGGCACTTTATTTTGGAACTGTCCAAGTTTTAGATTCCTGAACAATGTGGAAAGCCCTCACCCTTTAGGTTGGTACGCTATCAGCTCTTCCTATTAATTGCAGCTTCTGCTTCAGCTCAATCTCATGTTTCAACCTAGCAGGAAGAATAACTATAGAACCCATAAGATAAAGCAAGTTGTATTCCTGAAATTCTTGCCTGCACAAACAAGTCCTTCTCTACATCCAACACCACTCCTTCCAAGTTTCTGCAAATATAACCAACTCGTTAAAGTACTGAACTGTTCCAAAAGCTTAAACAGAAAAAGTACTTACGAATTGAAATGATCTCTCAAAATATTGTCAATGGGTTTCCCACCCACTGCTGAATGTATAATCAGCTGTATGTGTCTGCATATAGGCTGACTAATATTGCAGTCTGGTTCCTCTCTAATAACTGAAAACATTATGTACTCCTAACACCTACATTAATGCCCTCAGCAAAACAAGTCTGGCATAGTGTACAAAACAGACATCATTTTGGCAGTAAGAGTACCTGTTGCAGCAAAACTGTTAGCCATAAGAAATCCAATTTTGCAATCAACATTTTGTCTGCTTGACTTCTTAGATTGAGTATACTGAGATGAAAAGAAATGCATGCCTGATTTCCTTGACCTTTAAGAATCCGGTATTTCATCTATAACATCTCATCATAAACATGACACCTTTATGATTGCAAGTCAGCAAGGAACATGAACGTTATGAATTCAGTTCAGTTTTAGATATTGGACTGAGTTTTATTGAGTGGGAGGGACATGTTACTCAACCTCCTCTCTGATGGAAAGCACTTTTATACCGGTTGCCCCTCTGAGATAATAGGCAATAAGATAATATCTTTAACAAGATGATTATGGGAATTCTATTCTCAGGAAAAGAATTGCCCATCTTCAAGAGCTGCCACCTGATCAGAGTGGTACCTGCTCTATCCGAACTCAATGGTGACAACTACGAGGGAATCCTGTGAAGAAACATGGCTGCTGGACTAAGCTCAGTCCGAGGTTGCTGATCAGAAAGTTTTGAGGACTTTAACGTGTGCAAGGAGATTGGGTTTGGATGCTAGGAAAAGTCTGAAGTAGAGGTAGGGGAGGCACATTATCTTGTGAATGGTGTCCCCAGGCTGGCCTGCTTCATTCTATCTTCCTGAAGTGATGGTCTAGTTTATTACTGGACTATTAATCCAGAGACCCAGGTAATGTTCTGAGGAGCTGGGATTTGAATCCCGTCATGGCAGATGGGGGAATTTGAGTTCAATAAATATGTGGAATTAAGAGTCTAATGATGATCATGAATCCATTGTTAATTGTCAAGAAAAGAAAAACCATCTGGTTCACTAAGGCCCATGAGGGAAGCAAACTGCCAACCTTACCTGCTCTGGCCTACATGTGACATTAGAAGCATAGTAATGTGGTTGACTCTTAACAATTAGGAGCAAGTAAGGACTGCAGGTGCTTCATAGAGTTGAGAGTGTGGTCAGGCAGCATTCGAGGAGCAAGAGAATCGACGTTTTGGGCATAAGTCCTTCTTGACTCTTAGCAATTAGAGATGGGCAATAAATGCTCGCCTAGCCAGTGATGTCCTCATCCCGTGAATGAAAAAAATAAACCATATATGGTGGGAACAAGCTTTCAACTGGATTCAATAGGCCTAAGGGTGGATCAACTGGCTGAATCTTTAGTCGAGAGTGTGGTGCTAGGAAAGCACAGCAGGTCAGGCAGCATCTGAGGAGCAGGAGAATCGACGTTTCAGATGCCTGACCTTCTGTGCTTTTCCAGCACCACATTCTCGACTCTGATCTCCAACATCTGCAGTCCTCACTTTCTCCTGTCTGTGTCTTTAGCTGGCCACAGGATAAAGAAGGATGGCTCGCATTGGCAGGATAGCAGTAGTCCAGTCATTTATCCATCCAATTTGATGTTCCCTCACCTATCTCAGGGGCTGTGCATTTCCCCCTTTATCTGTCATTCTCATTTGAATTTAACTCACATTTGTTTTATTCCTTTTTTTTTCTTTGTTCTTTCATGGGCATTGTTGACAAGACCAGCACTTGTTACCCTTTAACTGAATGGTCCATTATGCTACTTCAGAGGGCGGTTAAGAATCAACCATATTACCATAGGTCTGCAGTCATGTACAGGCCAGACCAGGTAAAGATAGCAGATTTCCTTCCTTAAAGTGCATTCATTAATTAGATGAGCTTTTATGGAATTGTCAGTACTGGGATTATTTTCAATTCCTGATCTAGTCATTGAATTCAAATTGCACCAGTTGCCATGGTGGGATTGAAACCCTGTTCCCAGGTCATTAGCATGTGCTACATGTCCAGTGCCATAGCCATTACACCACCGTCTCGCCAAAACAATGTAACCTTTTCAATCTTGCTTAGCTCTAGGGCCAGGTTTGAAAATTTGATTGCAATCTTGTTACACATTAATAAAAGTAGGATATCAGCCACTGGTGTCTGGAGAGAGAGAGATATTTAAGTTTCCTTGGTATGTTCCTCTACATGTACTGTGTAACTCTGATAATTTGACTTTATTTTGGAAGCATTATGTATCATCAGTACAGTACCATCTGTGTACTGAGTGTAACAAAACTGAGTCACTGCCAGGAAAGTGATCAGGAACTTCCACATTGAAGGTTTTGAAGCTTTCTTGGATCAGTCTGAAGTATAAAAGGAGAAATCCCTGAATCTGCTGTCTCCCAAGCCAATGGGAATGTCAGTCATGTTATTTGGTATCACCAATGTCTGCCAACTTCCACATTCCCAAGATTGTAGTATCATACCAAAATGACTTCAATGCCTTGAGAATTTCTGGCAAGTTAATAAATGAACACACTCTTCCTTTCAATTACTACTCACACTGCTTTGGGAAATGCCATACACTTCAACCACTTAAAGCAACAGTTGTAAAACTAACCATGCACACTACGCATTGTTTCTGCTGTTCTTTGCTGGACAGTATACAGCCCCTGTAACATAGCCTTCAACAATCCCAGAATATATTTCTCCAGTGTACGTTTACTCTCCAACATCTTTAACTTTGTATTCCCCTATAGCACTTGCCATACTTCTTGTTTGCCAGCCTTACCCTTAATTGGTTATTTCTTGGGGGAGAGGTTGGCATTCGCAGCGACAGTTTTCTTCTTACTTCCTATGGGGACAAATCCATAAAAAAGGAACAGGAATGTGACTACGACTGTGGTGGATGCTAAAGTTGCTGAAGTTAATAACTGGGTTTCCATAATGCTACAAAAAAAAGGATGCTGAATATTTGAAACTGAATAAAAAAACAGGAAGCACGAGAAACAGGTCTGGCAGAATCTAACTAATAGTTCAAGTTGAACTTGACTTGTCTTCAGAATTACCATAATATCACAATGTTAATTAACATCTATTCCTATAATTTTCTCCTGGCATCTCTCTGCACAATCCTTCCCGGCAAATCAAATATAAAGTGAATTTTGTTCGAGGAATATAATACTGTAACAGAAAGAGAGGTTTGCCTCAAAACCCTCACAGTGAACAGTTGAGAAACATGTTTTTGGAGCCATTGCTGAAAATATTTAAGGTTAGGATTGGCAATTTTTGGTTTTCCAGGGAATCAAGAGATACAGAAAGCAGATGAGTAAGTGACGTTCAAACCCAAGATCACATGGTAAGTGTATAAGCAGATTTCAACCTAACCATGATGAAGTGGAGTAAGTGTAGTTGAAAGAGTTTAGGGGGGCCAGATGTATTCAGGAGAGTGTTTTATACCAACATGTAGATGATTCTACAAGAGAACAGTGTGGTACTGGACCTAATATTACTGAATAGGTGTTCATGGTGGTAGTGTGTGAGAGCACCTTAGTGATACATTTTAGGTTTGTGATGGAAAAGGAGAAATATGGTCTGAATAAAGAGTTTTGGGTTGCAGAGGGCAGATCTAATTAAAATAATGGCAGGATTTGACCAAACGTAAACTGGGAAATTGTCAGTAAATCAAAACAGACCATTTGTAGGGTGTAGGAGAATGGTGGGGGCATTCAAAATGGAATAGGTGAGAGTACATGCCTAATGCGATGTCTATAGAATGAAGTTTATAAGCAATGAGCTGAGAGACCCCTGAACGCCTAGGAATATTCAGGACTACCTAAGAGGGAAAAGAGAGGCTTTTAACATGTATAATACGAGCAAATCAATTGAAGCCTTAGTGGAGAAGAGAAATTGCAAAGGGGAATTAAGGAAGCAATTAGCAGAGCAAAGAGCAGGCATTAAAAACAGATTAGGTAAGATTATGGAGAATCCCAAGATATTCTATCAGTATATCAAGGGGAACAGGATAACCAGGGAAAAGGTAGGGTCCATTACGGACTATGGGGACAATCTCTGCGTGGAGCCAAAGGACATTGGTAGGGTGTTAAATGAGTACATTATATCTATCTTCACATTGGAGGAAAAGGATGTGGGTGCAGAATTCAGAAAGATGGACTGTGATGTTTTTTGAGCTGGTTGACATAGGGAATGAGGAGGCATTGGAGGTTTTGGTGTGTTTAAAATGGTAGACGAATTCCAATGTCCAGATGAGTTTTACCTTTGGGCGGCACGGTGGCACAGTGGTTAGCACTGCTGCCTCACAGCGCCAGAGACCCGGGTTCAATTCCCGCCTCAGGCGACTGACTGTGTGGAGTTTGCACGTTCTCCCCGTGTCTGCGTGGGTTTCCTCCGGGTGCTCCGGTTTCCTCCCACAGTCCAAAGATGTGCAGGGTCAGGTGAATTGGCCATACTAAATTGCCCGTAGTGTTAGATAAGGGGTAAATGTAGGGGTATGGGTGGGTTTCGCTTCGGCAGGTCGGTGTGGACTTGTTGGGTCGAAGGGCCTGTTTCCACACTGTAATCTAATCTAATCTAATCTAATCTAATCTAATCCTTTGGGAGGTGGAGGAAAGTACAGGTGCACTGACCCAAATTTTAATTCCTCTGTGCCAGAGGAGTGGAGAACAGCAAATATTGTTCCACCTTAAAAGCATGGTGGCAGAGATTAACCAGGGAATTACAGACTGGTAAATCTCATATCAGTGGTAGGGAAACTATTACAGAAAATTCTGAAGGAGAGAAATGATCTTAAATTGGGAAGGAGGTTTTGATCAGGGATTGTCAACATGGCTTTGTCAGAGGAAACTCATGCCTAACACATTTGATTGAACTCTTTGAGGAGGTGACCAGATGTGTAGATGAGGATAGCGTAGTTGATGTAGTTTATATAGATTTCATCAAAGCTTTGTCAAAGTCCACATGAGTAATTGATATAGAAAATAAAAACACATGAGATTCAGAGTAACTTGGTAAAATGGATCCAAAACTGGCTTAGTGTAGGAGACAGAGGGTGGTGGTTGAAGGCTGTTTGTGTGACTGGAGGCCAGTGTCCAGTATAGTACCTCAGGGATCAGCGCTGGGTCCCTTATGTTTTGTTTTATATATATAAGTGATGTAGAAGAAAATTGAGGGTTGGGGCAGGTGGTGAGTTGGTGGCAGTGATAGGTAAATTTGTGGATTATATGTCGTTGGACAGTGAGTAAGGAGGTCTTGGGTTATAGGAGGACATATATGGCTTGATCAGATGAGCAGATCAGCGGCAGATGAAATTTAACCCTGCTCAGTGCAGAGTGATGCACTTTAGAAGAAGTTACAAGTCAAGCAAGTATTCAATGAAAGTCAGGTCACTAGAAAGCTCAAAGGAGCAGAGGGATCATGGGGTGCTTGTCCCTGATCCCTGAAGGTGGCTGGATGTGTTAAAAGCGTACCGTGTAGTTAAGAAGGTATATGGGTCACTTGTCTTTATTACTCATGGCATAGATTATAACAATAGGGAAGTCACATTGGAGCTAACTTTGGTTAGACCATAGCTGGGGTATTGAATACTATTCTGGTCACCACGATATGGGATGGATGGGATGGAGGGATGCAAAAGCGATTAACCAGGGTATTGTTGGGGATGTTCAGTTCAGTTACGAAGAGAACTGGATAGATTAGTCTGTTTACTTTAGAGCAGAAAAGATTGGTCCGGATACAAAGAAAACAACAGATCACCAGTTGAAGGATCAATAACAAAGAAGCATAATTAAAATGTGAAAGGAGGATGTTTTGAAGGAATTTGAGAAAAATAAAGTAAAAAGTATTTGTACGAACATTTGAAATGCCATAATATTCAAGGTTATGGGGCAAGTCCTGCAAAGTGGGACCACTGTAGACTTATAATAGCTTTACAAATCCTCCGACCCTACTTCCTGCAAAAATGCTATCCCGTATTCCCAATTCCTCTGCCTCCACCGCATCTGCTCCCAGGAGGACCAGTTCCACCACAGAACACATCAGATGGCCTCCTTCTTTAACGACCAAAATTTCCCCTCCCACTTGGTTGAAGGTGTCCTCATACCCTACCCCTCCAACCACAGCAAGGACAGAACCTCTTGGTCCTCACCTTCCACCCCACCAACCTCCGCAAAAATCGCATCATACGGTGACATCTCCCCCACCTACAAATGGACCCCACCACTAGGGATATATTTCCCTCCTCACCCCTATCCGCTTTCTGCAAAGACTGTTCCCTCCGCAACTACCTAACAAGTCACCCTCCCCTCCTGGTATCTTCCCCTGCCACCGCAGGAATTGCAAATCCTGTGCCCACACCTCCATCCAAGGTCCCAAAGGAGCCTTCCACATCCATCAAAGTTTCTTTACATCCACCAACATCATTTACTGTGTCCAATGTTCCAGACATGGTCTCCTTTACATTGGGGAGACTGGACGCCTTCTTGCAGAGCACTTTAGAGATCATCTCTGGAACACCCACACCAACAAACCCCACTGCCCCATGGCTGAACATTTCAACAGCCCCTCCCATTCTACCGAGGACATGCAGGTCCTGGGCCTCCTCTACCGCTGCTCTCTCACCACCCGACGCCTGGAGGAATAATGCCTTATCTTCTGACTTGGAACCCTTCAACCTCGGGGCATCAATATGGACTTCACCAGTTTCCTCATTTCCCCTCCCTCTCACCTTATCCCAGTTCGAAACTTCCAGCTCAGCACCAACCTCATGCCCTGTCCCACCTGTCAATATTCCTTCCTACCTATCTGCTCCACCCTCCTCTCCAACCTATCACCTTTACACCCACCTCCATCCACCTATTGTACTCTCAGCTACCTTCTCCCCAGCCACACACCCCTCCCATTTATCTCTCCACCCCCAAGGCTCTCAGCCTCTTTCCTATTGAAGGGCTCTGACCTGAAATGTCAATTTTCCTGTTCCTCGGAAGCTGCCTGACCTGCTGTGCTTTTCCAGCAACATACTCTCAACTCTGATCTCCAGAATCTGCAGACCTCACTGTGTCCTTATAGTAGTTTGTGTCCATGCAGGTGCAATGGGCAGAAGGGCCTTTACTGCACTGCTTGATCTATGAACAACAATTATATAATGAAGGAGCTTAAATGGCTTTTACAATTATACTGCACCCACCTCAGGTTTTCTGCATGGCATCACCTTGGACATCTTCATCTGAGGGGAATTAGCAGGTAATAGTGAGGAGTGGATATCAGATGTCACACCAAGCATAAGGAATCTGGAGGAAAGAAAATTGGGTGTGCAAGTGCTTCTTTTATAAGGAGAAATTGTGGGCACGGCTGCCTATATTATCAGGTCTGTGGAAGTCAAAATGTCAGTGTGCTTGTCTGAAAACAAGGATATTGAGGAATACTATGCTTATGTGCTGAATTTGTTTCTTAGATCAAGACCTCATAGATTGCTGCATTTTGGTGATAACATTTCAGATATACTTGCAGCAAAATAAACACCAGATATATTCTTTTGTGTTGAGCTCTTGGATTTGTTACAATTTTTGTTGCATTCTCATCAGAAGGACAGAAGTTAGTTGGCGGTAGCATTGGCCGTGCCTCTGAGTGTGTCAGAGGAATGGAGAAGTTGCCAGGAATGAAAGCTCTGCACCATCCACTCTTCCAAGTTGGAAATGTACTCCTCCATATTCAATGGAATGATGGGAAGTTACACCCATCACTTCACAGTGTGTGTTGAATCAACACCCTTGTGCATCTTACCACATCACAATCTTCATCTGAGTCATCTGCAGCAGAATTCATTCATGCCATTTGCCTCTGTCAATCTGATAAATTAGCCATTCCATAGCTTTGGCACAGCTGAAATCCAATTCTGCCCAGATAACTTATCAGTGCTGATCCCAACTTTACACTATCCTAAAAGGACCACACAAAGCTGGTAACTCAGCTATGGCCATGAGTATCAAATTAAAATAAGACTTCTTCACCATTGCAGTGCTGTACTTCCTTGGGCCGTTGACCTGGGCAGGTAACATTGGTTCATGGGTGTATGAAAGCAAGAATTCAGAAGGGAAATTGAAAGGGACAAGGTGTCGGCAGTGGAAAGCAAGATATTGCTCATCTTGACTGCTAGCAGGATGAAGCTTTGACGATAGTTCAGAAGTGTCAAAAAGTAAAAACATGCAACATTCTGAATGTTCTAAGTAATTTTGGTTGCCAGGGACTGTGAAATGACTCTGTGAATGATTTATCATTGGAGTTCAGGAGCTCAACCTGTACCCACTGTTCTGCTCTGCTCTGCTTCCTTTTATTGTTTGCCACCTTGCCCTGTAAAAGAGCAATTATAAAGTGTTGAATTTGAGCGGTAGAATATCACAATGACAAATGACTGGATATTAATATGGATGAGTTCTCTCGTTGGGGGGGGAGTGGGGATGCTCAGATGGTTTGGGGAAATCAATATTAAATGCCTGATTCAGAGTCTGGGATTTGACCTCCAGCCTTGGGTGAAGGTGTCTGATCTCAAGTCAGCCAATGATGGTTCAATTTATGACCATGGTGGAGCTTTGTAAGAAGGGAGTTTGAAGGGTCAGGAGAATGCTCCTGCCTATAATGGCCCACCAAGACATCATTGTGAAGGCTTTTAACATTTCCTCTAACACCATTTTCACCTCACTTCAGTTGTCAGGTTTCTTTAGACCTGGGAAAGCAGATCATCTGCATTACAGCCTGAAAAGTATAATAAATCATCGATTTTATTAAAATACTTAAAATTACCAATCTGCCTCCTCGCTGCTGGCTGACTGTTTGATTCATGCTGTTCCTTCATAAACTGTAGATTTGTGCTACGGACAGGTCAATGTCTTGTTTCAGATTTTAAAAACTTTTAATACCTGACCCAAACATAAGACATCGATTTTTTGTGCCAATATTTAACACAAACTTTGCAGTGGTGGATTTGCATTAATTATG
Source organism: Chiloscyllium plagiosum (assembly GCF_037043375.1). Classification (NCBI taxonomy): domain Eukaryota; kingdom Metazoa; phylum Chordata; class Chondrichthyes; order Orectolobiformes; family Hemiscylliidae; genus Chiloscyllium; species Chiloscyllium plagiosum. Next base: position 48,554,529 of record NW_028270154.1, on the reverse strand, counting down.
GGTGCAGGCCAGAGAAAAACACATGACCACGTGACACTTGGAAGAAAACAAGCAGATTTTTGTTTCTTGTTTAGATTTTCTTCAAGAAATTTTTACGATAAAGTATTGAGGAAATGTATTTGTCCTTTCAATTGAAAAATATAGAAACAAAAATAAATAATCTGTACCATGGAATGGACATCCACATCACACATGGAAACATATTAAAAATGATTTTAATTAGTTTTACAGTCGAATAACATTTTTGGGTTAACATGCTGCACCAAACCATACAGTGCCTTTGTACCAAAAGACTTCCAGACAGACTGCAGGGTATTTTCTATCAATTTATGGCCCTTCAGAACCAAATGAGATTATCTCAAGATGCAAGCCTCTAACAGGTAGAATAAAGAGTCATGCATTATGAATATGATATGAATGTTAGCAAAAGCTACTGCATCTCTTTCCAGAGCTGTCTTGCAAAGGCATATTCCATAAGGTAATTGTTTCTTTCCCACCTCAGTCACTTTGAGGGCAACATGCAGCAGGTGTGAGACTCCTAGTGTTCATAAGGATCAGATGGGGAGGCAATTTCTCACAAGCCCAATGCTTGTTTGAAAGTTTTAATGGTGAGGCAGGCCTTCTACCAAACAACTTTAATAAGCTGCTCAAGATAAGTTACAGGAAACATTTTTTTCCATGTAGACTTCTCTATTAGGATCTGGTGATGTTGTACTATCCAGTAGAATGGAATATTCCATACTAAAATGGTCAGTCACATTCCTGAATTGTTTGTGCTTAATGCTCTACATTCACAATTAATGCAAAACTGGATCATGCAATGAACTGTGGCCCTTCATTTCTGTCAGATCACTAACATTTTGAATTCACAGTTCCGAAAACAGAACTTTTGTTTTAATCATAAATCTCCAGTTTAGAAAATAAAATCATAGACAAGTGCAATATGGGGTGGCAGCCCTCAGCTATGCGAGCTCTGGATTTTTTTTTGACTTAAGATATGTCTTCTAAGGGTTGAAAGAGCCTTACAGTGTTACGACACAGGGTAAACCCTTCTGCTAATTTAAACCAGACACACAGAAAAGCTCACCTCACCCCGTAATCTGTAAAAGTATGAGTGACAAAGAACTACCAAATCCCACTTTTTAAAGAAAAAAGTAACAATTTATTATTAAATTCCAAGACAAAAAGAACAATAAACAACAATCTATACTCTAAACCTCCTTTGTCTGATCAATTTACCTACCTCCCAGTGTACAACACTAAACTGATCCGATACAAACTCCCGATTAAGGTTTACAAAAAAATCAAATTTCAAAACCAGTCAGCTGTGTCAATTCTCCTCTGCATCTTCCTCTGTAGATTTCTCTAGGTCTTTTCTTTGGTCTTCTGCTGCACAGATTTCATGTGAACAAGTATCTTTCAGAGAATGAGTCTGCAGACAATCTGTGTTTGTTGGTACTCATTGCTGCTCGACTAACTGTTCAAAATGCACGATTTTTATACCCCAAAACATCTCATTAGTTTGATGTTGTCAAAACTGTAAAATTCAGATTCAATTGGATTTTGGTATCTTGGGTCATAATTTAAACTGATTGGCCAAATTCAAGTTTGATGTGTACCAGAACAACTCAGCTCAGTTATTTGGTTCACAGCCAAATATTACATTTTTAAATTATTCAGCACACTCTGCACTCGTAAGTCCTTGCCAGCTTTCACTCTCTGTTCAAGGTACAGTACACCTACAACATCATAATATCTCCTCCTCAAGAGTAAAATGAACTACCACAATGAAAAGATGGCTTTTTTTTCTATTCCTTAACCACATTGCCATGACATACATATAACTTTAACCTTAATTCATGTTAGCTTCTTCCCACATATTTATATATACATATATATGATAGATAAAACTCTTATCAATACTTCATCAATTATTTACTTAGATAAGCACAATACATGGTGATGATGTCACATGGACTTGTGGGGAAAACAGTTTTGGATCACAGAGAAGTGAAAATCAACATCTCCACCACCTTCTTCCCCCACCGCACCCCCGTCCCCCATGCCTCAATACCAATGTCAATCATATTGATGTAGCTATCAACAATTGCTAATGTAATAAATTAACGCTGTTAACAACAAGCAATTCTACTGATTATACCACTAAGTGGTTTTCCTGTAGACATACATACTCAAACAAGCAGATCCTTTAGTTTTATAGAAAAGGATGGTGGCAGTATCTTCCATCATGAGCAGCATTGTCATGGTTGGCATGCCCATACAACAAAATTGTGTTGATGAGAGTTTGTGGGAAATATATAATAAGTGTATATTGCTGCAATGTTACAACCGTGTCAATCAATCAGTTGCATCAAGGCAAGTTCAACAATAGAAAGCGTATTTTGAGGATGATTTATGCTACTTTGAATTCCAGAGGCTTTGTGGAATAAATGGGCCGTGTGAAATAAATGGAACATGTGAGTAAATGGGAAGTGATAAATTATGCTACTAATGTTTGTAAATGCTGAGACCACGTCAAGGTTCAGAAATCAGTATTGGACTAACTTAGTTTGCAGTTTGTAAACATTCTTTCTTCATTCCTGCAGCAATTGTAAACTTACCTAATTGGTAATAGTCATCCCTTTGGGCTGGGCAAGGGTAGTTTTAATTGCCATTCTCAGACTTGAACAAATAATCTCAGCTGAGATTTCAGCATTCAGCTTAATGAAGGGCAATTACAGAAGAATGGAGAAACAGTTGTCTACTGTGGGCTTGGAAAATACACAGAGTAAAGTACGTGGATGAGAAAAGCAGACACTTGAGCAAATTCTTCATAATGCTCAGCAAAAAATTTACATAGGTCAAAAAGAAGGACACGATGGGAAGGATAAAGCACCTGTGGTTGACAAAAGTAGTCAAGAAGAGTGGTTCCAATCCAAAAACTAAGGAATGCAGCTCAGTGAAAACTAATGGTAGGATAGAGGATTGGGAGTTTCTTTAGGAACTAGTGGCAGAAGTCTAAAAAGACAGAGAGAGAAATGATAATGAAAGAAAATTTGCAAGAAATATAAAAATAAACAGCAAGAGATCCAACAGATGTATATAATGAAAGAGAGTATTTAAAGTAATTGTGGGAACCTTGGAAGATGCAATTCATGAATTGAAAACAGAGAAATTTAATTTAAACAAATATTTTGTATTGGTCTTCATGGTGGAAGATACCACCATGGACTATAAATGAATTAAATGGATTTCCCAAAGATAGTTAATAACAAGAAGCTAATGGGAAAAAAAGATCTTGTTAATGGTCTTTATCACAGGAGAGAAAGTATTTTTTAGATTAATGATACTAAAGGCAGACACATTACCAACTCTTGATGATCTGCATCCAAGGATTTTGAATGAAGTAGCTGCAGGAATTGGTGGAAATATTAATCAATCAGTTCCAGAACTTACTAGATTCACTGACAGTTCCAGCAGGTTACAGAACTGCTCATGTGATCTCCTTGTTCAAGTAGGGAGGCAGACAGAAAACAGGAAACTATCTGCCAGTCATCCTAACATATGTCATGGGAAAATGCTATAATCCATTATTAAAGAGAATACAGCAAGATTTTAGAATAGCTTAAAGCAATTAGAGACAACATGGTTCTGTGAAAGGAAAGTCATGTTTGTTAACATTCTTTTAGATTATAGCAAGTAGAGTTGATAAAAAGAAACTTGTAGATGTAGATGTATTGGGATTTTCAGAAGTCTTTTAATGAGGTGCCACATAAAAGGTTATTGCACATGGTAGGAGCTCATAGCACTAGGGTTAGTGTATTAACACAGATAGAGGATCAATTAACAGACAGAAGACAGAGAGTTGGGATTAGGAAGTGGAATTTAATAACAAGTGGGAATGATCGCCAATGATTGTACAACCATCTGCAACTCCTCTGATACTGAAGCAGTCCATATTCAAGTGCAACAAGATCTGGACAGTATTACAGCTTGGGTTGACAAAAATGGCAAGTAACTTTTGAGCTGCACAAATGCCAGGCAATGACCATCTACAGTAAGTGACAATCTAACTACTGCCCTTTGACATCCAATGCTGTTACCATCACTGAATCCCCCATGAACAACATCATTGGATTACCATTGACCAGAAACTTAACTCTACTCACTACATAAACACAGTGGCTACAAGAACAGGCCAGAAGCCAGGAATACTGAGGCATGGAACTCACTTCCTGATTCCTCAAAGCCTGTCCACAATGTACAAGGCACAAGTCAGGAGTGTGAAGGAAGAAATTCCACTGGCCAGAATGAGTGCAGCTCCAATGATACTCAAGAAGCTTGACATCATCCAGGACAAAGCAGCCCACTTGATTAGCATTACATCCACAAGCATCCACTCCCTTCAACACTGACACTCAGCAGCAACAGTGTGTACTATTTACAGAGATTCACCAACAATCCTCAGACAGCATCTTCCAAACCCACAACCATTTCCATCTAGAAGGACAAGGGCAGTAGATACATGGGATCACCACCACCTGAAACTTCCCTTCCAAGCCACTCACCATCCTGACTTGGAATATATTGCCACTCCTTTACTGTCACTAGGTCAAAATCCTGAAATTCCTCCCTAATGGAATTGTGGGTCAACCTACAGCAGGTGGACTGAAGCAGTTCAACAAGGCAGCTCACCACCTCCTTCTCAAGGGCAACTAGGAATGGGCAATAAATGCTGACCGGCTAATGATGCCCATGTTCCATGAATCAATGATACAAAAAGGGAGGAAACTGAAATCATACACTGTCGTTGTGGTTCTGTTCGCCGAGCTGGAAGTTTTTGTTGCAAACGTTTCGTCCCCTGGCTAGGCGACATCATCAGTGCTTGGGAGCCTCCTGCGAAGCGCTTCTTTAATGTTTCCTCCGGTGTTTATAGTGGTCTGTCCCTGCCGCTTCCGGTTGTCAATTTCAGCTGTCCGCTGTCGTGGTTGGTATATTGGGTCCAGGTCGATGTGTTTGTTGATGGAGTTTGTGGATGAATGCCATGCTTCTAGGAATTCCCTGGCTGTTCTCTGTCTGGCTTGCCCTATGATAGTAGTGTTGTCCCAGTCGAATTCATGTTGCTTGTTGTCTGCGTGTGTGGCTACTAAGGATAGCTGGTCGTGTCGTTTCGTGGCTAGTTGGTGTTCGTGTATGCGGATTGTTAGCTGTCTTCCTGTTTGTCCTATATAGTGTTTAGTGCAGTCCTTGCATGGTATTTTGTACACTACATTCGTCTTGCTCATGTTGGGTATCGGGTCCTTTGTTCTGGTGAGTTGTTGTCTGAGCGTGGCTGTTGGTTTGTGTGCCGTTATGAGTCCTAGGGGTCTCAGTAGTCTGGCAGTCAGTTCCGAGATGCTCCTGATGTATGGTAGTGTGGCTAGTCCTTTTGGTTGTGGTATGTCCTCGTTCCGTGGTCTTTCTCTTAGGCATCTGCTGATGAAGTTGCGCGGGTATCCGTTTTTGGCGAATACCTTGTATAGGTGTTCCTCTTCTTCTTTTTGCAGTTCTGGTGTACTGCAGTGTGTTGTGGCCCTTTTGAATAGTGTCCTGATGCAGCTTCGTTTGTGTGTGTTGGGGTGGTTACTTTCATAGTTTAGGACTTGGTCTGTGTGTGTGGCTTTCCTGTATACTCTTGTAGTGAATTCTCCATCTGGTGTTCTCTGTACCATCACATCTAGGAATGGGAGTTGGCTATCCTTTTCTTCTTCTCTCGTGAATCGGATTCCTGTGAGTGTGGCGTTGATGATCCGGTGTGTTTTTTCTATTTCCATGTTTTTAATGATTACGAACGTGTCATCGACATATCTGACCCAGAGTTTAGGTTGAATTTGTGGTAGGACCAGCTATCCTTAGTAGCCACACACGCAGACAACAAGCAACATGAATTCGACTGGGACAACACTACTATCATAGGGCAAGCCAGACAGAGAACAGCCAGGGAATTCCTAGAGGCATGGCATTCATCCACAAACTCCATCAACAAACACATCGACCTGGACCCAAGATACCAACCACTACAGCGGACAGCTGAAACTGACAACCGGAAGCGGCAGGGACAGACCACTATAAACACCGGAGGAAACATCAAAGAAGCGCTTCGCAGGAGGCTCCCAAGCACTGATGATGTCGCCTAGCCAGGGGACGAAACGTTTGCAACAAAAACTTCCAGCTCGGCGCACAGAACCACAACAACGAGCACCCGAGCTACAAATCTTCGCACAAACTTTGATCATACACTGTCATTGGAAGAATCAAAGGCAGACCATTATTGAAATAGACAGTGACGTTAAAGGAGTGCAGTGCAGAAAGATTTAGTATTCTTGTACATGAAACATAAGATGTTAGCTTGCAAGTGGGGATAGCAATTAAGAAGGCAACTGTAATGTTGGTCTACATCGCAAGGATTTGGAGTTTAAAATAGGGAAGTTTTGATACAACTGTACAAGGTGTAGATTAGGCTCTACCTGGAATACCCTGCATTGTTTTGGTCTCCTTATTTAAAAAAAAGAAGATAGCCTGGCATTGGAGGCAGTTCAAAAGAAATTCACCAAGCTGATTTCTGAGATGAAGGGTTGACCTATCAAGAATAGTTCAATATCTTAGGCCTCAGTTGTTCATTAGAATTTAGAGGATTGAGGCGTGTTCTTATTGAACCGTATAAAATTCTCAGGGGCTTGACAGAGTACACATTGATAAGATGTTTCTACTAATGGAAGAATCTTGAACCAGGGAACATAGTTACAGAATAAGGGGACATTCATTTAAAAATGAGATGTGAAGGAGTTTCTGTTCCCAGAAGAATATCTGGAATTCTCCGCCCCCAGAGAGTTGAAGGGGCGAGATCGTAGAAAATATTTAACAAAGATGCAGATTTTTGAAATGTAAGGGAGTTAACTCCTGTGGTGAATTAGCATGAAAGAGAGGTTGAGACCTGAGGCAGATCAACCATGAACTTGTTGAATGGTGCGATAGATTTGAGGGATTGAATGGCCTGCTCCTGTACTCTTTCATAAGTTCTAAAGAATGCTGTGATGTGCTTTTATACTAAATATGCTCCATGCCACTTACCTCTTCTAGAAGCAGATCTTGCATTCTCTAATTATTGGAGTGTCATTATCTACACATAAGTAAGACAAATATAGCAGGAACCAAGGTCAGAACAAAGCACCTTTACCATGCTATTCAACTTTAAAACAATTAGGATCAACTTTGCCTTTGAAAAGTTGAAATATGCACCATTAGACAAAGAATCAGGTCATACATCAACTCTCAATTGCACTTAATATTTAATAAGTAAATAAAAAGTTTTCAGCACAACCAATACACTTTACAATGTATTTCCATTTTTATTAATCTTCTCAATGTGAGTACAAAATTGTTTCTACTGCACTGCCTGCCCACATAAAATTGAAATGTAGCCACTCACTCATCACAGAAGGAAATGCAACTGTGGAGCAATGTGTAACTCAGAAACTCTGTTGGCATTCGATTTCTAACTGGCACAAGGTCAGTTGTAGATATAAGTATGATGAAAATACTTTGAAACAGGAAGCATTGATCAAAGTATCCCTTGCAATTGGCTGTTAGCTCACTACAAACATATAATCAAAATGAAAAATACAGGATTTTCTGATTAAAAGATAACCATGTCATCCTGACCAAGCATGCTAGATTCAAACAATCCCCAAATATTATGGATGCAAATAAAATGAAATAAAATTGATGGCTATTAATGTCAAAAGTCATCAACATCAAATGTTAACCCCATTAGTTCTATCCACAAATGATCATTGAACTACTGAACATTTCCCTCATTTTCTGTTTTTATTTTACATGAGACTGACCTGCATTCATTACATTGAAAGACAGACTTGAAGATTTCATCTGTACCTCTGCTGGAATATTTAAAGGGAATAACATAGTCATTATACTTTATTGTTGAAAAAAAGTGTTATGGATCAGGCCAAACCCCTTCAAAACATTTCAAGAAAGTAGCCCAGGCCCTAACTTTGCTAATTGTTTGAAACAGGTGTACAGTGGACTTTTCAGGAGAGGTGCAGCTGGTCAAACCACTTAGTTTTAAGCAAAACTGAATTTATTTACAAGATTACCAAATGAAACAGAAACAAAAGAGCATAGAATGCCAGATAACTTAACCTATCCAAATATCTGACAGACTACACCAATTTAATGGTGCTGTTTTAAATAGTTGCAATGATCCCCATAAACACTCCTTGGCACAAACGTTAAAATCAAACCCAGGGCCTTACAGGGGATAAGTCAGAGAGAAAGTACCAGCCTAGACCTGCTTCTTTGGTGCCCAGTAGCCCGTTTTTCAAATAAACCAGAACAAACCAAACCAGAGAAAAGTAGAACTTGGAGAACTGGCCACTCCTTTTTCATTGCACAAGTGTTTTTTTTTACTTGAAGGCCTGTTGCTTGAGGCAGTATCTGTTAGCTATAATCGAACTGGCCCTAAAACACTCCAGCTTAGACTTTTGGAGTCTGTGTCTTTTACAACCTCTCTGAAAAAGAATGAAGGACAACGTAACCTTGATAAAGGATCAGCGTTGTCACAAATGCATATTTTGCAGAAGCTTTTTATCTTGACTCATCAAAAATGCCAATCATAACGAAAGCTCACACTTATACTGCATGAGAAGATAGTGTTGATTGATTACTAAGTGGACTCTGGTATCGACATTGCGACGGTGAATACATTCATTAATGGGCACATAAATAAGGAATTGGGCACAAAACTGCTTTTATTGCAGCACTTACCTATCTATATTCTATGCTGAAGTTAGTCAACCCATCAGATTTAGAAACTAATGCCACCGGAGAACTCAAACTGCTTAAGGGTAGGTACATTTACCTGATTTTTCTAAAATGCATTGAATCTCTTTTTTCACATGGGCTGCTTCTTCTGGGCTTAAGTAATAAAGTTGTTGTTTGATTCCCCCAACATCCACATCAAGTCTGGCTAAGGTGATACAGCCTGCTGTATCTCTACAGACGTTCTTAAACTCCATAAATAAATGTATAAATCTCTCTCTTGTTCTTCCTCTAAGTATGAGAATCTATTACCTAACTATCCCAATATTTCAGCATTAGTTAATCAGACAGTAGAAAGTTAACTTTGTGAATTGTTCACATCTCCTTCTAAATAATTGTGTCTGTCTCTGTCATCCTCCATTATTCTCGCCACCTGACACACAATGCAACAATGGATCAGAACTTGGAGTAGTTTGCAGAATTTTTCTTTACTTTTATTTTCAAAATGTGTTTGTCTATTAACAGTGGACTGCTACAGAAAAAGAAACCACAAACTGTGGATGTAAATTCAGTGACTGATAAAAAGGTAAGGAAATGTAAACTTAAACAGGGAGAGACTTAACATAATGAACAGAGATAATGAACAGACTGACTATCCCCACTCTCAGCAATATGTCTGTTTTACCCTTCAGGAACATATCAAATGAGGATTAAAAACAGCCCCCAAAAGCAGTCTGGGTGTGTTATTGACTGAACATCCTAGTCAGTGGACTTGAGTACTGTAAGGGCACAGTTTTGAGAATAGCCTTTTCCGACATCCCTGCACTGTAAATAAAACAAAGGAGTACACTGTAATCATTTTTTTTCAGATTGAGAGTAGCCGGTCAGCTCAAAAGGAATCAGGATAAAGACATTTCAATCAACCCACAAAACCAAGAACCCCACAATCAGTGCTATCAGTGCCTTCCAGTAATGACTACAACTTCTTCATATTTGCTGTTCACAAACAATTCACTCATGGGTTAAATATCCTTTCTTCTACTTTTATCATTTCAGACTCATCCCCTCCCTCTAACCTATGGGCGACATTATTTGCCTCTCATATTTAATCATTAATAAACTCACTCTTTTGTTAATTCAAGAAGGCCAAGTTAACTTGGCTCCTGTTAAAACAGAATTTGGTTCTGGGTAAAAGTTATTCACGAGGGAAGGGATTATTTAAATTAGTCTTGCTGCAACCAACTACGGGCAGCTGAATAACTTAGGGATGGCAATCCCCCTTTCTCAATTGAGAGTTTAACAATTTGGGGTATCCTCTCATAACTGTAATTAATGGAGAACCTTGTCTGGAGATTGATTGAGACAATAAACTTGCTCTTTCTTATCTTCCTCTGTGATGAAATTGTTTTAGCAAGTTGAAGTGACATAGCTAATTTTTCTTTCCATAACTTGGAGTGTCTGTCAGATGTGAAGGAGATTGAACCCTTGTACTGAGTGCGAGCTCAGCATAGTTAAGCACTTATTTTATACTAAGAGGACTGTAATGTTTAACTTTTAACTTTGTTCTTTTATTTTTTGATTTTATGCCTAGGTACCTTTGTACCTAAGATGCCACCAGGAATGGTGACATTGTATACTTTTCATTGTACTCAAGTACTTCTAAACTTGAGTACATGTGACAATAAAATCTAATTCTAATCCTAAGTTTTTTGCTTGGACACTTGAGCCTTCCTTTCAGAGGTTTGCCCTGTCAAGGTGATAAAACTAAAACCACCTCGGCCTCCTCTAGTAGTTCCCAGCATCACAGATACCAGTCTTCAGTGAATTCGAGTCACTCCATGTGATATCAAGAAATGTTTGGAGCAAAGGCTACAGGCCCTGACAACATTTCAGCAAAAGTGTTGAAGACTTGTGGTCTAGAACTTGCCACTCCCCTAGTCAAGCTGTTCCAGTCCAGTTACATTACTGGCATCTACCCGACGATATAGAAATTGCTCAGGAAGATCCTGTACATAAAAAGTAGGACAAATTCAACCCAGCCAATTACCGCCCTAATAGTCTCCTCTCCATCATCAGAACAGTAATGGTAAGTGTCATTAACAGTGTTATCAAGCAAGATCTGCTCATCAATCTTCTCAGTGACCTCCAGTTTGGGTTCTGCTAGGCTCACTCAATACAGCCTTGGTTCAAACACTGACAAAAGAGCTGAATTCCAAAGGTGAGGTGAGAGTGACAGCCCCTGACATCAAGGCTATATTCAACCAAGTGTGACATCAAGGAGCCCTAGCAAAACTGGAATCAATGGGTATTGGGGGCAAATTCTCCAGTAGTTGGAATCATACCTGGAACATAGGAAAATAGTCATGGTTGTTGGAGGTCATTCATCACTGCTCCAGGCCACCTGTGCAGGAGTTCCACAGGGTAGTGTCCTTGGCCCAACCATCTTCAGTTGTTTTATCAGTGACCTTCCCTCCATCACAAGGTCAGAAGTGGTAATGTTTGCTAATGATTGCACAATGTTCACCACCATTTGCGATGGCTCAGATACTGAAGAAATTCATGTTCAAATGCAATAAGATCTGGACAATATCCAGACTTGGGTTGAGAAGTGACAAGTAACATTCGTGCCACACAAATGCCAAGCTATGACCATCATGAACAAGAGACTATCTAACAACTATCCCTTAACATTCAATGGTGTTACCATCACTCAATCCCTTATTATCAGCATTCTGGGGGTTATCGTTAACCAGAAACTCAACTGGATTCACCACATAAACACAGTAGCTACAAGAGCAGGTTTGAGGCTGGGAATACTAAGATGAATAACTCATCTCCTAATCCCCTAAATGCCTGTCCACCACCTACATAGCACAATTCAAAAGTGTGATAAAATACTCCTCACTTGCCTGGATGAGTGCAGCCTCAACAACTTGCAAAAATCTTGGTTCCTACTGTACAAAGCAGCCTTCTTGATTGGCATTACATCCACAAGCATCCATTCCCTCCACTACTGATGCTCAGTTGCAACGGTGTGTAATATCTACAAGATGCACTGGAGAAATTCACTAAAGATTCTACAGTTCTCTCTTCACCTATAACCATCTTATGGATACCTTCTCTTAAATATTTTATCCTCATCAGCTTCAATTGTCCCAACCAGAAAAATCCTTTTCCTTTAATTTTTACTCCCTCTAACCAGTACCACTTCAATTTTTTTAAAGCTGATTTCTCTGTGGATTATGTATCAATGCATTTTCATTTAAATATTTTTCTTGGTCGTTAGGGCACAATAATCACTTTGTCAAGTGGGTGAACATCAGTGTGTTCTTCAGTGCTCTTTCCCCATGCATTCCCTCAGTGGGTTACTTCAGATGTAACAAATTACTTCTGCCCACTTAGACCTGTATCTCAAGATTATATTGCACATTCTTAGCTTCCAGGTGATCTTATTGGAAAGATCAAACGTGGGAGGAAGAGGAAGGTATGTATATGCTTCCCACTTGATTCTGATGTTTCGGGTGATGGACAAATCATCCAATTCAGTTGTTTTAAAAATGTTTTATTGGTACTGGCACACAAATTTCCCAGAGAAAGCTGTCAATTAATTAATTTCATCTACACTTTCCTTTCACTTGATATATCCATTTAGCTGCACTTAAGGTGAGTTATTACAATTTGATATTGTGTAATTTTCATGTCACTATCTTTAATTCTGAGTTGGCCATACTTGATTACCATTCCACTGTGCTGTATGACTTTATGACTCTAATTTATAAGTTGGAAGATGTGCAGTAACATTTCTAAAATGTCTGCCAGGTGAAAGAATTAACTCTGTGCTGGTTTGAAAAGGAGTAAGCCAATATATTCACCAAGTAGCATCATTTCACAATTTTGTATTTTGTATTCAGGAAATAAAGGGTTTTCCTGATAATTTGAAGCATTACTTTTAAATGTCATTTGGAGTCATAGAGTCATGGAGTCATACAGCATGGAAACAGACCCTTCAGTCCAACCAGTCCACGCTGACCATAATCCCAAACTAAACTTTTCCTAACTGCTTGCACTTTGCCCATATCCTTCCAAACTTTTCTTATTCATGTATTTAAGTAAACATCTTTTAAACATTGTAACTCAACTGCAGCCACGACTTTCTCTGGACGTTCATTCCACACATAAACCACTCTCTATGTCAAAAAAATTGCCCCTCATGTCTTTTTAAAATCTTTCTCCTCTCACTTTAAAAGTATGCCCCTCGTCTTGAAATTCTGTATCCCAGGAAAAAATAACATCTGCCATTCATCATATCTACACTCCTTAAGATTTTCTAAACCTCTATAAGGTCATTCCTCAACCTCCTATGCTCCAATGAAAAATGTTCCAGCCTATCCAGCCTCTCGCTATAACACAAACCCTCCATTTGTAGCAACATCCTGGTAAATTTCTTCTGAACCTTCTCCAGCTTATAACAGGATGACTAGAACTAGACAAAGTATTCCAGAAAAGGCCACACTAATTACAACAGATTACAACAGGAACTTGACTAGATGGCCAATGGGCTGAAAAGAGGCAGGTGTAGTTTAATTCAGATAAATGCAAGGTGCTGCATTTTAGGAAAGCAAATCTTAGCAGGACTTATACACTTAATGGTAAGGTCCTAGGGAGTGTTGCTGAACAAAGAGACCTTGGAGTGCAGTTTCACAGCTCCTTAAAAGTGGAGTCGCAGGTAGTTAGGATAGTGAAGAAGGCGTTTGGTTTGCTTTCCTTTATTGGCCAGAGTATTGAATACAGGAGTTGGGAGGTCATGTTGCGGCTGTACAGGACATTGGTAAGGCCACTGTTGGAATATTGCATGCAATTCTAGTCTCCTTCCTATTGGAAAGATGTTATGAAACCTGAAAGGGTTCAGAAAAGATTTACAAGAATGTTGCCAGGGTTGGAGGATTTGAGCTATAGGGAGAGGCTGAACAGGCTATGGCTGTTATCCCTGGAGTGTCGGAGGCTGAAGGTGACCTTATAGAGGTTTACAAAATAATGAGGGGCATGGATAGGATAAATGGACAATGTCTTTTTCCTGAGGTTCAGGAGTCCAGAACTAGACGGCATAGGTTTAGGGTGAGAGGGGAAAAATATTAAAGAGACCTAAGGGACAACTTTTTCATGCAGAGGGTAGTATATGTATGGAATGAGCTGCCAGATGAAGTGGTGGAGGCTGGTACAATTGCAATATTTAAGAAGCATTTGGATGGGTATATGAATAGGAAGGGTTTGGAGGGATATGGGCCAAGTGCTGGCATGTGGGACTAGATTGGGTTGGGATATCTGGTCGGCATGGACGGGTTGGACCGAAGGGTCTGTTTCCATGCTGTACATCTCTATGACTCTAATGCCTTGTGCAGTCTCAACATAACGTCCTAACGCCTATACTCAAACGTCTGAGAAATGAAGGCAGGCTGGCTAAACACCTTCTTAATCACCCTGTCTATATGTACCTGATCCCCTAGGTCTCTCTATTCTATAACACTACCTAGCACCACTTTTAAGTGCATAAGGTCTGTCTTTATTTGTTTTACCAAAATGTCATTCCTTGTATTTATCCAAATTAAACTCCAATAGCCACTCTTTAGCCCATTGGCCCAATTCATCAGGATCTCTTTGCAATCTTAGATAACCTTCTTCACTGTCCACTATGAAACCAATTTTGGTGTCATCCACAAAATCACAAACCATGTCTTCCATATCCTTATCTTAATCATTTATATAAATGACAAATAGAAATGGATCCAGTACCAATCCCTGTGGAGTACCAATGGTAACAGGCCTCCAGTCCAAAAAAACAGCCCTCTACCACCACTCTGTCTACTGCCATTAAGTCAATTTTGTACTTGGTTAGCAAGCTCACCCTGAAACCTATGTGATCTAACTGTACTAATTAGTCTACGATGCGGAGCCTTGTCAAAGGCTTTACTAAAGTCTAAATAAACAATGTCTACCGCTTTGCCCTCATCAATCTTCTTGGTTACTTCCTCAAAAAATTCAATCAACTTTGTAAGACATGATTCTCTTGCACAAAGGCATGCTGGCTATCCTTAATCATTCCTTGCCTCTCCAAATGCATATATATCATATATTTCAAAATCACCTCCACTTCTGGGTAATCCAAGATGGAGGATAGGAAAAAATTATGGCTCTAAGAGCTGCTCCTTTTTTTTTAGGTATTTTAGGTGTTGGAGGTGATTTCTTCAAATTTGAGGAGCTATAATTACTGTTTTAGAAGCTGTTGCATTGTTTTGGAACTTTGGGGGAAAATATATATGGGGCAGCACGGTGACACAGTGGTTAGCACTGCTGCCTCACAGCACCAGAGACCCAGGTTCAATTCCCACCTCAGGCAACTGTCAGTGTGGAGTTTGCACATTCTCCCCGTGTCTGCATGGGTTTCCTCCGGGTGCTCTGGTTTCCTCCCACAGTCCAAAAATGTGCAGGTTAGGTGAATCGGCCATGCTAAATTGCCCGTAGTGTTAGGTGAAGGGGTAAATGTAGAGGAATGGGTCCGGGTGGGTTGCTCTTTGGAGGGTCGGTGTAGACTTGTTGGGCCAAAGGGCCTGTTTCTACACTGTAAGTAATCTAATCTAAAAAAAACAATGATCCTTTAAAATGGAGGAAGAGAGTTAAAGGCAGTGACCACATAATCAGACAAAGAAACCTATAATGCTGTCTGACACAGTAGTGAATCTGGACACCAACAGCCTTTGCTGTTTGGGTTCAAGTGTCTCTGAACATCGGAGTGTGCCTAAGGAAAAACTAACAAACAGCGAAATTCACAGCTGGCCTTGGGTGAACCTATATAGGGGAGCTCACAGCAAAGGAGAAGCTAAGTGCATAGTTTTTATGTGTAACCCTACAGTAAGTCTACAATGGTGAGTAGTGTGGGTTCTTTTTTGATTATATCTTTTATTCAGTTCTATCTCTTGATTAAATTTTAAAAGTGTAAAACATAGGTTCTAAATTAGCTTGTAGCAGTGTGTTTTACAGCAGTAAGGTAGTGCTATTTTCTAAATCTGTAGATTGTTAAGGAGCAAGCTGGCCTTAAGTAGAGTGATGTGTTCTTCCTGTTGGCTATGGGAGATCAGGAAGAGTTCCCATGTTACTGATGATTATGTCTGCAGAAAGTGTCTTTGGTTGTGAATCCTATCAGATCGTATGGACCGATTGGAGTGGCTGTTAGAGGCAAGGAGGAATTTACGAGGGCAATGGGATGTGTTGGATGGCAGTTATAGGAAGAGAGAAAAACCACAGATACAGGCAGGTAGATGGGTTACCTCCAGGAAAGGCGGGAGAGGGAGGTAGGTAGTGCAGGAGTCTTTTGTGGCTATCCCCATGTCAAACAAGTATGCTGGTTTGGAAAATCTAGAGGGTGGTGGATTCTCAGGGGAATGTAGCATGAACATCCAAGTTTCTGATACCGAAACTGACTCTAATGTAATGAGGAGTATGTCAGGATCCAAGCAATCAATTGTGATGGTGTCTCTCTAGTCAGAAGCACAGACAGATGTTTCTGTGGCTAACTGTGAGAAATCAGAATGATGTGTTGCTTCCCTGGTGCCAGGATCAATGATATCGCAGCGAGAGTGAGGATTATTCTCAAAGGGGAGTGGGACCAGCAGGAGATCATTGTACATAATGGAACTAACAACATAGGAGGGGAAAAGGATGAGATTCTAAAGGGAGAAAATAGAAAGTTTGGGAGGAATTTCAGAAGGACGTCCTCGAAAGTATTAATATCTGGATTACTCCAATTGCTACGAGCTAGTGAGTATAGGAATAGGAGGACAGAGCAGATGAATGCCTGGCTGAGGAGCTGGTGCAGGGGAGAAGGATTCACATCTTTGGATCTTTGGAATTCTACTGGGGTAGAAATGACCTGTACAAGAGGGACAGATTGAACCTAAATTGGAAAGGGACTAATATACTGGCAAGGAGATTTGCTAGAGCTGTTCAGGAGAATTTAAACTAGTGGGGAGGGTGAGATCCAGGGAGATAGTGAGGACAGAGATCAGTCTGAGACTGGTAGAGTTGGGAAAAGGAGCAAGTCAAACAGTCAGGACAGGTAGGAACAAAACAGAAAATGAGTTAACACTGATAAATTAAACTGCATTTATTTCAATGCAAGAGGCCTAACAGGGAACTCATGGCATGTTTAGGAATATGGGACTGAGTTATCATAGGAAGTATAGAGACGAAGTCCAAGGGAAACAAGAGAAGAGTGGAATTGGTGGTTTTGATAAGGGAAAACATTATGGCTGTACTTAGGGAGGTTATTCCTGGGAACATGTACAGGGAGGTTTTTTGGGTGGAACTGAGAAATAAGAAAGGGCTGATCATCCTATTGGGATTGTACTATGGACCCGACCTCCAATAGTCTATATTTGGGAAATAAAGCAGGGCAGGTGATTGAGGTGTCAGTTGGGAGCACTTTGGGGCCAGCAACCATAATACTATAAGTTTTAAAATTGTGATGGAAAAGAATAGACTGGATCTAAAAGTTTAAGTTCTAAATTAGAGGAAGGCCTCTATTTATGGCATTAGGCAAAAACCTTCAAAAGTTGGTTGGGGGCAGATGTTTGCAGGTAAAGGGACAGCAAGAAAACGGGAAGCCTTCAAAAATATGGTAATGAGAGTCCAAAGACAATATGTTCCTGTTCGGGTGAAAGGAAAGGCTGGTAGGTGAAGGGAATGCTGGATGACAAAACAAATTGCGATTTTAGTCAAGAAAAAGAAGGAAGCATGTGTCAGGTATAGACAGCAGAGATCGAGTGAATCCTTAGAAGAGTATAAAGGCAGTAGGAGTACAGTAGAACCTTGATTATCTGAAAGAGATGGGCGGGCAGCATTTTGTTTGAATAATTGATTGCTCGGATAACCAATCTGATCGTAAACAAGCGGTAATTTATGAGTGCCGGTTATCTGAACATTTCTCAGTTATCCGGCAATGCATGCCATAATGCTGTATAACCGATCACTGAATGCTGAGTTGCCTAATGCCGTTTTTATGCGACCCTGAATCTTGTTTGGATAATCCAAAATTCGGTTAATTGATGTTCGGATAACTGAGATTGTACTGTATACTTAAGAGGGAAGTCAGGATGGTAAAAAGGAGACATGAGATAGCTTTGGCAAATAGTGTTTCGGAGAATTCAAAGAGATTCTATAAATACATTAAAAACAAAAGATAACAAGGGAGAGAATAGGACCCCTCAAAGATCAGCAAGCTAGCCTATATGTGAAACCGAATGAGATGGGGGAGATACTAAATGAATATTTTGCATTAGTTTTTACTGTGGAGAAAGACTGGAAAGATAAAGAATATGGGGAAATAGATGTTGACATGTTGAAATGCAAAAAGGTGGATAGATCTCTAGGACCCGATCGGGTGTACCCTCGATCTCTGTGGGAAGCTAGAGAAGTAATTGCTGGACCCTTTGCTGAGATATTTGTATTATTGCTGGTCACAGCTGAGGTGCCGGATGACTAGAAGATGACTAATGTGGTGCCACTGTTTAAGAAAGTTGGTAAGGAAAACCCAGAGAACTATAGACCTGACATCAGTGATGGGCAATTTGTTGAAGGAAATCCTGAGAGATACAATTTACATGTATTTGGAAAGACAAGAACTGATTAGGGGTAGTCAGCATGACTTTGTGCGGGGGAAATCATGCTTTACAAATTTGATTGAGTTTTTTGGAGAAGTAACAAAAAGAATTGATGAGGACAGAGTGGTAGACAGGATCTATATGGAGAAAGTGAGGGTTGCAGATGCTGGAGTACCAGAATTGAAAAATGTGGTGCTGGAAAAACACAGCAGGCCAGGCAGCATCCGAGGAGCAGGAGAATCGATGTTTCGGGCATAAGCCTTTATTCCTTAAATCAATTTTCAATTTCTGAGTTCAGATTGGATTTCTGCCAAACTTCAGCTGTTTTGAGAAGAAATCACAACGTTTCATAGCACAGAAAGTCACTTTTCAAACTGCTTCCCATTTCATTTTGTGTTCACAAGGGAATTTTGAACAATATTCCATTTAGCACTGACATGACTGGAATATAAGGTGTACTCTAATTGTAACATTTATGGAATCTCCTTGTAAATACACTCAGATTTTCAATAAGAGCATCATTAACCTCATTGGGACAAACAGACTTGTGCATACTTTTGACCTCTCCTCTAACCACACCAGAGTATCCAGTACCCATCCCTTCTTCCTCTGTCCAAGTGACATTGAACACTGGCTTCGAACCCCTACACTGGAGAGTTGAGGCAGACGGGTAAGTGGTTTCAACTATGCTCTAGCACCAGCTGGAATCACTGGGAGAGCTTCTTTCTCCAACACCATTGCAGGAAATTCCAAATGGCAAAGGATGCTTATATTGAACATTTTCAGAATTTATGGTGAGCCTTATATGGAGACTGGATAGTGGTTATGGATAATTGTGACAGAGGAGTCAAAATCAACTAGTATTATTTTCTGAAGGCCTCCACGACCAATTATCTTCAGTACAGACTATCAATGGAGGCCATTGGGAGTCATCACAACTCTGGTTGTTAGCCTGTGATTTCAGGTCACTTTTGCATGCATTTGCCAAGACCCCTATCTGTTCCTCACAACTTCTATTGTTACCTCCATTCTCTCTAGTTCTGTTCTCTGGGTTATGACCCAACTATATGTGATAAGAGTGAGACTTGCTCATATTGTTAGCCTTTTGCCCTGCATGCTTATTATGGCAATCATGGGAATAGTAATCCAGCAGTAGAAACAAGAATACCCATTTCTTGCATCATGCTTTTAAATGTCCAAACTTCTAACTGGGCAAGGGACTCTTGACATCTGCTATGTTATTCTTTCTTGAACACCCTATCTAATCAACTCATTCCAGTCCACTGCTTTAATTTTGTAAACGTTTAATCCACTACAGGCTGATGGCTAGGACATTTTCAGAAGAAAAGATCTTGAAATTTGGGGAGGTGCAGATATTCACCATCATCTGGTTCGGTTCCTCCTCCAACCAGTTCTTCTGGTAATAGTCATGAAGCCTCTCTGCAAATACACTGGGGCTTTCAATGGGGTCTGTTTGACACTACCCAATATTTGGTGGAAATCAATATTCTCGTTTCCCCAATACCTGCCTTATATTGTACTCTAATCCTTTGAACAGCCTATGCCCAACTTACAGCAGTTCAATTTTCTTTTCATGTCAATGGAGCTTCACCTAGGGAGAGACTATTTAAATTCAGTATTTTCAAACTCTGGATACTACATCTTAAACATTTCCCATTTGAGGAGGAGTATGTTGGAACTCAAATCCATTGTAATCCCCAAATCTTCCAACTGGACCCAATCCTGTATCCGCTGCTGCCATAATCAACAACATCTCCCTCCCCCACCCCAGACCCTATTCCAGTCCATACTGGGCCCACACTGCTGCTGGACCTGAGACTCTATTAGGACCCAACACTATTCCCACTCTGCACATCCTACTGGACCCATTATCTCTCACTGGCACCAACATGCCCCAAATATACAATCACTTGCTTGCCCCCTCTGCCACGTTGCACCCGGAGATCCATCTTATTGCTACCCTGCCCATGTGACTCCCTATCTCCTGGAATCCTATCCATTACACACCTGGCACCTTATCTCTGTATTCTAACCTCTCCGACTTGGCATCCTACCCAACCACCTATCACACTGATGCTTATTACTTATTCTTTCTTAGGACATATCAAAGTGGCTGTCTGTAATGCTAGATGTTACACTTAGAGAAGATGATTGCTCACTGCTGTGAGACAGTGACATGGTTGCATTCCCCAACTGTTCTACACTACAAGGGATTAGTCAGAAAGGAAGTATGGTTCTGCATTTCTGAAGGAGCCCTGAATGGAGTCTTTTGTTAAAAATGGAGTGCTCTTTCATTTCGCAAAAAAAAAGGAGAATGTCAGTTTGTGTGTGGTTGTCACACTTCATTACAATCTAACACAGCGCATTCTCAGCTTCTTAAATTTCAAGCCAACATACCTCAAGTGAAAAAGAAGCGAATACTGCAGATGTTGGAGATTTGAAATAAAAAGAGAGAAAATTCTGGATAAACTTCACACATCTGATAGTATAGAACATAGAACATAAAACAGTACAGCACAGAACAGGCCCTTCAGCCCACGATGTTGTGCCGACCACTGATCCTCATGTATGCATCCTCAAATTTCTGTGACCGTATGCATGTCCAGGAGTCTCTTAAATGTCCCCAATGACCTGCCTCCACAACTGCTGCTGGCAATGCATTCCATGCTCTCACAACTCTCTGTGTAAAGAACCCGCCTCTGACATCCCCTCTATACTTTCCTCCAACCAGCTTAAAACTATGACCCTTTGTGTTAGTCATTTCTGCCCTGGGAAATAGTCTCTGGCTATCGACTCTATCTATGCCTCTCATTATCTTGTATACCTCAATTAGGTCCCCTCTTCTCCTTTTCTCCAATGAAAAAAGTCCGAGCTCAGTCAACTTCTCCTCATAAGATAAGCCCTCCAGTCCAGCCAGCATCCTGGTAAACCTCCTCTGAACCCTCTCCAAAACATCCACATCTTTTCTAGGGTGACCAGAACTGGACGCAGTATTCCAAGTGCAGTCTAACCAAAGTTTATAGAGCTGCAACAAGATCTCACAACTCTTAAACTCAATACCCCTGTTAATGAAAGCCAAAACACAATATGCTTTCTTAACAACCCTGTCCACTTGGGTGGCCATTTTAAGGGATCTATGTATCTGCACCCCAAGATCCCTCTGTTCCTCCACACTGCCAAGAATCCTATCCTTAATCCTGTACTCAGCTTTCAAATTCGACCTTCCAAAATGCATCACCTCGCATTTATCCAGGTTGAACTCCATCTGCCACCTCTCAGCCCATCTCTGCATCCTGTCAATGTCCCCCTGCAGCCTACAATAGCCTTCTATACTGTCAATGACACCTCCAACCTTTGTGTCATCTGCAAACTTGCTGACCCATCCTTCAATCCCCTCATCCAAGTCATTAATAAAAATTACAAACAATAGAGGCCCAAGGACAGAGCCCTGTGGAACACCACTCACCACAGACTTCCAGGCAGAATATTGTCCTTCGACTACCACTCGCTGTCTTCTGTTGGCCAGCCAATTCTTTATCCAGACAGCTATGTTCCCCTGAATCCCATTCCTCCTGACCTTCTGAATGAGCCTACCATGGAGAACCTTATCAAATGCCTTGCTGAAGTCCAAATACACCACATCTACAGCTCGATCCTCATCAACTTTTCTAGTCACATCCTCAGAGAACTCGATAAGGTTTGTGAGGCCTGACCTGCCCCTCACAAAGCCGTGTTGACTGCATTTAATCAAGCCATGCTCTTCCAAATGGTCATAAATCCTATCCCTCAGAATCCTTTCTAACACTTTGCAGATGACAGACATGAGACTTACTGGTCTGTAATTGTTGGGGATTTCCCTATTTCCTTTCTTGAAGAGAGGAATTTCTTTTGCCTCTCTCCAATCCTCAGGTAGGACTCCAGTGGAGAGCGAGGATGAAAAGATCTTCGCAAGCGGCGAAGCAATTGCATTTCTCATTTCCCAAAGCAGCTGAGGACAAATCTGGTCCAGGCCTGGCGATTTGTCAATCTTAATGTTTGAAAAAATTTTCAGCACATCAGCTTCCTCTATCTCTATCCATTCCAGCATGCACACCTGCTCTTCAAAGGTTTCATTCACTACAAAGTTTGTTTCTTTCATAAAGACAGAAGCAAAAAACTCATTTAGGGCTTCCCCTACCTCCTCAGACTCCACACACAAATTCCCTATGCTATCCCTGATCGGCCCTACTCTTTCTTTGACCATTCTCCTATTCCTCACATAAGTGTGAAATGCCTTTGTGTTCTCCCTAATCCGTTCTGCCAAGCCTTTCTCGTGCCCCCTCCTGGCTCTCCTCAGATCGTTTTTAAGCTCCTTCCTCGCCTGCCTGTAATCCTGTAGAGCTGAGTTTGATCCTAGCTTCCTCCACCTTATGTAAGCTACCTTTTTCCTTTTGACGAGAAGCTCCACCGCTCTCGTCATCCAAGGTTCCTTTATCTTACCCCTTGCCTGTCTCAGAGGGACATATTTATTCATCACTTGCAACAGCTATTCCTTAAACAGTCTCCACATGTCTATAGTGTCTTTACCATGGAACAATTGCTCCCAACCCATGCTTCCTAACTCATGTCTAATCGCATCATAGTTTCCTCTTCCCCAATTAAATATCCTCCCATATTACCTAATCCTCTCCTTCTCCATAGCTATGTAGAATGTGAGGCAGTTGTGGTCACTATCACCAAAATGCTCTCCCACCACAAGATCTGATACCTGCCTCGGCTTGTTTCTGAGCACTAAGTCTAGAATGGCCTCTCTCCTCATCGGCCTGTCAACGTACTGAGTTAGGAAACCCTCCTGAACACACCTTACAAAAACAGCTCCATTCAAATCTTCTGCTCGAAGGAGGTTCCAATCAATATTGGGAAAGTTAAAGTCACCCATTACAACAACCCTACTACGTCCACACTTTTCCAAAATCTGCCGAGCTATGCTTTCTTCCATCTCCCTGCTGATATTGGGGGGCCTGCAGTAAACCCCTAAAGAGGTGACTGCTCCCTTGCTGTTCCTAATTTCCACCCATACTGACTCGGTAGGCAGATCTTCCTTGACAATGGAAGCTTCTGTAGCTGTGTATCAATTGAAAGAGAAGCAAATTAATGTTTTGAGTTCAGCTTCTTCTCCAGAACTCAATTCAATTCCTGTTGATGTCATTCCTGACATCATTGTTAGAATTTGGGGGTTCATGACCCAAATTAACGAATAAAGGAGGTTAATTGTTTATAAGAAGCTTTCAGATAGCTTGTTAAGAGGCTGCAGTGTAGATACAACAATTTAATAACTAAGACAAAAAAGTCGAAAACCAATGATAATTGAGGATGGCTTACTGATATCAAAGGATAAGCAGTCTGTTGGCATAGAGCGTATCATTTTCATTAAAGTTGCAAATGCAGCATCCTGCTCTGTAGGCAAAGTGTTTGGAAATTCTCTGCTAGGTCTTCCCTCAATCTCTTCTGATCCAAAATTCATCTGAAGAAGACAGCTTCCTGATAAGGATTGCCATCTAACCCTGAGTACTTGTTGATATACGAGAATTTCTGAAATCTGTTTGCTTACACATGTCAAACATCCATTCGAATTGTTTGAGACAATGGACATAGGACAGCTACTCATGACATCAGGATACCTATTCTCACCCTCATATGAAGATTAGTTTGCATTTTCTTAGGGCAGAAAAAAAGCTTTTATTTTCCAAACCAATGCATCGATATTGTTCTTTGATGTCAAACAACGAAATATACAGAAAATCAGAACAAGCGTAGGTCATTCAGCTTGTTAAGCCTGCTCAGCCATTGGAATATGATCAGGACTGATCATCCAACTCAGTAACTCGTTTCTGCTTTATCCCCACATTTTTTGATTGCTTTAGCCCGAAAACCATATTTAACTCCTTTATCAAAACATTCAATGCTTTATCCTCAACCACTTTCTGTGGCAAAGAATTCCACAGGCTCAACAGTCTTTGGATCAATGCATTTTTCTTCATCTCAGTCCTAAACGTTCCACTCCAGGTCCAGTGACTATGAATCATAGTTCAGGACTCCCAGGTCATTTGATACATCCTTCCTGCGTTTACCTGTCTAGTCCTGTTAGAATTACGAGGTTTTTTTAAATTAGATCCCACCTCATTCTTGTGGAGATACTGGAGATCAGAGTCAAGAATGGGGTGCTGGAAAAGCACAGTGGGTCAGGCAGTATCTGAGGTGCAAGAGGATCGACGTTTCGGGCAAAAGCCCTTCATCAGGAATGAGGCTGTGAGTGGAGGGTTGATGAGATAAATGGGAAGGGGTTGGGGCTGCGGGGAAGGTAGCAGAGAGTGTGATAGGTAGATGGAAGTGGGGGTAATGGTGATAACTCGGAGAGGAGGGTGGAGCAGGCGGGTGGAGGGAAGGAAGATGGACAGGTAGGACAGGTCAAGAGGGTGGTGCTGAGTTGGAAGGTTGGAACTGGGATAAGGTGAGGAGAGAGGAAATGAGGAAACTAGTGAAATCTACATTGATGGTGTAGGGTTGGAGGGTCCCAAGGCGGAAGATGATTCCCCCAGCTGTCATGTGGTTAGGGAGTGGCGATGAAGGAGGTCTGGGACCTGCATGTCCTTGGTGGAGTGGGAGGGGTAGTTGAAGTGTTCAGCCATGGGATTGTGGGTTTGGTTGCTGTGAGTATTTCAGAGATGTTCTCTGAAGCGCTCTGCAAGTAGGCTTCTGTCTCCTTAGTGTAGAGAAGACCGTGTCGAGAGCAACAGATACAGTAAGTGACACATGTGGAAGTGCAGGTGGCTGTGGAAGGCTCCGTTGGGGCCTTCGATGGAGGTGAGGGGGGAGATGTGGGTGCAGGTTTTCAATTCCTTTGGTGGCAGAAGAAGGTATCGGGAGGGGAGGGTGGGTTGGTGGGGGGTGTGGACCTGACAAGGGAGTTGTGGAGGGAACGGTATATATAGAAAGTGGGTAGGGGTGTGGAGGGAGATATATCTCTGGTGGTGGGGTCTGTTTGTAGATGGCAGAAATGGTGGAGAATAATGCGATGTATGTGGAGGTTGGTGGGGTGGAAGGTGTGGACCAGGGGTGTTCTATCCTTGTTGCGGTTGGAGGGGTGTGGTTCAAGGGTGGAGGTGTGGGATGTGGATGAGATGCACAGGAGGGCATCATCGACCATGTGGGAGGAGTAATTGCGGTCTTTAAAGAATGAGGTCATCTGGTGTGTTCTGTGGTGGTACTGGTCATGAGCCTAACCTATCCAGTCTCTATTTATAAGGCAGTCTTGTCATCCCAGAAATAAGTCTGGTAAACCTTTGTTGCAATTTCTCCACTGCCAGGACATCCTTCTTCAGATGAGGAGTCCAAAACTGTATCCCCATGCTCCAGCCTGTGGAACATTGTACCATTGGCTGTCTTTAATGTCACCTTCATTTTGACTTGCTTATTAACAATTGTTTATGCTTGGAGAAAACACTTAACTGCCAGAATAGTAGTTAAATTAGATGTCTTGGTACATAGGAAGTACTAAAAAATTAGAGAGACGCAGTTTCCAATACATATACCACTAGTTTGAAATCCAAATTCTACATATGATGTTAATAAATACATAATATATCTATATAAAGCACACTTTTCGTCACACTAATGCATATCATATGTACAGTGCTATTATATAAGCATCATGTGCTTAACGATATCATTCTGGAAATGTGAAAGCAGTTGAAAATATCTACCAGCCTTTCCTTTCACCTTAACAGGAATATATTGTTTCTGGATGGCACGATGGCACAGTGGTTAGCACTGCTGCCTCACAGCGCCTGAGACCCGGGTTCAATTCCCGCCTCAGGCGACTGACTGTGTGGAGTTTGCACGTTCTCCCCGTGTCTGCGTGGGTTTCCTCCGGGTGCTCCGGTTTCCTCCCACAGCCCAAAGATGTGCAGGTTAGGTGAATTGGCCATGCTAAATTGTCCGTAGTGTTAGGTAAGGAGTAAATGTAGGGGCATGGGTGGGTTGCGCTTCGGCGGGTCGGTGTGGACTTGTTGAGCCGAAGGGCCTGTTTCCACGCTGTAACGTAATGTAATCTAATCTAATCTGGACTCTCATTTTCCAGTTGTCCCTTTACCTGCTAACATCTGCCCCCAACAACTTTTAAAAGTTCTCATCTAATACCGTTAAAATTCGCCTCTCTCTAATTTAGATCTTCAACTTTTAGATCTGGTCTATCCTTTTCCATCACTATTTTAAAACTAATAGAATTATGGTTGCTGGCCCCAAAGTGCTCCCCCACTGACACCTCAGTCACCTGCCATTCCTTATTTCACAAGAGTAGGTCAAGGTTTACACCTTCTCAAGTAGGTACATCCACATACTGAATCAGAAAATGTTCTCTTCATCCAAACTGTGGCAGTCCCAGTCTATGTTTGGAAAGTTAAAATCCCCAGCCAGAACCACCCTTTTATTCTTACAGATAACTGAGATCTCCTTACAAATTTGTTTCTCAATTTCCCACTGACTACTTGAAGGTTTATGATACAATCCCGCTAAGGTGATAATCCCTTTGTTATTTCTCAGTTCCACCGAAATAACTTCCCTGGATGTCTTTCCGGGTATATCCTCCCTCAGTACAGCTGTAATACTATCTCTTATCAAAAACACCACTCCCCCTCCTCTCTTGCCTCCCTTTCTGTCCTTCATGTAACATTTGTATCCCGGAACATGAAGCTGCCAGTCCTGTACATTCTGAGCCATGTTTCTGTAATTGCTATGATATCTCACTTCCATGTTCTTAACCTTGCCCTGAGTTCATCTGCCTTCCCTGTTAGGCTTCTTGCATTGAGATAAATGCAATTTAATTTATCAGCCCTACCTTATTCTCTGCTTTGTCCCTGCCCTGACTCACTTCTTTTCTCAACTGTATCGATCTCTTGAGAACGATCAATTGAGTAACAAACTCAACTGAACCCAATGATTGCTGATTTCTGAACAGCTAAAGGACATTAGAAAAGAGGATAGTAGATAAATATGACGATGATGGAAACATTTTTTCAATGGCAGTAGCAAAACATAATAATAAATAATTGAGAGATTTAAGAGAGCCGGTTTTGGTGAAGGCACAGGGACATTAAAATTCCCTATCCTAGACAACAATGGATATTGAGTTTTTGAAGATATCAAAGGTAAGTTTTTTTAGTAAACAGGAGTGTTAAGGGTTATGGGGAGTCCAGCAACAATCAGAATAACCATGATCTTATTGAATGGTGGAATAGGCTCAAGAGGTTATATGGCTTACTCTTGCTCTTATTTCTAATTTTCTTATACTAGGAGCAACCAATCTACATCAGCCTTTCTGATTAATAACATTGCTACATTTTCAATATTTTAATATGGGTTCAAGACCAAAATTGAACATCTCAAACTAGCTTCAGATTTGGGCTTTGCTACAATTTGAGTTCTTAAACCATATCAGTTTGCTGATCCTAATGTAATTCACTCTTCTTCATTCAAAGAGTTAGAAGTTCAACAACTAAATATATCACATGGAATGTAATTTTGTTTTTGAAAGGGCAAGAGATCGGAACTTGACACTATTCACATTTCTGTTATAGTTCAAAGGGTTAATTATGATTAATCAAAAGAGAAAAGCTTATTACTGAATCTCACTATAGCATCTGGAAAAGAACTACTGATTGCACAAACTGCACAAAGGTTTGGGAGGTTCATCAAGTTGATGAAAGCCATGTTGATATTCTGTATCTTAAGTATTTGGCTGCCCCTTACCAAAGTGCCTTGTAAAAGGTTGCTAAGTAGGATTCAGTCTTGTTCGGGTTAGAGAGTATAGCTGTGGATAAAAAAATATTAACTGCGTTCTTATGGCTCAAATGCAGTTACAAACAATCAACACCTTTAATTCATATGCCCTAGTGCAGACCTGAGAGCAGGTTATGGCTGTCAGTTATCCATTTTTTACCGGTGATGTAAAGGAAGGGACATGAGAACTCTATGATAAAAAATGTGAAGTTATAGTGACAGTCCATTGTAAATTAGAAACTTGATTAATATCAAAAGACAGCTTGTTCAAAATTTGCTGTAACAATATTGAGAAGATAAATCAACAAAACTCTGTAAGAATTTACATCTAAACTAGATTTAAAGGCTGTCTTATTCTTATCCCTCCTTTCTCTTTGGGTAAGTAGATAAAGTTTTTTTATGTTCTGCTCTGATATTGTGGTCTTGTACCTGTTAGGCCAAGATACGGTAGGACTATGGGCTGAATCTTATCTTTATGGTGGTGTCTGAGGTGTGTCAATCTTTTTTGTAGGATTTATCACCACAACGCCTTGCAGATTTTCCCATCCTAACTTGCCAAACTTGCCACATCCATTACCTAACCTGCCCTTATAGTGTGTATACCATTCATCTTTGACCCCCATCTTATCGTGTTGCATTCTCAAACAACTTAGCACTCAATAGATATTAGTTGAAAGACCACAACCCATGTGGCTATAACATATTTAAAGGCTGCTGATCACTGGCATTCCTAAACTGCCCATCTCAGTCTAATGCAGAGTCTGAGCAGGTTGGTGAAAGGGAAAATGTTGCCATGATTTACCAACAGGTAAATGGAGCTCCTGGTGGACCAGGTAAAACAAAGGAATGGGGTAATATTCCTGGAGGACCAGTAGAGGAGGCCATGCCACTAGGCCCTGGTAGCCTTTGTCAAAAATCAATGCCATTATCAGGGTGCAGATACAGTTAGCAATGTTGAAAGTAGGTCAATGACCTGCTCTACCGTGCCAGTGTAAGTGCCACAATCGTCTCTCTGCCACCTCCCACTCACTCTTTGTCGACTACTGCACCAATGTCCCACCAAGCCTCTCACTCTGCCACTCTCGCTATTGCTTGCAACATCTCTCCCTCGCTCAGTCTCACCTCTCACAATCTCCCACACCACTATCACTTCATGGCTTACACACTGCACAACTATCACTCCAATGTTGTTGCAAGGACATTATGTTCAGGGATGTAAAACTAGCTCATGGACTAGACAAGGCTGCATCACTGGGGTCCTTGCTTGCTCTCATAATGTTCACTCACTGTCCCTACCTGAATGCTCATAGTATCTGAGCCTTTCATTCCCTTGCCTTGCCTTTTTGCACTTTGCCTTTTCAGACAGAGATATCAAACTCATATAACTGATGCTTTGTCATGTTGTTTAGTGCAGACACAAAGCTAGGAAGTATTCATAGTTTTCAGCAGGCTTTGATCAAGTCAAGGTAGAGAGCCTTCGTTCATGGGTTTCACAGTACAGTAAGTCAAAGGCAGCCTCCAATACCTGTCCAGGCCCTGCTCAACACGGCCAGAGTCAGAATCTTCTCCTCATTAGGGATGAGAAGTTGTGTGATGGTAAACATCACCTGCCCCAGCTCTTTCTGCCCTACTGTGGGTTAGAATGAGATAGGTAGGCATTATGGGAGATGAAAGTGGATGCCATAACTATTACAAATGATGCAGATGGGGAGTGAGTAGACAGCACAGAGGGCATGGAGGATTAGTGGTATCGGGGTGAGGGTGGGTGAGACTGAATGCAGAAGGTGTTGCAAGCAATAGCGAGAGTGGTAGAGCATGAGCCTTTGTGGGAGGCGGGTACAGTAGCAGAATCAGAGCGAGTGTGATGTATCGGAGTATGATGTGCTAGTCTCGGTAGCTATGAAAAGTGGTGTCTAAAAGTAAGTCTTTTCTTTTCATTTAAAGTTTTAAGTCTCAGCCAGCCATAACTCACCCCATTTTTAATGGTTAAAATTCAGCTCACAAAGCTCCTTACAATGGTGCAGTGAAGAAGTTTGTTGATATTGTTCCTCTGCTACTGGGCATTGCTCCAGATAGCTGAGATTGCTTCAACCTTGGACCAAGCTGATAAGGCATCATCTGGTGTTGTGGCCTTCACTCTTGGTCCTGGTGGAAGAGGAGACCCTGCATTAGAACATTCCCCTTCCTCCCCAGCCCACATGCAGCAGGACCTCCAGGTCCCTGCTACAAAGCAGAATGCCATTTTATTTTTGTCTGTCATTTCCAAAGCAAATGTGAGTAACTGCAGGACAGCACCAGACTGAGAGTGCACAATGGTCTTTCAAAATAGTGCAAGTGATGGGGATGCCAATGAATTTTGCAATAGCCACTGAGTGGTGAGTTGCCCTGGGAATGGCGTGTGGTAACAAGAAAGAGAATATGGATGTGAGAGGCAGCATGGGGCAGCATAGGTACTTAATGGAGCAAACTTGTTAAGGTACAGTAAGAACTTACTGGACTTTGCAGTGCCAAATGCTCAAAAGAATTCAATACAACTCAGACTTAGACTAGAAAGTGTAAGATTCAGCCCACACAACTGACCATGACACACTCCTCTGACCACAGAGTCATGGACTCCCTGACTGAAATCACCTTCAGTGGGCACCTTATAATTGCCAATCCCATGGCTGCAATGGGACTGTGCCCTTGATTTACTGTTCCAGGATCCCCTGACTGACAGATACTCCACAGACATCAGTGAGCAATTCTCCCTAAGACCATGAGACTTAATCCTCTGATCTGATTTCATCTATAGATGTAGTCAATGTGGTGGCATAAGGAACTTTGTAGTCTGAATTTTAACCACCAAAACTGGGTGACTCATGGTTGATTAAGAATTAAAACTTTAAGTGAAAAGGAAAAACTTACTTTAAAACAACACTTTTTACAGCTACCGAGACTAATAGTGTAGCCCATGGAATCCTAGGAAATTTGGCTAATTGGATTCAGAATTGACTGAGTGACAGGAAGCAGAGGGTGATGGTTGAGAGATTTCTTTGTGAATAGAAGTCTATTTTCTGTGGGGTTCCACAGGGATCAATGTTGGAGTCCTTGCTGTTTGTAGTTTGTATAAATGATATAGACTTGAATGTAGGAGGGTTGATTATTAAGTTCATGGATAATTCAAAAATTGGTAAGGTGGAAAGTAGTGAAGAGGGTAGCCTTAGATTATAAAAGGATATAGATAGATTGGTCAGATGAGCTAATCAGTGGCAAATGGAATTCAATCCAAATACTCATGAAGTGATGCACTTTGGAGCAGGACAGACAAGGGATGGGAATAGATAATGAGTGGTAGGCTCCTGGGATGCATCAAAGATCAGCAGGACCATGATGTACATGTCCATTAGTTCTTTAAGGTAGAGGGATAGGTAGAGAAAGTGGTTTCTGTGGTATATGGGATACTTGCCATTACTAGCCAAAGCAGAGTTTAAGAGCTGGGAGGTCATGATGGAACTGTGTAAGATGTTCTTTAGGCCAAAGCTAGAGTATTGTATAGAGCTCTGGAAACCACAATATGAGAGGGATGTGATTGCATTGGAAAGGGTACAGAGGAGATTTACTGGGATGCTGCCTAGTTGCAAAGTTTTATTATGAAGAGAGATTGGATAGCTTGACATTTTTTTTTTCCTTGGAGAGACTTGTAAGAGATGTATAGAATTATAAGGGTGATAGATAGGGTAGACAGGAAGAAACTTTCCCTCTGATGAAGGGATGAATGGCCGGGGCAACAAGTCTAAGGTACAGGGCAGACGGTTTCAGGGAATGTGAGGAAAATTTGGAACTCACTGTAAGGGTAGTAGAGGCAGAAACCCTCATAACATTTAAGAAATAATTAGATGCACACTTGTGATGCCAAGGCTGAGGGCCAAGGGCTGGAAAATGGCATTGGACTAGTTAGGTGGTTGTTTTTGACTGATGCAGATTTGATGGGCCAAATGACATCTTTTTCTCTGCTGTAGATTTCTATCACACTATTATCTCAAAGTGCATTGCAGTAAATGAAGCAATTTTGAAATTTTAGCCTGTTTGCGGAGTAGAAAGTACCAATTTGCACACATCAAATATCCACAAACAGCATTTAGTTAATGATTAGATAATCTGCTTAAATAACATTGACTGAGGGACAAACATGAACCAGAACATCAGGGAGGTAATTTTCCTATTCTCCTTCAGATAGCACTTGACAATATTTTACTTCCACATGAGAGGACAGATGGAGCCTAGGTTTATTGACGCACTGAAAAACGGCATCTGTGATAATGCAGCACTTACTCAGCATCGCACTGAAGTGTCAGCCTTGATTTTTATTCAGAAGTTCCAGAGTGATCTGAGGCAGGAATACTTTCAACAATCAATAGCTGTATTGTTTCAAACTTGAAATCAACTCACCTCATGTTAATCAAGATTTATGCATTTAGTACCCGCGGTGTTACAAGAATTACTTGTGAATGCCAAACAATTTTTCTCCCAGAACTCTGTTTGACCTTTCTGAGGTAACTTGGGGCATGTAGCCTTGAACCTTAACTCAATATCACTTTTGATAGCATTTTTAGTGTTTTGTTAAATCTAAAACAAATATTGGTCTGGAATCTATACTTGTAACCTCCCTTGTATTGTTCAGGCTTTATTATGTCTTCATATTAGTCCCATTCTGTTCAATTCTACTTCCAGTGGCTAAAAATGTTTGCACATATGAATCAATTTTATGTGTGTTTGTCATGAAATATTTTCTGATCAACAAGACAGATGATAGTTCAATTGAGTTCTTTACTACTGCAAGAAGCTGTGTAAAATTAGATTTGTTTCACATCAGTACTAAGTCTTTCCATTTCTCAAAGGGGAGGACGTTAAACACTTGAAGTTTGTCTGTTCACGATTGTCAGTTATCCACAGATTTGCTGTCAAAGTCTTGGTAAAGATTGCACAAACACATACTAAGAAAACAGGTAGTGATAAAGCCTAACCAATAACAAAAAAAAAGCAACAAAAGTAGATAAAAGTGATGTAGCAGACTTTAACACTAATAAATGAAGGCATATCGCTGAAATTCTTCAAGTACTGTGAACTGGAGCTTTGGGGTCTTGTGAGTGGATGTAACCTTTAATTAGAGCCTTGTCATATAGGGATGATGTCAAGAAATGCTACTTCACACTAAAGGCAATGGAAATCTTGGATTATCTCATGAAAATATCAAATGAAAATTTCAAAAGTGATATTGATAGGTTATTATTAGGATGGGATGTTAAGAATTACAAAGGTAAGTTGGGTGACAACATTAAGAGACAGAACAATCAAATCTCAAATAAAATAAAGGCTCTTGTGATGCAGTGTTAACGTCCCTACCTTTGGTCTGGAAGAGTTGGTTTAAGCCCCACCTGCTCCAGAGGTACATCATTACACATCTGAACAGATGAATTAACAATAACAATGACGACCAAAACTAACTAGCTGGGCTGACAGACCTACGGCTGTTGTACTCTTCTTAACGGAAAACTAGTTTAAAAAAAAACAAGGTTTCTGACAGCCTGATAAATATGGTCTGCACTATTTATTCAGCTTGGAAGCTGAAGCAGAAGTAGGATGCATCACAGCCATCCTATGGGAAATTGGATAAGATCACTTCCAGCAGTTGTTTTTAATTATTTATTTATGGGATGTGTACATTGCTAGCAGAACCTGTATTTGCTATACATCCCGAGGAGACAGCACAAACTCATAAAAAGCCCTGAAGGCAACCACTGTTGACCCTGAAATGTGTTAATTCCACCACCATGGAAAGGTATCTCTTTTTCTTTTTTTTCTTTGAGGAGGTTTTTCAGAAAATCAAAAAGGGAGTGCAAACGCCCACACCCAATATACACGTGGTCCACGGACCCCACAGCGCCACAGAACAAGCAGTTGGGCTGGGAGTCCGTGAACCACCGTAACCTGCGTTTGCAGGGGACTGCTGCGTGCAGCACCCTCCACCCCAGATCCCCGAGAGAAAGGGGGAGGACTCCCATGTAGAGAGCCCTTCACTGGGGATCCCCATCGCCAGGAGGCATCCCGAGAGTTTTTTTTAATTTTCTTTTTTTTAAGATAGGCAAACACCCGAGTGGCCAGTGACAAGCACTGCCCTTCACATCAAAGGGGGCACTCCTATTCTTTTTTTTTAACCCCCACACTACCACCTAAGTGTGGTAGTGCTTATTTTTTCCCCAGCACCCATGGGGTGTGTGTGTGTGTGTGTGTGTGTGTGTGTGTGTGTGTGTGTGTGTGTGTGTGTGTGTGTGTGCAGGTGCAGGTGCAGGTGCGAGACACAGTAAAAGACACAAAGTGCACGAATCTTTATTCAATGGAAGGGTATCTCAAATGTTCAATCAACAGCTGAAACTAGTTATTTCAAGCTGGTACTATTTTATAGAATGTAAGTGTTTTTCACAATTAAAAGGGTGATGCTATCAAGCCATTGGGATGAATTTTACCAGAAATAAGACTGTGTCAATTTGGGTGGACTTCATGGAGAATTTCTCTCCATGAGCCCTAATGGGTTTCTCATTTAATTCTCTGCAAGTCATCTCATTAGCAATGTAGAAGATATAGACACACTGCATCTGTTTCAACTTAAAAACAAATAGGCAATAGCCATTTGCTGCTCCAATTCTCAGTGAAATTGCACAACCAATCAGACTCAACTGCTTGGCTTAAAATTTAAACAAATCCTAATAGTTAAATGTAAGCCATCATTAATTGATGCATTCTCCATTACAACACCTCTTCTAATTAGAATCCACTTGCCCAAAAAATCAGAAATTTCCTCTCAAGTTGTAAAAATGTTGGTTCTCCCTTAAATTGGCATTCTTGCAAACTCTCTTGATGAGTGCAAGATGAAAAAGTGAGAAAATGTGTTTATTTTCAGCAATACTGAATGAAATGCATTGGTCATGGAATCATATTGTTTTAAAAAAGAACATATTGAAGTTATTAAAATAATTATTGCAAATGGAAGGTGAACTGGTTTAATGAGGCTAAAATTTGCATACCAAATGCAAACAAAATTGGAAGACAATAGCTCATTGGAACAAGATAGAGAACCTCTGAGGAAAAGTCACTTGACCTGAAATATTCAGAATTTTTTTAAAATTAAAGAAATTGAGTGTTTGGTTAACAAAATGAAGGAAGCATACATCAGGTATAGATAGGATAGAGTGAGTAAATCCTTAGAAGAGTATAAAGCCAGTGGAAGGAGACTTAAGAGGGAAATCAAGAGGGCAAAAAAGGGACATGAGATAAGTTTGGCAAATAGGGTTAGGGAGAATATAACAGGTTTTCACAAATACATTAAACACAAAAGGGTAATTAGGGAGGGAATAGGTCCCCTCAAAGATCAGCAAGGTGGTCTTTGTGTGGAGCTGCGGGAATTGGGGGGAGATACTAAATGATAACTTTGCATCAGTGTTTACTGTGGAAAAGGACATGGAAGATACAGAATGCAAGGAAATAGAAGGTAATATCTTGAAAAATGTCCATATTACAGAGGAGGAAGTGCTGGATGTCTTAAAACACATAAAAGTGGATAAATCCCCAGGACCTGATCAACTGTATCCTACAACTCTGTGGGAGGCTAGGGAAGTGATTGCTGGGCTCTTGCTGAGATATTTGTATCATTGATAATCACAGGTAAACTGTCAGAAGACTGGAGGTTGGCTAACGTGATGCTACTGTTTAAGAAAGGTGGTAAGGGCAAGTCAGGGAACTATAGACTGGTGAGCCTGATGTCAGTGGTGGGGAAGTTGTTGGAAGGGATCCTAAGGACAGAATGTACATGTATTTGGAAAGGCAAGAACTGATTAGGGGTAGTCAGCATGGTGTTGTGTGTGGGAAATCATGTCTTACAAACTTGATTGAGTTTTTTGAAGAAGTAACAAAGAGGATTGATGAGGGCAAAGTGGTGCACGTGATAAATATAGACTTCAGTGAGGCATTCGACAAGGTTCCCATGGGAGACTGGTTAGCAAGGTTCGATCTCATGGAATATTGGAACAACAAGCCATTTGGATTCAGAACTAGCTCAAAGGTAGAAGACAGAAGGTGGTGGTGGAGGGTAATTTTTCAGACAGGAGGCCTGTGACCAGTGGAGTG
Organism: Chiloscyllium plagiosum; assembly: GCF_037043375.1. Classification (NCBI taxonomy): domain Eukaryota; kingdom Metazoa; phylum Chordata; class Chondrichthyes; order Orectolobiformes; family Hemiscylliidae; genus Chiloscyllium; species Chiloscyllium plagiosum. The sequence goes on along the minus strand of NW_028270154.1, from coordinate 48,518,059 downwards.
CCACAAGGATTGGTGCTGGGTCTACTACTTTTTATCGTTTATATCAATGACCTGGATATGAGCATAAAAGATATACATAGTAAGTTTGCAGATGACACCAAAATTGGAGGTGTAGTGGACAGCGAAGAAGGTAACCTCAGATTACAATGAGGTCCTGATTAGATGGCCAATGGGTTGAGGAGTGGCAGATGGAGTTTAATTTAGATAAATGTGAGGTGCTGCATTTTGGGAAAGCAAATCTTAGCAAGACTTATACACTTAATGGTAAGGTCCTCGGGAGTGTTGCTGAACAAATAGCCCTTGGAGTGCAGGTTCATTGCTCCTTGAAAGTAGAGTTGCAGATAGATAGGATAGTGAAGAAGGTGCTTGGTATGGTTTCCTTTATTGGTCAAAGTATTGAGTACAGGAGTTGGGAGGTCATGTTGTGGCTGTACAGGACACTTTTGGAGTATTACGTGCAATTCTGGTCTCCGTCCTATTGGAAAGATGTTGTGAAACTTGAAAGGGTTCAGAAAAGATGTACAAGCATGTTGCCAGGGTTGGAGGATTTGAGCTACAAGGAGAGGTTGAATAGGCTAGGGCTGTTTTCCCTGGAGCGTCGGACGCTGATGGGGTGACCTTATCGAGGTTTATAAAATCACGAGGGGCATGGATAGGATAAATCGACGAAGTCTTTTCCCTGGGGTGGGAGGAGTCCAGAACTAGTGGGCATAGATTTAGTGTGAGAGGGGAAAGATATAAAAGAGACCTAAGGGGTAACTTTTTCACGCAGAGAGTGGTACGTGTATGGAATGAGCTGCCAGAGGAAGTGGTGGAGGCTGGTATAATTGCAACATTTAAGAGGCATTTGGGTGGGTATATGAATAAGAAGGGTTTGGAGGGATATAGGCCGGGTGCTGGCAGGTGGGACTCGATTGGGTTGGGATATCTGGTCAGCATGGACGGGTTGGACCGAAGGGTCTGTTTCCATGCTGTACATCTCTATGACTCTTGGAATGATTTAATTTAAATTAAGAAATGTACTTCTGCTTAAGTGTATTTTGACTACCTAACTATCAAATTAGACAGTTTGATTTTGTTTTAATGTGCAATTTCCTTTTGGCCTTGGGCATTCATGTTTCTTTCTATACAAGGTCAGTTTCAAATATATTCCATGTTTTATTAGAACTGCTATTAACTTAAGAAATAAACCAGAGACTGGCAGACTTAAACACGTAGCAAATTGCAAACAAGGAATTACAGCGCATGCTCTCAAGTTTACATCTTCACATCTGAGCTAAAAAAAGGTAGTCAATATAAAGATATAAAAATCATAAACCTGCAAGAACTTTTTCAAAAGATCCATAAACTGATAGGTGAGATCCACTTTACAGAGAGAACTGACTTGTGTGTGATATTGTATTTGATTTAAATGTCCAAAGATTGTGAAATTCAACTATTAAACTAACTTATTTGGAATAAAAGCATTGTGTGCTTACTGCAAAAAACTTACAGTGCAGGAAGATAGTGAGAAACAAAAGCTTTTCACTACAACTTAAAAACAGCTAATGTTTGTAAATGGTAAATATTACTATTTGGTTTATTGATTATGTAAAGTGACAATATTGGAAATACATGGCTGACCAGGTCGTGTAATGGACAAAACAAAACAGAGATAATACTTCAGGTTCATGTGTGATTTTTCAGTTAAATCAGTTTTGTAAGTAGGTAAATGACACATACATAATTGGTCAGCTATGATCTGGAAGGTTTTACTTTAAGTAAAAACTGGAAGTGCAGGAGAAAATGAGCAGGTCTGGCAGCATTTGCAGATCGAGAAACAAAATTAACGTTTCAAGTGCAGTATGACTTCTTCAGAATAGAAACATACTGGTTTTGAAATATTGACTGTTTCTTTTTCCACAGATCCTGCCAGAACTTCGATATTTCTCCAGCACTTCCTGTTTCCATTTGAGATTTCTGGCATCCACAAGTATTTGTTTTTATTAGCATTTGTTTAAATGATGCTTTTGTACAATGATCCAGTCTCTGCTGTGCTACTAATCCCACCGTAATGTTGTTTCAGCATGTGCATGCATTTACTCTACTTCACTTTCTGTTCATGCATTTCATCAATTTCAATCTTGTACAATGTGTACTTGTACAAAGTGTACTCTGTATAAACCCTATCCTGCTAATTCAAGTCCATCCTTCTAATATGTGACTTTTGTCCTGGGAATACTTGCACCATCATTCTTATAAAACAGGAATGATATGCCTTTAAAAACAAAATAGTTAAATTATAAGCAACAGGAGCAAGCTTAGGTCATTTAGTCCATTCATGCTGTTTACACCATTCAATAAGATCATGGCCGATTAGAACACGGCCTTAATCACAGATCCAGCATTCACTGATCTCTGGGGGTAGCGATTTCCAAAAACTAATGATTCTCTCAGAGAAGGAATTTCTGCTCATTTCCATCTTAAGTTGGAAAGGTTTATTCCTAAACTCCTTCCCATAATTGTAGATTTGGGAGGTATTGGGCGGAATCCTGTTGAGATGTTGGAGATCTCACATTCTGTCTGAATGTTATAGAGTCATAGAGATGTACAGCATGGAAACAGAACCTTTGGTCCAGCCTGTCCATGCTGACCAGATATCCCAACCCAATCTAGTCCCACCTGCCAGCACCCAGCCCATATCCCTTTAAACCCTTCCTATTCATATATCCATCCAAGTGCCTCTTAAATGTTGCAATTGTACCACTACTTCCTCTGGAAGCTCATTCCATACATGTACCAACCTCTGTGTGAAAATGTTACCCCTTAGATCTCTTTTATATCTTTCCCCTCTCACCCTAAACCTATGACCTCTAGTTCTGGACTCCCCAACCCAGGGAAAAGACTGTCTATTTATCCTATCCATGCCCGTCATAATTTTGTAAACCTCTATAAGGTCACCCCTCAGCCTCCGACGCTCCAGGGAAAACAGCACCAGCCTGTTCATCCTCTCCTTATAGCTCAAATCCTCCAACTTTGGCAACATCCTTGTAAATCTTTTCTGAACCCTTTCAAGTTTCACAACATCTTTCCGATAGGGAGGAGACCAGAATTGCACACAATATTCAAAAAATGGCCCAACCAATTACCTGTATAGCTGCAACATGACCTCCCAAATCCTGTAGGCAAAAGTGAGGACTGCAGATGCTGAAAACCAGAGTTTAGATCAGAGTGGTGCTGGAAAAGCACAGCAGGTCAGACAGCATCCGAGGAGCAGGAAAATCGACGTTTCGGGCAAAAGCCCTTCATCTGGAATAGAGGCAGGAAGCCTCAGGGTGGAGAGATAATTGGAGGGTGAGGGGGGGGAGAAGGAACTCTCTAAGATCGGATGCTGCCTGACCTACTGTGCTTTTCCACCACCACTCTGATCTAAACTCCCAACTCCTGTACTCAATGTTCTGACCAATAAAGGAAAGCATACCAAACGCCTTCTTCACTATCCTATCTACCTGCAACTCCACTTCCAAGGAGCTATGAACCTGCACTCCAAGGTCTCTTTGTTCAGCAACACTCCCTAGGACCTTACCATTAAGTGTCTAAGTCCTGCTAAGATTTGCTTTCCCAAAATGCAGCACCTCGTATTTATCTGAATTAAACACCATATACCACTTCTTTAGCCCATTGGCCCATCTGATCAAGATCCTGTTGTAATCTGAGGTTACCTTCTTCACTGTCCACCACACCTCCAATTTTGGTGTCATCTTCAAACTTACTAACCATACCTCCTTTGACTCTGTACAGCAAGTTCTGGCATACAGTAAACCAATCAGGCAATAGTGAGCTAAAGTATGCCTTTGCCTGAAATCAATACTCCAGCACCCAAGTGGTTGTAACTCTCTTCCTTAAACAAAGTGGAAGCAAAGTCCATCAGTATTTTTAAAGCATATGTGGATAGATTCTTGTTAAATAAGAGGGTGAAAAGTTATCAGCGGTGGGTGGGAATTCAAATTTGAAATTACAATCAGAATCAGCTATGATCTTGTTGAATGCTGGAGTATGCTTGCAGTTCTGAACGATTTATTCCTACTCTTAATTCATAGGTGTGGAGATATGTTCATAAGTATTGCCAGCCAATTACAGCCTGTCATTCTTATGTTCAGCAGCACCACTCCGTTGATCCTGGCTGCTGAAGGGAGAAGACTCATGGTGTCCCAGAATTACAGGGCAGCTCAGGCCAAATGTAATTATTGTACGAGAGTTTTGCAAGGTAAGGCTCAATAGCAAGGGCAAGAGTATGATTCCAAATGAGCACTCCTTTCTAGTCAGACATCCAATCCTAAGTACTTATGCCAGGCTGGGAAGGTCAAGCATGAAGCAATTTGTTCATGATACATAGATATATGTTTGCTCAGCCATCATTTATCTTGCCTAATTGACCTTAAGAAGGTAACCCTGAGATGTTGCATTAAACTGTTGCAATTTTTGATGTGTAGGAACACATACAGTAACCAAAGGCATGTAGATTGAGTTAGGGCACAGACCAACCACAATCGCAGGCTTGAAGGGATGAATGGCCAAACCCTGTTCCAATACTCCTACCTCTTATGTCCTGTGTTGCTGTGGGTTCTAGGATTTTGACTGAGCTACAGTTAAACGATGATGAAGTAGTTCCAAATCAGATTAGTGTCTAGCTTGGAGGGAAACTTCTGCATGTGATGGTATTCCAATGCATCTGCGATTCTTGTTCTTCTAGGTGGTAGAGATTCTGGGTTTGGAATGCGTTATTGAAGGGGCCTTGATGAGTTGCAGCACCGCATATTGTAGATGCTCCTTACCAACACGAACTAGTCCCTGTGATGAAAGATGTAAATGTGGAAAGTGTGCTAATCAAGTGATCTGTTTTAATTTTGAGCTTCTTAAATGGTGTTGCAGCTGCAGTCATTTAAGCTAGTGTTGAGGATTCCATCACACTCCTGGCATGTGCTTTATCGAACCAGCAAATAGAATCATATAATCTCGAAAGTGCGAATAGAGGCCATTTGGCCTATCGTGTCTGCACTGACTCTCCAAAGACCCAACCTCCTATTCTATCCTCGTAAACTTGCATTCACCAATGTTAATCCACCTGGCTCATACATCCCTGGCCACTACAGACAATTTCATATGACCAAGCCACCTAATCTGCACATCTTTGGACTGTAGAAGGAAACCCGAGCACCTAGCAGAAATCCACACAGACACAAGAAAATATGCAAACTTCCCACAGAGAGTTACCCAAATCTGAAATTGAATCTGGGTCCCTGATGCTGTGAGGCAGCAGTGTTAACTACTGAGCCACCATGCAGTGCTATATGTGATACAAAGTACAAATAGACGATCCTTTATCCAAACATCCAAAAACTGAAAAACTCCGAAATCCAAAGGTTTTTTTGTGAAGTTTTTCTCATTAACAAGATTGCTTGGCATGCAAACAGTTAACCCAAGTCGAAACCCAATTGATGCATGTCACTCAAATGCAACGTGGGGGTGTGTGGCCAAGCACCGACTGGCCTGCTCTTACTTAGAAGTCTGCTCCTCCGGTAAGATTTTTAAAAAATTCACCATTAAACTTACTTATTCTGAAAATCGAAAAACTCCGAATTCAGGAAAACAGCTGGTCCTGAGCATTTCGGATAAAGGATCGTCTACCTGTATTTAGGAGCCCAAAGGTGAGGCACTTTCTGCAGAATTCCTAGCTTCTGATCTGCTCTTGTTGTCACCTTATTTACATGACTGGTCCATTTGAGTTCTGATCAACTGTTGCCCTCAGGCTGTCATTAGTGGAGGATTCAGCAATGGCAATGTTATCAAATATCATAGGAAGATGGTTAAGGTCTTTACTGATCGTGACAGTCAGTTTGCCTAACACCTTGAGGCATTCATGTTACTTGCCTATATGAGCCCAAACCCAACATTGTTCACATCCTACTACATATGAAGAAGATGATCAGTTAAAGTGATTGAAGAGTTGTAGATGGTGCTGCAATCAGCAAGCATCCCCACATTGACCTCATGTTGGAGCAGGAAGCCAATAGTGTTCCTATAAAACATCATCATGTCACATTAGATCCCTTCCTTCCTCCAAGCTTTCCATCAGAAAAGGTGAGAGGTTCGTCCAACCCTTCACAGCCACCCTGTCAAGGTTCTTCTTAACTTCATATATTTCAATCAAATTAGCTATTATTCTTCCAAATGCCAATGAATACACTTGCTCAACCTGCTCAATCTTTTCCTTGCAAGGCAAGCCTTTCATCACAAGAACGAGCCCAGTGAATCTTTGCTGTACTGATTCCAATGCAAATATATCTTCCTTGGAATGGGCAGCACTGTGACACAGTGGTTAGCACTGTTGTCTCATAGCACCAGAAACCTGGGTTCAATTCCCATCTCAGGCAACTGTCTGTGTGGAGTTTGCACATTCTCCCTGCCATGCTAAATTGCCAGTAGTGTTAAGTGAAGGTGTAAATGTAAGGGAATGGGCCTGAGTGGGTTGCTCTTCAGAGGGTCAGTGTGAATGTGTTGGGCTGAAGGGCCTGTTTCTACACCATAAGTAATCTAATCTTATGTAAGGTGACAATACTGCACATAGGACTGTGGATGTCATCTTACCAAAGTTGTGTTCAGTTGTGGGAAGGCTTTTCTACTCTGATGGTCCATGTCCTTTGTAATTAGCAAGAATATTTCATTTGTTTTCCTAATTACTTCCTCTACTTGGATTTTTTTTGTGTGTGGTTCATCTACAGGAATAAACATATCCCTCTGTAGGGCAGCATCCTGAAATCTTTCTCCTTGTGATAAACATGCACTTTTTTAAAAGGTTCCTGCTGAAGTGAGCATCATCACATTTTCCCATGTTACATTCCATCTGACAAATTTTGGCCACTCATTTAATCTATTTTTGCTAACACTTTGCAATCTCTTCAGAATTTTCTTTCCTGCTGACCTTAGTATTGTCAGCAAATTTGGCTCTGGTGTAGTCTGTCTCTTCATCCAAATCATCAACATAGGCCATGAAACCTTGAATCCCAGAAATTAACCTGGTAAAACATTAATTGTTAGCATTTGCAAACATTAAATTGATCCATTTATCCTAACTTTATCTGTAATTTCCAAATACATGAAAGTGTACTAACCAATAATGTGGTACCTTTTAGAATGCTTTTTGAAATTCCTAATACATGACATCTATTGATTCCCCTTTACCCACCCTACTTCTTACATCCTCAAAGAGCTCTAACAAACATGTAAAATACATTTTCTCCTTCATTGAAGTCATGTTGAATCTACCAGATTAGTATTATCATTTTCTAAATGTCCTGTTATGAACTCCTTTATAACAACTGCTAATGACAGATGTCAGGCTAATTGGCTCTTAATTTCCAGATTTCCACCTTTCTTATTCAAAGATACTACATTTGTGGTTAACTTAACAAGTGGGACCTCTCTAGCATCAAGGGAATTCGGAAAGATTACAATCAATGCGTTCATTGTCTCTGGAGTTTACTTCATTTAAGACTCTAGGATGCAGCTATCAGTTCGAAAAGATGTGACAGTCTTTAAAATTCCATTAGTTTTCCTGTTACCTTTTCCTTAATGATAGTGATTGTTTTAAATTTTTCCCTTATTTTTGTACCTTACTTCTCCATAAACTCTTGGGATGATTTTGTGATTCCTGCTGTGAAGACAGATGCAAAATACTTGTTCAGAATTTCTGCCATTTCTTTGTTTCTATTAATAAATCCCCAGCTTCATCTGTTAAGGGATCAAAGTTAATCTTAACTACAGATATTTTCCTTTTGATATTCTTGTTGAAGAGTTCACTTTTCTTCAGAAAAGTGGCTAATTATCTCTCATGTTCAAATTACCCTCTCATCATTATGTTATTGGGCTAGAGGGACTGAATCAAATTAGGTTCAAGGGATTTAATTGCCCACTCCTGCTCTTAGTTCTTATTTTTATCATCCTTTTCTGGTTTTAAAATTTTCACAACCTGTGCCCTACCCTTAATCATTCCAGTATTGCGTATCTTTTCTTTGAATTGGGTATCATGCTTTATCTTTTAGTTAGCCACAGATGGTGTATTATTCCTGCATGAATGCTGAAGTTTGATGAGATTTACCACCATGGCCTGTTAAGCTGGGAGTTTTGTTGATGGATGAAATACTTATTTGTTCCCTTGTAAAAATAAACTAGCAGAGATACGCCAGCTTAATGAGAACAGATGGTGCAATCAGGAATAAATAAAGTGATGTTTTTTGGGAGAAGGCACTGTAACTAGGATAATAGGAAGCAGATATTGAAGATTATGTGAAAACAAAATGGCACAAGACCTAAAGGTTTGCTGATATTTTCTGCAAATATTCGTATCTGGGAGTTTGCCAACTCACAGCCTAGATGTGCATAGCTGTTCAATCAATCCTAAATTCCAACTGTTAAAAGAACTGGGAAAGAACATGTTTCCACATGTTGGAAATTTACTGGATACATTTAAGGACGACGGATGATGTCAGAGTGGATTTTAACTCCATGGCCAAACGACAAACTCATCATATCTTTTGGCATTATGGCTTAAGTCAAATATTGATAAGTATATAAGACCTTATCAGTGTAGCAGCCTATTCATCATTGACAAAAAATACATGAAAAAAATTGGAAGAGGAACTTTGTTGCTGCAGTTGCTGCAGTTAAAGGGAAGATTGATTTAGTCAGCTACTACAGGGATAAATTACAGGAGGTGATAGTTTGTCAGTGATTGTATTCTCTTAATATTTTGAACAGATTTGTTAAGTGTTAAACAATTTATGATAAAGTATGTTTTTTTTGATATCTGGATTAACTTAATGAAGTTTGACGTTTACTTTTCACATAATGCTCAATTCAGAGCCAAAATAAATCGACTCAAGACCTACTGCCATACTATTGTTTCTTAGGAGCAAACAACAAAATGTACATGTCAAAAACTGGGTAACCTCAGTTTAAATAACTGAGAATATCATTGAAACCATTTTGCATTTTTTTCACCAGAAACACTTTTTTATTTAAAGTAGATCATTTTTGAGTGAAAAAACAAGCCACCAAAAGCTTACCAAATTTGGAAACCAGATTGTGGAAATCAATGTTTTTAAGACTTGTCTGTAAAGCTAACAATGACAAATAGCAAATATGAAGCATTGTTCATGTAGCAAAAAGTCTCAGGACATTTCTGAAAACTTGACGAACAGGAAAAAAAGAATAGGAGAACTGATGTTTAAAGAGGATAGGGCGAATGTGGAAAGGCAAAGAGGTTTAGATAGAACAATTTTGATCTAGACCCTAAACAACTGAAGACATAACTGCCAATGGAGAGTTGAAAGAAGTGAAAGCTGCAGAATTAATTTGGATTAGAAGAACACAGAGTCCCCGGATTGTTTTGTGGCTGACTGTAGTTAGAGAGAGGCACTGTCAGATTGGGAATTAATAAATGCCAAAAGAAGAGAAGTGGGTGGAATGGGATTTGGTGTAACTGAGGATAGGCAGCAGAAGTTTGAACGTGTTTAGATTTTGGAAGATTGTAGTAGGGAAACTGGACTGGAAAGCATTGCAATATTTAAGGCTTGAGAGGCTAAAAGGCCTATTTTTGTTCCCATGGTTCTCTGACATTTCTAAGACAGAATTACAGTGATATGAACACAAATACAATTGGAAATAGAAGGGACAACATGTTTGGGCTCCACAGGGCTACTGCTATGCCTATTAGCAAGTCTAGCAATTTTGTGGAGGACAGCTTGTTGGACGACAGTGACCTGCATCCTGTAAACCATTTTGAAAATTTCTTACTGTAAAAAATATAACTGCAAATTGAGCTTGCATTACAAAATACTGAGGTTGTAAGGTCATAGTGCTCAAATGTTAGATGGATTGGCATCTGCTTGATGTCCAATGTCTCAGTTTCCAATACACAAGCAAATGGAGTTGGTCTCTTCTATGGTGAGTAGGATAGACTCTACAGAATATTGTTCCAAACTGGAGCCAGGTTCTATTGTGGTCCTTAATGGTGACAGCAGGTTCACAGGATGACCTGGCATTGTTCCAAGAAAATAATTATGTACACCCATTGGTACACTGCTCATAAGACCATTCCACAGAATTCAACCATTCAACCCATCGAATCTGATTTAATTTTGATTTTGATTTTCTTGTTGCGTATACTCAAGAACAAGAGACAGTGAATACAAACTTGAGTACACCGAAACGTGTATAATGCCACCACAAAGGGCGCCATCTGAGGTTCAACTACCTAGGTACAGAATCTTAAGAACAATGTAGAAAGAAAGAACCAAGTTAAAAGTTAAATATTGTAGTAATTATGATACAGCATAAAACATACAAAATAAGATTAAAAGTTATGCATTGCAGACCTTCTTAGGTAGAAGTCAAAAATGAAGAAATAAAGTTGATAGTTCAAATATTATAGTCTTTCTTAAGTGCTTAACCACAGAGGGACTGCACTTCAAGACGGGAAGTCCACACTGAGGTGACTTTGGGCCAAGAGACCACCATGTATCACTGATACACTGTCACACTGGGTCACTGAGAGACTGCCATGCTGGGTCACTGAGAGTCTGTCACACAGGGTCACTGAGAGTCTGTCACACTTGGCCACTGAGAGTCTGCCATGCTGGGGCACTGAGAGTCTGCCACACTGAGTCACTGAGAGTCTGTCACACTAGGTCACTGAGAGACTGACACATGGAGCACTCAGAGTTTGTCACACTGGGTCACTGAGAGTCTGCCACATTGGGTCATTGAGGGTCTGTCACACTGGGCCACTGAGAGTCTGTCACACTGGGTCATTGAGGGGCTGCAACACTGGGTCACTGAGAGTCTGGCACACTGGGTCACTGAAAGTCTGCCACGCTGGGGCAATGAGAGTCTGCCACATTGGGTCACTGAATCACTGAGAATCTGTCACACTGGGTCACTGAGAGTCTGCCAAACTGGGTCACAGACAGTCTACCATGCTTGGTCACTGAGAGTCTGTCACATTGAGTCATTGAGAGTCTGCCACACGGGGTCACTGAGAGTCTGCCACACGGGGTCACTGAGAGTCTGCCACACTGGGTCATTGAATGTCTGTCAAACTGGAGAACTGAGAGTATGCCACACTGGGTCATGGACAGTCTGCCACACTGGGTCATTGAATGTCTGTCAAACTGGATAACTGAGAGTATGCCACACTGGGTCATTGAATGTCTGTCAAACTGGATAACTGAGAGTATGCCACACTGGGTCATGGACAGTCTGCCACACTGGGTCATTGAATGTCTGTCAAACTGGATAACTGAGAGTATGCCACACTGGGTCATGGACAGTCTGCCACACTGGGTCATTGAATGTCTGTCAAACTGGATAACTGAGAGCATGGCACACTGGGTCATGGACGGTCTGCCACACTGGGTCACTGAACGTCTGCCACACTGTGTCATTGAGAGTCTGCCACACTGGGTCACTGAGAGTCTGTCACACTGGGTCACTGAGAGTCTGCCACACTGGGTCACTGACAGTCTGTCAAAATGGGTCACTGAGAGTCTGCGATACTGGGTCACTGAGAATCTGCCACACTGGCCAACTGAGAGTCTGCCACACTGGGTCACTGAGAGTCTGTCACACTGGGTCACTGAAAGTCTGCCACACTGGGTCACTGAGAGTCTGTCACACTGGGTCATTGAGAATTTGCCACCCTGGGTCACTGAGAGTCTGTCACACTGGGTCAATGAGAGTCTGCTCCACTGGGTCATTGTGAGTCTGCCACACTGTGTCACTGAGAGTCTGTCACACTGGGTCACTGAGAGTCTGTCACACTGGGTCACAGAGAATCTGCGATACTGTGTCACGGGGAATCTGCCACACTGGCCGTCTGAGATTCTATTACACTGTCCTACTGAGAGACTGCCACACTGCGTCACTAAGAGTCTGTCACACTGGGTCACAGAGAGTCTGCCACACTGGGTCATTGAGAGTCTGCTACACTGGGTCATTGTGAGTCTGCCAAACTGTGTCACTGAGAGTCTGTCACACTGGGACATTGAGAGTCTGTCACACTGGGTCAGTGAGAGTCTGTCACACTGGGTCATTGAGAGTCTGCCACACTGGGTCACTGAGATTCTGCCATATTGGGTCACTGAAAGTCTGTCACACTGGCCCACTCAGAGTCTATTAGACTGGCCCACTGAGGGATTGCCACACTGGGTCACTGAGAGTCTGCCATACTGGCCCACTCAGAGTCTATTACACTGGGTCACTGAGAGTCTGCCACACTGGCCCACTGAGAGTCTGCGACACTGGGTCACTGAGAGTCTGTCACACAGGGTCATTGAGAGTCTGCCACAATCGGTCACTGAGAGTCTGCGACATTGGCCCGCTGAGAGTCTGCGACACTGGGTCACTGAGAGTCTGTCACACTGGGTCACTGAGAGTCTGCCACACTGGCCCACTGAGAGTCTATTTCACTGTCCTACTGTGAGACTGCCACGCTGGGTCACTAGGAGTCTGCTACACTGGGTCACTGAGAGTCTGCCACACTGGGTCATTGAGAGTCTGCTACACTGGGTCATTGTGAGTCTGCCAAACTGTGTCACTGAGAGTCTGTCACACTGGGACATTGAGAGTCTGTCACACTGGGTCAGTGAGAGTCTGTCACACTGGGTCATTGAGAGTCTGCCACACTGGGTCACTGAGATTCTGCCATATTGGGTCACTGAAAGTCTGTCACACTGGCCCACTCAGAGTCTATTAGACTGGCCCACTGAGGGATTGCCACACTGGGTCACTGAGAGTCTGCCATACTGGCCCACTCAGAGTCTATTACACTGGGTCACTGAGAGTCTGCCACACTGGCCCACTGAGAGTCTGCGACACTGGGTCACTGAGAGTCTGTCACACAGGGTCATTGAGAGTCTGCCACAATCGGTCACTGAGAGTCTGCGACACTGGCCCACTGAGAGTCTGCGACACTGGGTCACTGAGAGTCTGTCACACTGGGTCACTGAGAGTCTGCCACACTGGCCCACTGAGAGTCTATTTCACTGTCCTACTGTGAGACTGCCACGCTGGGTCACTAGGAGTCTGCTACACTGGGTCACTGAGAGTCTGCCACACTGGGTCACTGAAAGTCTGCCACACTGGGTCACTGAGACTCTGTCACACTGGGTCACTGAGAGTCTGCCACACTGGGTCACTGACAGTCTGCCACACTAGGTCACTGACAGTCTGTCACACTAGGTCACTGACAGTCTGTCACACAGGGTCACTGAGAATCTGCCACACTGGGTCACTGAGAGTCTGCGATACTGGGTCACTGAGAGTCTGCTCCACTGGTTTACTGAGAGTCTTCCACACTGAGTCACGGACATTCTGCCACACTGGGTCACTGAGAGTCTGCTACACTGTGTCACTGAGAGTCAGTCACACTGTGTCACTGAGAGTCTGTCACACTGGGTCATTGAGAGTCTGTCAAACTGGGTCACTGAGAGACTGCCACACTGGGTCACTGATTGCCTGTCACACTGGCCCACTAAGAGACCGCTACACTGGGTCACTGAGAGTCTGCCATACTGAGTCACGGACTGTCTGCCACTCTGGGTCACTGAGAGTCTGTCACACTGGGTCATTGAGAGACTGTCACACTGGGTCATTGAGAGTCTGTCAAACTGGGTCACTGAGAGTCTGCCACACTGTGTCACTGAGAGTCTGCCACACTGGCCGACTGAGAGTCTGCCACATTGGGTCACTGAGAGTCTGCTACATTGGTTCATTGTGCGTCTGCTACACTGGGTCATTGAGAGTCTGCTTCACTGTGTCACTGAGAGTCTGCCACACTGGGTCACTGAGAGTCTGCATACTGGGTCACTGAGAGTCTGTCTCACTGGGTCACTGAGAGTCTGTCACACTGGGTCACTGAGAGTCTGTCACACTGGGTCATTGAGAGTCTGCCACACTGGGTCACTGAGAGTCTGCCATACTGGGTCACTGAGAGTCTGTCTCACTGGGTCACTGAGAGTCTGTCACACTGGGTCACTGAGAGTCTGTCACACTGGGTCATTGAGAGTCTGCCACACTGGGTCACTGAGAGTCTGTCACACTGGGTCACCGAGAGTCTGTCTCACTGGGTCACTGAGAGTCCGTCACACTGGGTCATTGAGAGTCTGCCACACTGAGTCATGGACAGTCTGCCACAATGGGTCACTGAGAGTCTGTCACACTGGGTCACTGAGAGTCTGCTACACTGTGTCACTGAGAGTCAGTCACACTGTGTCACTGAGAGTCTGTCACACTGGGTCATTGAGAGTCTGTCAAACTGGGTCATTGAGAATTTGCCACCCTGGGTCACTGAGAGTCTGTCACACTGGGTCAATGAGAGTCTGCTCCACTGGGTCATTGTGAGTCTGCCACACTGTGTCACTGAGAGTCTGTCACACTGGGTCACTGAGAGTCTGTCACACTGGGTCACAGAGAATCTGCGATACTGTGTCACGGGGAATCTGCCACACTGGCCGTCTGAGATTCTATTACACTGTCCTACTGAGAGACTGCCACACTGCGTCACTAAGAGTCTGTCACACTGGGTCACAGAGAGTCTGCCGCACTGGGTCATTGAGAGTCTGCTACACTGGGTCATTGTGAGTCTGCCAAACTGTGTCACTGAGAGTCTGTCACACTGGGACATTGAGAGTCTGTCACACTGGGTCAGTGAGAGTCTGTCACACTGGGTCATTGAGAGTCTGCCACACTGGGTCACTGAGATTCTGCCATATTGGGTCACTGAAAGTCTGTCACACTGGCCCACTCAGAGTCTATTAGACTGGCCCACTGAGGGATTGCCACACTGGGTCACTGAGAGTCTGCCATACTGGCCCACTCAGAGTCTATTACACTGGGTCACTGAGAGTCTGCCACACTGGCCCACTGAGAGTCTGCGACACTGGGTCACTGAGAGTCTGTCACACAGGGTCATTGAGAGTCTGCCACAATCGGTCACTGAGAGTCTGCGACACTGGCCCACTGAGAGTCTGCGACACTGGGTCACTGAGAGTCTGTCACACTGGGTCACTGAGAGTCTGCCACACTGGCCCACTGAGAGTCTATTTCACTGTCCTACTGTGAGACTGCCACGCTGGGTCACTAGGAGTCTGCTACACTGGGTCACTGAGAGTCTGCCACACTGGGTCACTGAAAGTCTGCCACACTGGGTCACTGAGACTCTGTCACACTGGGTCACTGAGAGTCTACAATACTGGGTCACTGAGAGTCTGCCACACTGGGTCACTGAGAGTCTGCATACTGGGTCACTGTGAGTCTGTCTCACTGGGTCACTGAGAGTCTGTCACACTGGCTCACTGAGAGTCTGTCACACTGGGTCATTGAGAGTCTGCCACACTGGGTCACTGAGAGTCTGCCATACTGGGTCACCGAGAGTCTGTCTCACTGGGTCACTGAGAGTCCGTCACACTGGGTCATTGAGAGTCTGCCACACTGAGTCATGGACAGTCTGCCACAATGGGTCACTGAGAGTCTGTCACACTGGGTCACTGAGAGTCTGCTACACTGTGTCACTGAGAGTCAGTCACACTGTGTCACTGAGAGTCTGTCACACTGGGTCATTGAGAGTCTGTCAAACTGGGTCACTGAGAGACTGCCACACTGGGTCACTGATTGCCTGTCACACTGGCCCACTAAGAGACCGCTACACTGGGTCACTGAGAGTCTGCCATACTGAGTCACGGACTGTCTGCCACTCTGGGTCACTGAGAGTCTGTCTCACTGGGTCACTGAGAGTCTGTCACACTGGGTCACTGAGAGTCTGTCACACTGGGTCATTGAGAGTCTGCCACACTGGGTCACTGAGAGTCTGCCATACTGGGTCACCGAGAGTCTGTCTCACTGGGTCACTGAGAGTCCGTCACACTGGGTCATTGAGAGTCTGCCACACTGAGTCATGGACAGTCTGCCACAATGGGTCACTGAGAGTCTGTCACACTGGGTCACTGAGAGTCTGCTACACTGTGTCACTGAGAGTCAGTCACACTGTGTCACTGAGAGTCTGTCACATTGGGTCATTGAGAGTCTGTCAAACTGGGTCATTGAGAATTTGCCACCCTGGGTCACTGAGAGTCTGTCACACTGGGTCAATGAGAGTCTGCTCCACTGGGTCATTGTGAGTCTGCCACACTGTGTCACTGAGAGTCTGCCACACTGGGTCACTAAGAGTCTGTCACACTGGGTCACAGAGAGTCTGCCACACTGGGTCATTGAGAGTCTGCTACACTGGGTCATTGTGAGTCTGCCAAACTGTGTCACTGAGAGTCTGTCACACTGGGACATTGAGAGTCTGTCACACTGGGTCAGTGAGAGTCTGTCACACTGGGTCATTGAGAGTCTGCCACACTGGGTCACTGAGATTCTGCCATATTGGGTCACTGAAAGTCTGTCACACTGGCCCACTCAGATTCTATTAGACTGGCCCACTGAGGGATTGCCACACTGGGTCACTGAGAGTCTGCCATACTGGCCCACTCAGAGTCTATTACACTGGGTCACTGAGAGTCTGCCACACTGGCCCACTGAGAGTCTGCGACACTGGGTCACTGAGAGTCTGTCACACTGGGTCACTGAGAGTCTGCCACACTGGCCCACTGAGAGTCTATTTCACTGTCCTACTGTGAGACTGCCACGCTGGGTCACTAGGAGTCTGCTACACTGGGTCACTGAGAGTCTGCCACACTGGGTCACTGAAAGTCTGCCACACTGGGTCACTGAGACTCTGTCACACTGGGTCACTGAGAGTCTGCCACACGGGGTCACTGAGAGTCTGCAATACTGGGTCACTGAGAGTCTGTCACACTGGGTCAATGAGAGTCTGCTCCACTGGGTCATTGTGAGTCTGCCACACTGTGTCACTGAGAGTCTGTCACACTGGGTCATTGACAGTCTGCCACACTAGGTCACTGACAGTCTGTCACACTAGGTCACTGACAGTCTGTCACACAGGGTCACTGAGAATCTGCCACACTGGGTCACTGAGAGTCTGCGATACTGGGTCACTGAGAGTCTGCTCCACTGGTTTACTGAGAGTCTTCCACACTGAGTCACGGACATTCTGCCACACTGGGTCACTGAGAGTCTGCTACACTGTGTCACTGAGAGTCAGTCACACTGTGTCACTGAGAGTCTGTCACACTGGGTCATTGAGAGTCTGTCAAACTGGGTCACTGAGAGACTGCCACACTGGGTCACTGATTGCCTGTCACACTGGCCCACTAAGAGACCGCTACACTGGGTCACTGAGAGTCTGCCATACTGAGTCACGGACTGTCTGCCACTCTGGGTCACTGAGAGTCTGTCACACTGGGTCATTGAGAGACTGTCACACTGGGTCATTGAGAGTCTGTCAAACTGGGTCACTGAGAGTCTGCCACACTGTGTCACTGAGAGTCTGCCACACTGGCCGACTGAGAGTCTGCCACATTGGGTCACTGAGAGTCTGCTACATTGGTTCATTGTGCGTCTGCTACACTGGGTCATTGAGAGTCTGCTTCACTGTGTCACTGAGAGTCTGCCACACTGGGTCACTGAGAGTCTGCATACTGGGTCACTGAGAGTCTGTCTCACTGGGTCACTGAGAGTCTGTCACACTGGGTCACTGAGAGTCTGTCACACTGGGTCATTGAGAGTCTGCCACACTGGGTCACTGAGAGTCTGCCATACTGGGTCACCGAGAGTCTGTCTCACTGGGTCACTGAGAGTCCGTCACACTGGGTCATTGAGAGTCTGCCACACTGAGTCATGGACAGTCTGCCACAATGGGTCACTGAGAGTCTGTCACACTGGGTCACTGAGAGTCTGCTACACTGTGTCACTGAGAGTCAGTCACACTGTGTCACTGAGAGTCTGTCACACTGGGTCATTGAGAGTCTGTCAAACTGGCCCACTAAGAGACCGCTACACTGGGTCACTGAGAGTCTGTCACACTGGGTCATTGAGAGTCTGTCAAACTGGGTCACTGAGAGACTGCCACACTGGGTCACTGATTGCCTGTCACACTGGCCCACTAAGAGACCGCTACACTGGGTCACTGAGAGTCTGCCATACTGAGTCACGGACTGTCTGCCACTCTGGGTCACTGAGAGTCTGTCACACTGGGTCACTTAGAGTCTGTCACACTGGGTCAATGAGAGTCTGCTCCACTGGGTCATTGTGAGTCTGCCACACTGTGTCACTGAGAGTCTGTCACACTGGGTCATTGACAGTCTGCCACACTAGGTCACTGACAGTCTGTCACACTAGGTCACTGACAGTCTGTCACACAGGGTCACTGAGAATCTGCCACACTGGGTCACTGAGAGTCTGCGATACTGGGTCACTGAGAGTCTGCTCCACTGGTTTACTGAGAGTCTTCCACACTGAGTCACGGACATTCTGCCACACTGGGTCACTGAGAGTCTGCTACACTGTGTCACTGAGAGTCAGTCACACTGTGTCACTGAGAGTCTGTCACACTGGGTCATTGAGAGTCTGTCAAACTGGGTCACTGAGAGACTGCCACACTGGGTCACTGATTGCCT
Organism: Chiloscyllium plagiosum; assembly: GCF_037043375.1. Taxonomy (NCBI): domain Eukaryota; kingdom Metazoa; phylum Chordata; class Chondrichthyes; order Orectolobiformes; family Hemiscylliidae; genus Chiloscyllium; species Chiloscyllium plagiosum. Next base: position 48,499,442 of record NW_028270154.1, on the reverse strand, counting down.
GTCACACTGGCCCACTAAGAGACCGCTACACTGGGTCACTGAGAGTCTGCCATACTGAGTCACGGACTGTCTGCCACTCTGGGTCACTGAGAGTCTGTCACACTGGGTCATTGAGAGACTGTCACACTGGGTCATTGAGAGTCTGTCAAACTGGGTCACTGAGAGTCTGCCACACTGTGTCACTGAGAGTCTGCCACACTGGCCGACTGAGAGTCTGCCACATTGGGTCACTGAGAGTCTGCTACATTGGTTCATTGTGCGTCTGCTACACTGGGTCATTGAGAGTCTGCTTCACTGTGTCACTGAGAGTCTGCCACACTGGGTCACTGAGAGTCTGCATACTGGGTCACTGAGAGTCTGTCTCACTGGGTCACTGAGAGTCTGTCACACTGGGTCACTGAGAGTCTGTCACACTGGGTCATTGAGAGTCTGCCACACTGGGTCACTGAGAGTCTGCCATACTGGGTCACCGAGAGTCTGTCTCACTGGGTCACTGAGAGTCCGTCACACTGGGTCATTGAGAGTCTGCCACACTGAGTCATGGACAGTCTGCCACAATGGGTCACTGAGAGTCTGTCACACTGGGTCACTGAGAGTCTGCTACACTGTGTCACTGAGAGTCAGTCACACTGTGTCACTGAGAGTCTGTCACACTGGGTCATTGAGAGTCTGTCAAACTGGCCCACTAAGAGACCGCTACACTGGGTCACTGAGAGTCTGTCACACTGGGTCATTGAGAGTCTGTCAAACTGGGTCACTGAGAGACTGCCACACTGGGTCACTGATTGCCTGTCACACTGGCCCACTAAGAGACCGCTACACTGGGTCACTGAGAGTCTGCCATACTGAGTCACGGACTGTCTGCCACTCTGGGTCACTGAGAGTCTGTCACACTGGGTCACTTAGAGTCTGTCACACTGGGTCATTGAGAGTCTGCCACACTGGGTCACTGAGAGTCTGCCACACTGGGTCACCGAGAGTCTGTCTCACTGGGTCACTGAGAGTCCGTCACACTGGGTCATTGAGAGTCTGCCACAATGGGTCACTGAGAGTCTGCCACACTGAGTCATGGACAGTCTGCCACAATGGGTCACTGAGAGTCTGTCACACTGGGTCACTGAGAGTCTGTCACACTGGGTCACTGAGAGTCTGTCAAACTGGGTCATTGAGAGTCTGCCACATTGGGTCATTGAGAGTCTGCAATACTGGGTCACTGAGGGTCTGTCACACTGGCCCACTGACAGTCTTTCACTTTGGGTCATTGAGAGTCTGCCACACTGGGTCACTGAGAGTCTGCCACACTGGCCCACTGAGAGTCTATTACACTGGCCAATTAGAGATTGTCACACTGGATCACTAAGATTCCGTCACACTCTGTCACTGAGAGTTTGTCAAATTGGGTCATTGAGAGTCTGCTACATTGATTCATTGTGCATCTGCTACACTGGGTCATTGAGAGTCTGCTCACTGTGTCACTGAGAGTCTGCATACTGGGTCACTGAGAGTCTGTCTCAGTGGGTCAGTGAGAGCCTGTGACACTGGGTCACTGAGAGTCTGCCACACTGGCGCACTGAGAGTCTGCTACACTGAGTCACAGACAGTCTACCACACTGGGTGATTGAGAGTCTGCCACACTGGATCACCGAGAGTCTGCTACACTGGGTCACTGAGAGTCTGCCACACAGTGTCACAGACAGTCTGCCACACTGGGTCACTGAGAGTCTGTCACACTGGGACATTGAGAGTCTGCCACACTGGGTCACTGAGAGTCTGTCACACTGGGTCACTAAGATTCTGTCACACTCTGTCACTGAGAGTCTGTCACATCTGGTCACTGAGAATCTGCCACACTGGGTCACTAAGAGTCAGTCACACTGGGTCACTGAGAGTCTGCAATACTGTGTCATTGTGAGTCTGCCACACTGTGTCACTGAGAGACTGCCACACTGGGTCACTAAGATTCTGTCACACTCTGTCACTGAGAGTCTGTCACACTGGGTCACTGAGAGTCTGTCACATTGGGTCATTGAGAATCTGCCACACTGGGTCACTGAGAGTCTGCCACACTGGGTCACCGAGAGTCTGTCTCACTGGGTCACTGAGAGTCCGTCACACTGGGTCATTGAGAGTCTGCCACAATGGGTCATTGAGAGTCTGCCACAATGGGTCACTGAGAGTCTGCCACAATGGGTCACTGAGAGTCTGTCACACTGGGTCACTGAGAGTCTGTCACACTGGGTCACTGAGAGTCTGTCAAACTGGGTCATTGAGAGTCTGCCACATTGGGTCATTGAGAGTCTGCAATACTGGTTCACTGAGGGTCTGTCACACTGGCCCACTGACAGTCTTTCACTTTGGGTCATTGAGAGTCTGCCACACTGGGTCACTGAGAGTCTGCCACACTGGCCCACTGAGAGTCTATTACACTGGCCAATTAGAGATTGTCACACTGGATCACTAAGATTCCGTCACACTCTGTCACTGAGAGTTTGTCAAATTGGGTCATTGAGAGTCTGCTACATTGATTCATTGTGCATCTGCTTCACTGGGTCATTGAGAGTCTGCTTCACTGTGTCACTGAGAGTCTGCATACTGGGTCACTGAGAGTCTGTCTCACTGGGTCAGTGAGAGTCTGTGACACTGGGTCACTGAGAGTCTGCCACACTGGCGCACTGAGAGTCTGCTACACTGAGTCACAGACAGTCTACCACACTGGGTCATTGAGAGTCTGCCACACTGGATCACCGAGAGTCTGCTACACTGGGTCACTGAGAGTCTGCCACACAGTGTCACAGACAGTCTGCCACACTGGGTCACTGAGAGTCTGTCACACTGGGACATTGAGAGTCTGCCACACTGGGTCACTGAGAGTCTGTCACACTGGGTCGGTGAGAGTCTGTCACTCTGGGTCACTAAGATTCTGTCACACTCTGTCACTGAGAGTCTGTCACATCTGGTCACTGAGAATCTGCCACACTGGGTCACTAAGAGTCAGTCACACTGGGTCATTGTGAGTCTGTCAAACTGGGTCACTGAGAGTCTGCAATACTGTGTCATTGTGAGTCTGCCACACTGTGTCACTGAGAGACTGCCACACTGGGTCACTAAGATTCTGTCACACTCTGTCACTGAGAGTCTGTCACACTGGGTCACTGAGAGTCTGTCACATTGGGTCATTGAGAATCTGCCACACTGGGTCACTGAGAGTCTGCCACACTGGGTTACTGAGAGTCTGTCACACTGGGTTACTGAGAGTCTGCCACACTGGCCCACTGAGAGTATTTCACACTGGCCCACTGAGGGACTGCCGCACTGTGTCACTGAGAGTCTGTCACACTGTCCCACTGAGAGTCTATTACACTGTCCCACTGAGAGACTGCCACACTGGGTCACTAAGATTCTGTTACACTCTGTCACTGAGAGTCTGTCACATCTGGTCACTGAGAATCTGCCACACTGGGTCAGTAAGAGTCAGTCACACTGGGTCATTGAGAGTCTGTCAAACTGGGTCACTGAGAGTCTGCGATACTGGGTCATTGTGAATCTGCCACACTGTGTCACTGAGAGACTGCCACACTGGTTAATTAAGATTCTGTCACACTCTGTCACTGAGAGTCTGTCACACTGGGTCACTGAGAGTCTGTCACATTGGGTCATTGAGAATCTGCCACACTGGGTCACTGAGAGTCTGCCACACTGGGTTACTGAGAGTCTGTCACACTGGGTTACTGAGAGTCTGCCACACTGGCCCACTGAGAGTCTTTCACACTGGCCCACTGAGGGACTGCCACACTGCGTCACTGAGAGTCTGCCACACTGTCCCACTGAGAGTCTATTACACTGTCCCACTGAGAGACTGCCACACTGGGTCACTAAGATTCTGTCACACTCTGTCACTGAGAGTCTGTCACATCTGGTCACTGAGAATCTGCCACACTGGGTCACTAAGAGTCAGTCACACAGGGCCATTGTGAGTCTGTCAAACTGGGTCACTGAGAGTCTTCGATACGGGGTCATTGTGAGTCTGCCACACTGTGTCACTGAGAGTCTGTCACAATGGGTCACTGACAGTCTGCCACACTAGGTCAATGAGAGTCTGTAACACAGGGTCACTGAGAATCTGCTACACTGGGTCACAGAGAGTCTGCGATACTGGGTCATGGACTGTCTGCCATACTGGGACACTGATAGTCTGCCACACTGGGTCACTGACAGTCTGCCACACTGCGTCACTGAGAGTCTGCCACACTGGCCCACTGAGAGTCTTTCACACTGGCCCACTGAGGGACTGCCACACTGTGTCACTGAGAGTCTGTCACACTGGGTCACTGACAGTCTGCCACACTAGGTCACTGAGAGTCTGTCACACAGGGTCACTGAGAATCTGCTACACTGGGTCACTGAGAGTCTGCGATACTGGGACATGGACAGTCTTCCATACTGGGACACTGATAGTCTGACACACTGGGCCACTGACAGTCTGCCACACTGCGTCACTGAGAGTCTGTCACATTGGGTCATTGATTGCCTGCCACACTGGGTTACTGAGAAACTGTCACACTGGGTCACTGAGAGTCTGTCACACTGGGTCACTGCGAGTCTGCAACACTGGCCCAATGACAGTCTGTCACAGTGGCCCACTGAGGGACTGCCACACTGTGTCACTGAGAGTCTATTACACTGGCCCACTGAGAGACTGCCACACTGGGTCACTGAGAGTCAGCCACACTGACCCAATGACAGTCTGTCACAGTGGCCCACTGAGGGACTGCCACACTGTGTCACTGAGAGTCTATTACACTGGCCCACTGAGAGACTGCCACACTGGGTCACTAAGATTCTGTCACACTCTGTCACTGAGAGTCTGTCACACTGGGTCACTGAGAGTCTGTCACACTGGGTCATTGAGATTCTGCCACTCCTGGTCACTGATAGTATGCCAAACTGGGTCACTGAGAGTCTGCCACACTGAGTCACTAAGTGTCTGTCACACTGGGTCATTGTGAGTCTGTCAAACTGGGTCACTGAGAGCCTGTCACACTGGGTCACAGAGAGACTGCCACACTGGCGCACTGAGAGTCTGCTACACTGAGTCACAGACAGTCTACCACACTGGGTCATTGAGAGTCTGCCACACTGGATCACCGAGAGTCTGCTACACTGGGTCACTGAGAGTCTGCCACACAGTGTCACAGACAGTCTGCCACACTGGGTCACTGAGAGTCTGTCACACTGGGACATTGAGAGTCTGCCACACTGGGTCACTGAGAGTCTGTCACACTGGGTCTGTGAGAGTCTGTCACACTGGGTCAGTGAGAGTCTGTCACACTGGGTCTGTGAGAGTCTGTCACACTGGTTCAGTGAGAGTCTGTGACACTGGGTCACTGAGAGTCTGCCATGCTGGGTCACTGAGAGTCTGTCACACTGGGTCACAGAGAGTCTGTCACACTGGGTCACGGGGAATCTGCCACACTGGCCGTCTGAGATTCTATTACACTGTCCTACTGAGAGACTGCCACACTGCGTCACTAAGAGTCTGTCACACTGGGTCACTGAGAGTCTGCCACACTGGGTCACTGAGAGTCTGTCACACTGGGTCATTGAGAGTCTGCTACACTGGGTCATTGTGAGTGTGCCAAACTGTGTCACTGAGAGTCTGTCACACTGGGACATTGAGATTCTGTCACACTGGGTCAGTGAGAGTCTGCCACACTGGGTCACTGAGATTCTGCCATATTGGGTCACTGAAAGTCTGTCACACTGGCCCACTCAGAGTCTATTAGACTGGCCTACTGAGGGATTGCCCCACTGGGTCACTGAGAGTCTGCCACACTGGCCCACTCAGAGTCTATTACACTGGGTCACTGAGAGTCTGCAAAACTGGGTCACTGAGAGTCTGTCACACTGGGTCATTGAGAATTTGCCACCCTGGGTCACTGAGACATTGTCACACTGGGTTACTGAGAGTATGCCACACGGGGTCATTGAGAGTCTGCAATACTGGGTCACTGAGAGTCTGTCACACTAGGTCAATGAGAGTCTGCTCCACTGGGTCATTGTGAGACTGCCACACTGTGTCACTGAGAGTCTGTCACACTGGGTCACTGACAGTCTGCCACACTAGGTCACTGAGAGTCTGTGACACTGGGTCACTGAGAGTCTGCCATATTGGGTCACTGAAAGTCTGTCACACTGGCCCACTCAGAGTATATTAGACTGGCCTACTGAGGGATTGCCACACTGGGTCACTGAGAGTATGCCACACTGGCCACTGAGCGTCAACGACATTGGGTCACTGAGAGTCTGTCACACTGGGTCATTGAGAGTCTGCCACAATGGGTCACTGAGAGTCTGCCACACTTGGCCACTGAGAGTCTATTTCACTGTCCTACTGTGAGACTGCCACGCTGGGTCACTAGGAATCTGTCACACTGGGTCACTGAGAGTCTGCCACACTGGGTCACTGAGAGTCTGTCACACTGGGTCACTGAAAGTCTGCCACACTGGGTCACTGAGAGTCTGTCACACTGGGTCATTGAGAATTTGCCACCCTGGGTCACTGAGACTTTGTCACACTGGGTCACTGAGAGTATGCCACACGGGGTCACTGAGAGTCTGCAATACTGGGTCACTGAGAGTCTGTCACACTAGGTCAATGAGAGTCTGCTCCACTGGGTCATTGTGAGTCTGTCACACTGGGTCACTGACAGTCTGCCACACTAGGTCACTGACAGTCTGTCACACAGGGTCACTGTGAATCTGCTACACTGGGTCACTGAGAGTCTGCGATACTGGGTCACGGATAGTCTGCTCCACTGGGTTACTGAGAGTCTTCCACACTGAGTCACGGACATTCTGCCACACTGGGTCACTGAGAGTCTGCTACACTGGGTCACTGAGAGTCAAACACACTGTGTCACTGAGAGTCTGTCACACTGGGTCATTGAGAGTCTGTAAAACTGGGTCACTGAGAGTCTGCGATACTCGGACACTGATTGCCTGTCACACTGGCCCACTAAGAGACCGCTACACTGGGTCACTGAGAGTCTGCCACACTGAGTCACGGACTGTCTGCCACTCTGGGTCACTGAGAGTCTGTCACACTGGGTTATTGAGAGACTGTCACACTGGGTCATTGAGAGTCTGTCACACTGGTCACTGAGAATCTGCTACACTGGGTCACTGACAGTCTGCCACACTGTGTCACTGAGAGTCTGCCACACTGGCCGACTGAGAGTCTGCCACACTGGGTCACTGAGAGTCTGCCATACTGGGTCACTGAGAGTCTGCCTCACTGGGTCACTGAGAGTCAGTCACACTGGGTCATTGAGAGTCTGCCATACTGGGTCACTGAGAGTCTGCCTCACTGGGTCACTGAGAGTCAGTCACACTGGGTCATTGAGAGTCTGCCACACTGGGTCACTGAGAGTCTGCCATACTGGGTCACTGAGAGTCTGCCTCACTGGGTCACTGAGAGTCAGTCACACTGGGTCATTGAGAGTCTGCCACAATGGGTCACTGAGAGTCTGTCACACTGGCCCACTGAGAGTCTGCTACATTGGTTCATTGTGCGTCTGCTACACTGGGTCACTAAGAGTCTGCTTCACTGTGTCACTGAGAGTCTGCCACACTGGGTCACCGAGAGTCTGCTACACTGGGTCACTGAGAGTCTGCCACACTGAGTCATGGACATTCTGCCACAATGGGTCACTGAGAGTCTGTCACACTGGGTCATTGAGAGTCTGCCACACTGGGTCACTGAGAGTCTGTCACACTGGGTCACTGAGAGTCTGTCACACTGGGTCATTGAGAGTCTGCCACACTGGATCACTGAGAGTCTGTCACACTGGGTCATTGAGAGTCTGCCACACTGGGTCATTGAGATTCTGCCACACTGGATCACTGAGAGTCTGAGATACTGGGTCACTGAGAGTCTGTGACACTGGGTCACTGAGCGTCTGCCACATTGGTTCATTGAGAGTCTGCCATACTGGGTCACTGAGGGTCTGTCACACTGGCCCACTGAGAGTCTGTCACATTGGGTCATTGAGAGTCTGCCACACTGGGTCACTGAGAGTCTGCCACACCTGGTCACTGATAGTCTGTCACATTGTGTCATTGAGAGTCTGTCACACCTGATCACTGAGAGTCTGCCACACTGAGTCACAGACTGTCTGCCACTCTGGGTCACTGAGAGTCTGTCACACTGGGTTATTGAGAGACTGTCACAATGGGTCATTGAGAGTCTGTCACACTGGTCACTGAGAATCTGCTACACTGGGTCACTGAGAGTCTGCCACATTGGGTCATTAAGAGTCTGTCAAACTGGGTCACTGACAGTCTGCCACACTGTGTCACTGAGAGTCTGCCACACTGGCCAACTGAGAGTCTGCTACACTGGGTCATTGAGAGTCTGCTTCACTGTGTCACTGAGAGTCTGCATACTGGGTCACTGAGAGTCTGTCTCACTGGGTCAGTGAGAGTCTGTGACACTGGGTCACTGAGAGTCTGCCATGCTGGGTCACTGAGAGTCTGTCACACTGGGTCACAGAGAGTCTGTCACACTGGGTCACGGGGAATCTGCCACACTGGCCGTCTGAGATTCTATTACACTGTCCTACTGAGAGACTGCCAGACTGCGTCACTAAGAGTCTGTCACACTGGGTCACTGAGAGTCTGCCACACTGGGTCACTGAGAGTCTGTCACACTGGGTCATTGAGAGTCTGCTACACTGGGTCATTGTGAGTGTGCCAAACTGTGTCACTGAGAGTCTGTCACACTGGGACATTGAGATTCTGTCACACTGGGTCAGTGAGAGTCTGCCACACTGGGTCACTGAGATTCTGCCATATTGGGTCACTGAAAGTCTGTCACACTGGCCCACTCAGAGTCTATTACACTGGCCTACTGAGGGATTGCCACACTGGGTCACTGAGAGTCTGCCACACTGGGTCACTGAGAGTCTGCAAAACTGGGTCACTGAGAGTCTGTCACACTGGGCCATTGAGAGTCTGCCACAATCAGTCACTGAGAGTCTGTCACACTGGCCCACTGAGAGTCTGCGACATTGGGTCACTGAGAGTCTGTCACACTGGGTCATTGAGAGTCTGCCACAATGGGTCACTGAGAGTCTGCCACACTTGGCCACTGAGAGTCTATTTCACTGTCCTACTGTGAGACTGCCACGCTGGGTCACTAGGAATCTGTCACACTGGGTCACTGAGAGTCTGCCACACTGGGTCACTGAGAGTCTGTCACACTGGGTCACTGAAAGTCTGCCACACTGGGTCACTGAGAGTCTGTCACACTGGGTCATTGAGAATTTGCCACCCTGGGTCACTGAGACATTGTCACACTGGGTCACTGAGAGTATGCCACACGGGGTCACTGAGAGTCTGCAATACTGGGTCACTGAGAGTCTGTCACACTAGGTCAATGAGAGTCTGCTCCACTGGGTCATTGTGAGTCTGCCACACTGTGTCACTGAGAGTCTGTCACACTGGGTCACTGACAGTCTGCCACACTAGGTCACAGAGAGTCTGTCACACAGGGTCACTGAGAATCTGCTACACTGGGTCACTGAGAGTCTGCGATACTGGGTCACTGATAGTCTGCTCCACTGGGTTACTGAGAGTCTTCCACACTGAGTCACGGACATTCTGCCACACTGGGTCACTGAGAGTCTGCTACACTGGGTCACTGAGAGTCAAACACACTGTGTCACTGAGAGTCTGTCACATTGGGTCATTGAGAGTCTGTAAAACTGGGTCACTGAGAGTCTGCGATACTCGGACACTGATTGCCTGTCACACTGGCCCACTAAGAGACCGCTACACTGGGTCACTGAGAGTCTGCCACACTGAGTCACGGACTGTCTGCCACTCTGGGTCACTGAGAGTCTGTCACACTGGGTTATTGAGAGACTGTCACACTGGGTCATTGAGAGTCTGTCACACTGGTCACTGAGAATCTGCTACACTGGGTCACTGAGAGTCTGCCACATTGGGTCATTAAGAGTCTGTCAAACTGGGTCACTGACAGTCTGCCATACTGTGTCACTGAGAGTCTGCCACACTGGCCGACTGAGAGTCTGCCACATTGGGTCACTGAGAGTTTGCTACATTGATTCATTGTGCGTCTGCTACACTGGGTCACTAAGAGTCTGTCTCACTGTGTCACTGAGAGTCTGTCACACTGGGTCATTGAGAGTCTGCCACACTGGGTCACTGAGAGTCTGCCATACTGGGTCACTGAGAGTCTGCCTCACTGGGTCACTGAGAGTCAGTCACACTGGGTCATTGAGAGTCTGCCACAATGGGTCACTGAGAGTCTGTCACACTGGCCCACTGAGAGTCTGCTACATTGCTTCATTGTGCGTCTGCTACACTGGGTCACTAAGAGTCAGCTTCACTGTGTCACTGAGAGTCTGCCACACTGGGTCTCTGAGAGTCTGCTACACTGGGTCACTGAGAGTCTGCCACACTGAGTCATGGACAGTCTGCCACAATGGGTCACTGAGAGTCTGTCACACTGGGTCATTGAGAGTCTGCCACACTGGGTCACTGAGAGTCTGTCACACTGGGTCACTGAGAGTCTGTCACACTGGGTCATTGAGATTCTGCCACACTGGATCACTGAGAGTCTGTCACACTGGGTCATTGAGAGTCTGCTTCACTGTGTCACTGAGAGTCTGCATACTGGGTCACTGAGAGTCTGTCTCACTGGGTCAGTGAGAGTCTGTCACACTGGGTCACAGAGAGTCTGTCACACTGGGTCACGGGGAATCTGCCACACTGGCCGTCTGAGATTCTATTACACTGTCCTACTGAGAGACTGCCACACTGCGTCACTAAGAGTCTGTCACACTGGGTCACTGAGAGTCTGCCACACTGGGTCACTGAGAGTCTGTCACACTGGGTCATTGAGAGTCTGCTACACTGGGTCATTGTGAGTGTGCCAAACTGTGTCACTGAGAGTCTGTTACACTGGGACATTGAGATTCTGTCACACTGGGTCAGTGAGAGTCTGCCACACTGGGTCACTGAGATTCTGCCATATTGGGTCACTGAAAGTCTGTCACACTGGCCCACTCAGAGTCTATTAGACTGGCCTACTGAGGGATTGCCCCACTGGGTCACTGAGAGTCTGCCACACTGGCCCACTCAGAGTCTATTACACTGGGTCACTGAGAGTCTGCAAAACTGGGTCACTGAGAGTCTGTCACACTGGGTCATTGAGAATTTGCCACCCTGGGTCACTGAGACATTGTCACACTGGGTCACTGAGAGTATGCCACATGGGGTCACTGAGAGTCTGCAATACTGGGTCACTGAGAGTCTGTCACACTGGGTCAATGAGAGTCTGCTACACTGGGTCACTGAGAGTCTGCGATACTGGGTCACTGATAGTCTGCTCCACTGGGTTACTGAGAGTCTTCCACACTGAGTCACGGACATTCTGCCACACTGGGTCACTGAGAGTCTGCTACACTGGGTCACTGAGAGTCAAACACACTGTGTCACTGAGAGTCTGTCACATTGGGTCATTGAGAGTCTGTAAAACTGGGTCACTGAGAGTCTGCGATACTCGGACACTGATTGCCTGTCACACTGGCCCACTAAGAGACCGCTACACTGGGTCACTGAGAGTCTGCCACACTGAGTCACGGACTGTCTGCCACTCTGGGTCACTGAGAGTCTGTCACACTGGGTTATTGAGAGACTGTCACACTGGGTCATTGAGAGTCTGTCACACTGGTCACTGAGAATCTGCTACACTGGGTCACTGAGAGTCTGCCACATTGGGTCATTAAGAGTCTGTCAAACTGGGTCACTGACAGTCTGCCATACTGTGTCACTGAGAGTCTGCCACACTGGCCGACTGAGAGTCTGCCACATTGGGTCACTGAGAGTTTGCTACATTGATTCATTGTGCGTCTGCTACACTGGGTCACTAAGAGTCTGTCTCACTGTGTCACTGAGAGTCTGTCACACTGGGTCATTGAGAGTCTGCCACACTGGGTCACTGAGAGTCTGCCATACTGGGTCACTGAGAGTCTGCCTCACTGGGTCACTGAGAGTCAGTCACACTGGGTCATTGAGAGTCTGCCACAATGGGTCACTGAGAGACTGTCACACTGGCCCACTGAGAGTCTGCTACATTGCTTCATTGTGCGTCTGCTACACTGGGTCACTAAGAGTCAGCTTCACTGTGTCACTGAGAGTCTGCCACACTGGGTCTCTGAGAGTCTGCTACACTGGGTCACTGAGAGTCTGCCACACTGAGTCATGGACAGTCTGCCACAATGGGTCACTGAGAGTCTGTCACACTGGGTCATTGAGAGTCTGCCACACTGGGTCACTGAGAGTCTGTCACACTGGGTCACTGAGAGTCTGTCACACTGGGTCATTGAGATTCTGCCACACTGGATCACTGAGAGTCTGTCACACTGGGTCATTGAGAGTCTGCTTCACTGTGTCACTGAGAGTCTGCATACTGGGTCACTGAGAGTCTGTCTCACTGGGTCAGTGAGAGTCTGTGACACTGGGTCACTGAGAGTCTGCCATGCTGGGTCACTGAGAGTCTGTCACACTGGGTCACAGAGAGTCTGTCACACTGGGTCACGGGGAATCTGCCACACTGGCCGTCTGAGATTCTATTACACTGTCCTACTGAGAGACTGCCACACTTCGTCACTAAGAGTCTGTCACACTGGGTCACTGAGAGTCTGCCACACTGGGTCACTGAGAGTCTGTCACACTGGGTCATTGAGAGTCTGCTACACTGGGTCATTGTGAGTGTGCCAAACTGTGTCACTGAGAGTCTGTCACACTGGGACATTGAGATTCTGTCACACTGGGTCAGTGAGAGTCTGCCACACTGGGTCACTGAGATTCTGCCATATTGGGTCACTGAGAGTCTGCCTCACTGGGTCACTGAGAGTCAGTCACACTGGGTCATTGAGAGTCTGCCACAATGGGTCACTGAGAGTCTGTCACACTGGCCCACTGAGAGTCTGCTACATTGCTTCATTGTGCCTCTGCTACACTGGGTCACTAAGAGTCAGCTTCACTGTGTCACTGAGAGTCTGCCACACTGGGTCTCTGAGAGTCTGCTACACTGGGTCACTGAGAGTCTGCCACACTGAGTCATGGACAGTCTGCCACAATGGGTCACTGAGAGTCTGTCACACTGGGTCATTGAGAGTCTGCCACACTGGGTCACTGAGAGTCTGTCACACTGGGTCACTGAGAGTCTGTCACACTGGGTCATTGAGATTCTGCCACACTGGATCACTGAGAGTCTGTCACACTGGGTCATTGAGAGTCTGCCACACTGTGTCATTGAGATTCTGCCACTCTGGATCACTGAGAGTCTGCGATACTGGGTCACTGAGAGTCTGTGACACAGGATCACTGAGCGTCTGCCACATTGGTTCATTGAGAGTCTGCCATACTGGGTCACTGAGGGTCTGTCACACTGGCCCACTGAGAGTCTGTCACATTGGGTCATTGAGAGTCTGCCACACTGGGTCTCTGAGAGTCTGCCACACCTGGTCACTGATAGTCTGTCACATTGGGTCATTGAGAGTCTGTCACACCTGATCACTGAGAGTCTGCCACACTGGGTCATTGAGAGTCTGTCACATTGGGTCATTGAGAGTCTGCCACACTGGGTCAATGAGCGTCTGTCACACTGAGTCACTGCGAGTCTGCTACACTGGCCCACTGAGAGACTGCCACACTGGGTCGCTGAGATTCTGCCACACTGGCCCACTGAGTGTCTATTACACTGGCCCACTGAGAGACTGCCACACTGGGTCACTACGATTCTGTCACACTCTGTCACTGAGAGTCTGTCACACTGGGTCAGTGAGAGTCTGTCACATTGGGTCATTGAGATGCTGCCACACCTGGTCACTGAGTGTCTGCCACACTGGGTCACTGAACGTCTGCCACACTGGGTCATTGAGAGTCTGCCACACTGGGTCACTGAGAGTCTGTCACACTGGGTCACTGAGAGTCTGCTACCCTGGGTCATTGAGAGTCTGCCACACTGGGTTACTGATAGTCTGCCACACTGGGTTACTGATAGTCTGCCACACTGGGTCATGGACAATCTGCCATACTGGGTCACTGAGAGTCTGCCACACTGGGTCATTGAGAGTCTGTCACACTGGGTCACTAAGAGCCTGTCACACTGGGTCACTGAGAGTCTGTCACACTGGGTCATTGAGAGTCTGTCACACTGGGTCACTAAGAGTTTGTCACACTGGGTCACTGAGTGTCTGCCACCCTGGGTCATTTAGAGTCTGTCACACTGGGTCACAGAGAGTCTGTCACGCTGGGTCACAGAGAGTCTGCGATACTGGGTCACTGAGAGTCTGCCACGCTGGGTCACTGAGAGTCTGTCACACGGGGTCACTGAGAGTCTCTCACGCTGGGTCATTGTTAGTCTGCTACACTGGGTTGCTGAGAATCTGTCACACTGGGTCACTGACAGTCTGTCAAAATGGGTCACTGAGAGTCTGCGATACTGGGTCACTGAGAGTCTGCCACATTGGCCCACTGAGAGTCTGCGACACTGGGTCACTGAGAGTCTGTCACACTGGGTCATTGAGGGCCTGCTACACTCAATTACTGAGAGTCTCCTACACTGGGTCACTGAGAGTCTGCCACACTGAGTCACGGAGAGTCTGCCACAATGGGTCACTGGGAGACTGTCACACTGGGTCAGTGAGATTCTGCCACACTGGATCACTGAGAGTCTGCGATACTGGGTCTCTGAGAGTCTGTGACACTGGGTCATTGAGAGTCTGTCAAACTGGGTCACTGAGAATCTGCCACACTGGCCAACTGAGAGTCTGCTACCCTGGGTCATTGAGAGTCTGCCACACTGGGTTACTGATAGTCTGCCACACTGGGTTACTGATAGTCTGACACACTGGGTCATGGACAATCTGCCATACTGGGTCACTGAGAGTCTGCCACACTGGGACTCTGAACGTCTGCCACACTGGGCCACTGACAGTCTGCCGCACTGGGTCACTGAGAGTCTGTCACATTGGGTCATTGAGAATCTGCCACACTGGGTTACTGAGAGTCTTTCACACTGGCCCACTGAGGGACTGCCACACTGTGTCACTGAGAGTCTGCCACAATGGGACTCTGAACGTCTGTCACACTGGGTCACTGACAGTCTGCCACACCAGGTCACTGAGAGTCTGTCACACAGGTTCACTGAGAATCTGCTACACTGGGTCACTGAGAGTCTGCGATACTGGGTCATGGACAGTCTGCCATACTGGGACACTGATAGTCTGCCACACTGGGTCATGGACAGTCTGCCATACTGTGTCACTGAGAGTCTGCCACACTGGGACTGTGAACGTCTGACACACTGGGCCACTGACAGTCTGCCACACTGCGTCACTGAGAGTCTGTCACATTGGGTCATTGATTGCCTGCCTCACTGGGTTACTGAGAATCTGTCACACTGGGTCACTGAGAGTCTGCTACACTGGCCCGCTGAGAGACTGCCACACTGGGTCACAGAGAGTCTGCTACACTGGGTCACTGCGAGTCTGCTACACTGGCCCGCTGAGAGACTTCCATACTGGGTCACTGAGAGTCTGCCACACTGACCCAATGAGAGTCTGTCACACTGGCCCACTGAGGGACTGCCACACTGTGTCACTGAGAGTCTGCCACACTGGCCCACTGAGAGTCTATTACACTGTCCCACTGAGAGACTGCCACACTGGGTCACTAAGAGTCAGTCACACTGGGTCATTGTGAGTCTGTCAAACTGGTTCACTGAGAGTCTGCGACACTGGGTCATTGTGAGTCTGCCACACTGTGTCACTGAGAGACTGCCACACTGGGTCACTAAGATTCTGTCCCACTCTGTCACTGAGAGTCTGTCACACGGGGTCACTGAGAGTCTGTCACATTGGGTCATTGAGAATCTGCCACACTGGGTCACTGAGAGTCTGCCACACTGGGTTACTGAGAGTCTGTCACACTGGGTTACTGAGAGTCTGCCACACTGGCCCACTGAGAGTCTTTCACACTGGCCCACTGATGGACTGCCACACTGCGTCACTGAGAGTCTATTACACTGTCCCACTGAGAGACTGCCTCACTGGGTCACTAAGATTCTGTCACACTCTGTCACTGAGAGTCTGTCACATCAGGTCACTGAGAATCTGCCACACTGGGTCACTAAGAGTCAGTCACACTGGGTCATTGTGAGTCTGTCAAACTGGGTCACTGAGAGTCTGCGATACAGGGTCATTGTGAGTCTGCCACACTGTGTCACTGAGAGTCTGTCACAATGGGTCACTGACAGTCTGCCACACTAGGTCACTGAGAGCCTGTCACACAGGGTCACTGAGAATCTGCTACACTGGGTCACTGACAGTCTGCGATACTGTGTCATGGACTGTCTGCCATACTGGGCCACTGACAGTCTGCCACACTGCGTCACTGAGAGTCTGCCACACTGGCCCACTGAGAGTCTTTCACACTGGCCCACTGAGGGACTGCCACACTGTGTCACTGAGAGTCTGTCACACTGGGTCACTGACAGTCTGCCACACTAGGTCACTGAGAGTCTGTCACACAGGGTCACTGAGAATCTGCTACACTGGGTCACTGAGAGTCTGCGATACTGGGTCATGGACAGTCTGCCATACTGGGACACTGATAGTCTGCCACACTGGGTCATGGACAGTCTGCCATACTGTGTCACTGAGAGTCTGCCACACTGGGACTGTGAACGTCTGACACACTGGGCCACTGACAGTCTGCCACACTGCGTCACTGAGAGTCTGTCACATTGGGTCATTGATTGACTGCCACACTGGGTTACTGAGAATCTGTCACACTGGGTCACTGAGAGTCTGTCACACTGGGTCACTGCGAGTCTGCTACACTGGCCCGCTGAGAGACTTCCACACTGGGTCACTGAGAGTCAGCCACACTGACCCAATGACAGTCTGCCACACTGGCCCACTGAGAGTCTATTACACTGGCCCACTGAGAGACTGCCACACTGGGTCACTAAGATTCTGTCACACTCTGTCACTGAGAGTCTGTCACACTGGGTCACTGAGAGTCTGTCACACTGGGTCATTGTGAGTCTGTCAAACTGGGTCACTGAGATTCTGCCATATTGGTCACTGAAAGTCTGTCACACTGGCCCACTCAGAGTCTATTAGACTGGCCTACTGAGGGATTGCCACACTGGGTCACTGAGCGTCTGCCACACTGGGTCACTGAGAGTCTGCAAAACTGGGTCACTGAGAGTCTGTCACACTGGGCCATTGAGAGTCTGCCACAATCAGTCACTGAGAGTCTGTCACACTGGCCCACTGAGAGTCTGCGACATTGGGTCACTGAGAGTCTGTCACACTGGGTCATTGAGAGTCTGCCACAATGGGTCACTGAGAGTCTGCCACACTGGCCCACTGAGAGTCTGTTTCACTGTCCTACTGTGAGACTGCAACGCTGGGTAACTAGGAATCTGTCACACTGGGTCACTGAGAGTCTGCCACACTGGGTCACTGAGAGTCTGTCACACTGGGTCACTGAAAGTCTGCCACACTGGGTCACTGAGAGTCTGTCACACTGGGTCATTGAGAATTTGCCACCCTGGGTCACTGAGACATTGTCACACTGGGTCACTGAGAGTATGCCACATGGGGTCACTGAGAGTCTGCAATACTGTTTCACTGAGAGTCTGTCACACTGGGTCAATGAGAGTCTGCTCCACTGGGTCATTGTGAGTCTGCCACACAGTGTCACAGACAGTCTGCCACACTGGGTCACTGAGAGTCTGTCACACTGGGACATTGAGAGTCTGCCACACTGTGTCACTGAGAGTCTGCCACACTGGCCCACTGAGAGTCTATTACACTGGCCCACTGAGAGACTGCCACACTGGGTCACTAAGATTCTGTCACACTCTGTCACTGAGAGTCTGTCACACTGGGTCACTGAGAGTCTGTCACACTGGGTCATTGTGAGTCTGTCAAACTGGGTCACTGAGAGCCTGTCACACTGGGTCACTGAGAGTCTGCCACACAGTGTCACAGACAGTCTGCCACGCTGGGTCACTGAAAGTCTGTCACACTGGGACATTGAGAGTCTGCCACACTGGGTCTGTGAGAGTCTGTCACACTGGGTCAGTGAAAGTCTGTGACACTGGGTCATTGAGAGTCTGTCAAACTGGCTCAGTGAGAGTCTGCCATACTGGGTCACTGAGAGTCTGTCACACTGGGTCACAGAGAGTCTGTCACACTGGGTCACGGGGAATCTGCCACACTGGCCGTCTGAGATTCTATTACACTGTCCTACTGAGAGACTGCCACACTGCGTCACTAAGAGTCTGTCACACTGGGTCACTGAGAGTCTGCCACACTGGGTCACTGAGAGTCTGTCACACTGGGTCATTGAGAGTCTGCTACACTGGGTCATTGTGAGTGTGCCAAACTGTGTCACTGAGAGTCTGTCACACTGGGACATTGAGATTCTGTCACACTGGGTCAGTGAGAGTCTGCCACACTGGGTCACTGAGATTCTGCCATATTGGGTCACTGAAAGTCTGTCACTCTGGCCCACTCAGAGTCTATTACACTGGCCTACTGAGGGATTGCCACACTGGGTCACTGAGAGTCTGCCACACTGGGTCACTGAGAGTCTGCAAAACTGGGTCACTGAGAGTCTGTCACACTGGGCCATTGAGAGTCTGCCACAATCAGTCACTGAGAGTCTGTCACACTGGCCCACAGAGAGTCTGCGACATTGTGTCACTGAGAGTCTGTCACACTGGGTCACTGACAGTCTGCCACACCAGGTCACTGAGAGTCTGTCACACAGGGTCACTGAGAATCTGCTACACTGGGTCACTGAGAGTCTGCGATACTGGGTCATGGACAGTCTGCCATACTGGGACACTGATAGTCTGCCACACTGGGTCATGGACAGTCTGCCATACTGTGTCACTGAGAGTCTGCCACACTGGGACTGTGAACGTCTGACACACTGGGCCACTGACAGTCTGCCACACTGCGTCACTGAGAGTCTGTCACATTGGGTCATTGATTGCCTGCCTCACTGGGTTACTGAGAATCTGTCACACTGGGTCACTGAGAGTCTGCTACACTGGCCCGCTGAGAGACTGCCACACTGGGTCACAGAGAGTCTTCTACACTGGGTCACTGCGAGTCTGCTACACTGGCCCGCTGAGAGACTTCCATACTGGGTCACTGAGAGTCTGCCACACTGACCCAATGAGAGTCTGTCACACTGGCCCACTGAGGGACTGCCACACTGTGTCACTGAGAGTCTGCCACACTGGCCCACTGAGAGTCTATTACACTGTCCCACTGAGAGACTGCCACACTGGGTCACTAAGAGTCAGTCACACTGGGTCATTGTGAGTCTGTCAAACTGGTTCACTGAGAGTCTGCGACACTGGGTCATTGTGAGTCTGCCACACTGTGTCACTGAGAGACTGCCACACTGGGTCACTAAGATTCTGTCCCACTCTGTCACTGAGAGTCTGTCACACGGGGTCACTGAGAGTCTGTCACATTGGGTCATTGAGAATCTGCCACACTGGGTCACTGAGAGTCTGCCACACTGGGTTACTGAGAGTCTGTCACACTGGGTTACTGAGAGTCTGCCACACTGGCCCACTGAGAGTCTTTCACACTGGCCCACTGATGGACTGCCACACTGCGTCACTGAGAGTCTATTACACTGTCCCACTGAGAGACTGCCTCACTGGGTCACTAAGATTCTGTCACACTCTGTCACTGAGAGTCTGTCACATCAGGTCACTGAGAATCTGCCACACTGGGTCACTAAGAGTCAGTCACACTGGGTCATTGTGAGTCTGTCAAACTGGGTCACTGAGAGTCTGCGATACAGGGTCATTGTGAGTCTGCCACACTGTGTCACTGAGAGTCTGTCACAATGGGTCACTGACAGTCTGCCACACTAGGTCACTGAGAGCCTGTCACACAGGGTCACTGAGAATCTGCTACACTGGGTCACTGACAGTCTGCGATACTGTGTCATGGACTGTCTGCCATACTGGGCCACTGACAGTCTGCCACACTGCGTCACTGAGAGTCTGCCACACTGGCCCACTGAGAGTCTTTCACACTGGCCCACTGAGGGACTGCCACACTGTGTCACTGAGAGTCTGTCACACTGGGTCACTGACAGTCTGCCACACTAGGTCACTGAGAGTCTGTCACACAGGGTCACTGAGAATCTGCTACACTGGGTCACTGAGAGTCTGCGATACTGGGTCATGGACAGTCTGCCATACTGGGACACTGATAGTCTGCCACACTGGGTCATGGACAGTCTGCCATACTGTGTCACTGAGAGTCTGCCACACTGGGACTGTGAACGTCTGACACACTGGGCCACTGACAGTCTGCCACACTGCGTCACTGAGAGTCTGTCACATTGGGTCATTGATTGACTGCCACACTGGGTTACTGAGAATCTGTCACACTGGGTCACTGAGAGTCTGTCACACTGGGTCACTGCGAGTCTGCTACACTGGCCCGCTGAGAGACTTCCACACTGGGTCACTGAGAGTCAGCCACACTGACCCAATGACAGTCTGTCACACTGGCCCACTGAGGGACTGCCACAATGGGTCACTGAGAGTCTGCCACACTGGCCCACTGAGAGTCTATTACACTGGCCCACTGAGAGACTGCCACACTGGGTCACTAAGATTCTGTCACACTCTGTCACTGAGAGTCTGTCACACTGGGTCACTGAGAGTCTGTCACACTGGGTCATTGTGAGTCTGTCAAACTGGGTCACTGAGATTCTGCCATATTGGTCACTGAAAGTCTGTCACACTGGCCCACTCAGAGTCTATTAGACTGGCCTACTGAGGGATTGCCACACTGGGTCACTGAGCGTCTGCCACACTGGGTCACTGAGAGTCTGCAAAACTGGGTCACTGAGAGTCTGTCACACTGGGCCATTGAGAGTCTGCCACAATCAGTCACTGAGAGTCTGTCACACTGGCCCACTGAGAGTCTGCGACATTGGGTCACTGAGAGTCTGTCACACTGGGTCATTGAGAGTCTGCCACAATGGGTCACTGAGAGTCTGCCACACTGGCCCACTGAGAGTCTGTTTCACTGTCCTACTGTGAGACTGCAACGCTGGGTAACTAGGAATCTGTCACACTGGGTCACTGAGAGTCTGCCACACTGGGTCACTGAGAGTCTGTCACACTGGGTCACTGAAAGTCTGCCACACTGGGTCACTGAGAGTCTGTCACACTGGGTCATTGAGAATTTGCCACACTGGATCACTGAGACATTGTCACACTGGGTCACTGAGAGTATGCCACACGGGGTCACTGAGAGTCTGCAATACTGTTTCACTGAGAGTCTGTCACACTGGGTCAATGAGAGTCTGCTCCACTGGGTCATTGTGAGTCTGCCACACAGTGTCACAGACAGTCTGCCACACTGGGTCACTGAGAGTCTGTCACACTGGGACATTGAGAGTCTGCCACACTGTGTCACTGAGAGTCTGCCACACTGGCCCACTGAGAGTCTATTACACTGGCCCACTGAGAGACTGCCACACTGGGTCACTAAGATTCTGTCACACTCTGTCACTGAGAGTCTGTCACACTGGGTCACTGAGAGTCTGTCACACTGGGTCATTGTGAGTCTGTCAAACTGGGTCACTGAGAGCCTGTCACACTGGGTCACTGAGAGTCTGCCACACAGTGTCACAGACAGTCTGCCACGCTGGGTCACTGAAAGTCTGTCACACTGGGACATTGAGAGTCTGCCACACTGGGTCACTGAGAGTCTGTCACACTGGTTCTGTGAGAGTCTGTCACACTGGGTCAGTGAAAGTCTGTGACACTGGGTCATTGAGAGTCTGTCAAACTGGCTCAGTGAGAGTCTGCCATACTGGGTCACTGAGAGTCTGTCACACTGGGTCACAGAGAGTCTGTCACACTGGGTCACGGGGAATCTGCCACACTGGCCGTCTGAGATTCTATTACACTGTCCTACTGAGAGACTGCCACACTGCGTCACTAAGAGTCTGTCACACTGGGTCACTGAGAGTCTGCCACACTGGGTCACTGAGAGTCTGTCACACTGGGTCATTGAGAGTCTGCTACACTGGGTCATTGTGAGTGTGCCAAACTGTGTCACTGAGAGTCTGTCACACTGGGACATTGAGATTCTGTCACACTGGGTCAGTGAGAGTCTGCCACACTGGGTCACTGAGATTCTGCCATATTGGGTCACTGAAAGTCTGTCACACTGGCCCACTCAGAGTCTATTACACTGGCCTACTGAGGGATTGCCACACTGGGTCACTGAGAGTCTGCCACACTGGGTCACTGAGAGTCTGCAAAACTGGGTCACTGAGAGTCTGTCACACTGGGCCATTGAGAGTCTGCCACAATCAGTCACTGAGAGTCTGTCACACTGGCCCACTGAGAGTCTGCGACATTAGGTCACTGAGAGTCTGTCACACTGGGTCATTGAGAGTCTGCCACAATGGGTCACTGAGAGTCTGCCACACTGGCCCACTGAGAGTCTGTTTCACAGTCCTACTGTGAGACTGCCACGCTGGGTAACTAGGGATCTGTCACACTGGGTCACTGAGAGTCTGCCACACTGGGTCACTGAGAGTCTGTCACACTGGGTCACTGAAATTCTGCCACACTGGGTCACTGAGAGTCTGTCACACTGGGTCATTGAGAATTTGCCACCCTGGGTCACTGAGACATTGTCACACTGGGTCACTGAGAGTATGCCACACGGGGTCACTGAGAGTCTGCAATACTGTTTCACTGAGAGTCTGTCACACTGGGTCAATGAGAGTCTGCTCCACTGGTTCATTGTGAGTCTGCCACACTGTGTCACTGAGAGTCTGTCACACTGGGTCACTGACAGTCTGCCACACTAGGTCACTGAGAGTCTGTCACACAGGGTCACTGAGAATCTGCTACACTGGGTCACTGAGAGTCTGCGATACTGGGTCACTGAGAGTCTGCTCCACTGGATTACTGAGAGTCTTCCACACTGAGTCACGGACATTCTGCCACACTGGGTCACTGAGAGTCTGCTACACTGGGTCACTGAGAGTCAAACACTCTGTGTCACTGATTGTCTGTCACACTGGGTCATTGAGAGTCTGTAAAACTGGGTCACTGAGAGTCTGCGATACTCGGACACTGATTGCCTGTCACACTGGCCCACTAAGAGACCGCTACACTGGGTCACTGAGAGTCTGCCACACTGAGTCACGGACTGTCTGCCACTCTGGGTCACTGAGAGTCTGTCACACTGGGTTATTGAGAGACTGTCACACTGGGTCATTGAGAGTCTGTCACACTGGTCACTGAGAATCTGCTACACTGGGTCACTGAGAGTCTGCCACATTGGGTCATTAAGAGTCTGTCAAACTGGGTCACTGACAGTCTGCCACACTGTGTCACTGAGAATCTGCCACACTGTGTCACTGAGAGTCTGCCACATTGATTCATTGTGCGTCTGCTACACTGGGTCATTGAGAATCTGCTTCACTGTGTCACTGAGAGTCTGCCACACTGGGTCACTGAGAGTCTGTCTCACTGGGTCACTGAGAGTATGTCACACTGGGTCATTGAGAGTCTGCCACACTTTGTCACTGAGAGTCTGCCTCACTGGGTCACTGAGAGTCAGTCACACTGGGTCATTGAGAGTCTGCCACAATGGGTCACTGAGAGTCTGTCACACTGGCCCACTGAGAGTCTGCTACATTGGTTCATTGTGCGTCTGCTACACTGGGTCACTAAGAGTCTGCTTCACTGTGTCACTGAGAGTCTGCCACACTGGGTCACCGAGAGTCTGTCACACTGGGTCATTGAGAGTCTGCCACACTGGATCACTGAGAGTCTGTCACACTGGGTCATTGAGAGTCTGCCACACGGGGTCATTGAGATTCTGCCACACTGGATCACTGAGAGTCTGCGATACTGGGTCACTGAGAGTCTGTCACACTGGGTCACTGAGCGTCTGCCACATTGGGTCATTGAGAGTCTGCCATACTAGGTCACTGAGGGTCTGTCACACTGGCCCACTGAGAGTCTGTCACATTGGGTCATTGAGAGTCTGCCACACTAGGTCACTGAGAGTCTGCCATACCTCGTCACTGATAGTCTGTCACATTGGGTCATTGAGAGTCTGTCACACCTGATCACTGAGAGTCTGCCACACTGGTCATTGAGAGTCTGTCACATTGGGTCATTGAGAGTCTGCCACACTGGGTCAATGAGCGTCTGTCACACTGGGTCACTGAGAGTCTGCTACACTGGCCCACTGAGAGACTGCCACACTGGTTCGCTGAGATACTGCCACACTGGCCCACTGAGGGTCTATTACACTGGCCCACTGAGAGACTGCCACACTGGGTCACTAAGATTCTGTCACACTCTTTCACTGAGAGTCTGTCACACTGGGTCAGTGAGAGTCTGTCACATTGGGTCATTGAGATGCTGCCACACCTGGTCACTGAGTGTCTGCCACACTGGGTCACTGAACGTCTGCCACACTGGGTCATTGAGAGTCTGCCACACTGGGTCACTGAGAGTCTGTCACACTGGGTCACTGAGATTCTGCTACCCTGGGTCATTGAGAGTCTGCCACACTGGGTTACTGATAGTCTGCCACACTGGGTCATGGACAATCTGCCATACTGGGTCACTGAGAGTCTGCCACACTGGGCCACTGACAGTCTGCCGCACTGGGTCACTGAGAGTCTGTCACATTGGGTCATTGAGAATCTGCCACACTGGGTCACTGAGAGTCTGCCACACTGGGTTACTGAGAGTCTGTCACACTGGGTTACTGAGAGTCTGCCACACTGGCCCACTGAGAGTCTTTCAGACTGGCCCACTGACAGTCTGCCACACTGCGTCACTGAGAGTCGGCCACACTGTCCCACTGAGAGTCTATTACACTGTGCCACTGAGAGACTGCCACACTGGGTCACTAAGATTCTGTCACACTCTGTCACTGAGAGTCTGTCACATCTGGTCACTGAGAATCTGCCACACTGGGTCATTGTGAGTCTGTCAAACTGGGTCACTGAGAGTCTGCGATACTGGGTCACTGTGAGTCTGCCACACTGTGTCACTGAGAGTCTGTCACAATGGGTCACTGACAGTCTGCCACACTAGGTCACTGAGAGTCTGTCACACAGGGTCACTGAGAATCTGCTACACTGGGTCACTGAGAGTTTGCGATACTGGGTTACTGAGAGTCTGCAAAACTGGGTCACTGAGAGTCTGTCACACTGGGCCATTGAGAGTCTGCCACAATCAGTCACTGAGAGTCTGCCACACTGCCCCACTGAGAGTCTGTTTCACTGTCCTACTGTGAGACTGCCACGCTGGGTAACTAGGAATCTGTCACACTGGGTCACTGAGAGTCTGCCACACTGTCCCACTGAGAGTCACTGAGAGTCTGTCACACTGGGTCACTGAAAGTCTGCCACACTGGGTCACTGAGAGTCTGTCACACTGGGTCATTGAGAATTTGCCACCCTGGGTCACTGAGACATTGTCACACTGGGTCACTGAGAGTATGCCACACGGGGTCACTGAGAGTCTGCAATACTGTTTCACTGAGAGCCTGTCACACTGGGTCAATGAGAGTCTGCTCCACTGGGTCATTGTGAGTCTGCCACACTGTGTCACTGAGAGTCTGTCACACTGGGTCACTGACAGTCTGCCACACTAGGTCACTGAGAGTCTGTCACACAGGGTCACTGAGAATCTGCTACACTGGGTCACTGAGAGTCTGCGATACTGGGTCACTGAGAGTCTGCTCCACTGGGTTACTGAGAGTCTTCCACACTGAGTCACGGACACACTGGGTCACTGAGAGTCTGCTACACTGGGTCACTGAGAGTCAAACACACTGTGTCACTGATTGTCTGTCACACTGGGTCATTGAGAGTCTGTAAAACTGGGTCACTGAGAGTCTGCGATACTCGGATACTGATTGCCTGTCACACTGGCCCACTAAGAGACCGCTACACTGGGTCACTGAGAGTCTGCCACACTGAGTCACGGACTGTCTGCCACTCTGGGTCACTGAGAGTCTGTCACACTGGGTTATTGAGAGACTGTCACACTGGGTCATTGAGAGTCTGTCACACTGGTCACTGAGAATCTGCTACACTGGGTCACTGAGAGTCTGCCACATTGGGTCATTAAGAGTCTGTCAAACTGGGTCACTGACAGTCTGCCACACTGTGTCACTGAGAGTCTGCCACACTGGCCGACTGAGAGTCTGCCACATTGGGTCACTGAGAGTCTGCTACATTGATTCATTGTGCGTCTGCTACACTGGGTCATTGACAGTCTGCTTCACTGTGTCACTGAGAGTCTGCCACACTGGGTCACTGAGAGTCTGTCTCACTGGTTCACTGAGAGTATGTCACACTGGGTCATTGAGAGTCTGCCACACTTTGTCACTGAGAGTCTGCCATACTGGGTCACTGAGAGTCTGCCTCACTGGGTCACTGAGAGTCAGTCACACTGGGTCATTGAGAGTCTGCCACAATGGGTCACTGAGAGTCTGTCACACTGGCCCACTGAGAGTCTGCTACATTGGTTCATTGTGCGTCTGCTACACTGGGTCACTAAGAGTCTGCTTCACTGTGTCACTGAGAGTCTGCCACACTGGGTCACCGAGAGTCTGTCACACTGGGTCATTGAGAGTCTGCGATACTGGGTCACTGAGAGTCTGTGACACTGGGTCACTGAGCGTCTGCCACATTGGGTCATTGAGAGTCTGCCATACTGGGTCACTGAGGGTCTGTCACACTGGCCCACTGAGAGTCTGTCACATTGGGTCATTGAGAGTCTGCCACACTGGGTCACTGAGAGTCTGCCACACCTGGTCACTGATAGTCTGTCACATTGGGTCATTGAGAGTCTGTCACACCTGATCACTGAGAGTCTGCCACATTGGGTCATTGAGAGTCTGTCACATTGGGTCATTGAGAGTCTGCCACACTGGGTCAATGAGCGTCTGTCACACTGGGTCACTGAGAGTCTGCTACACTGGCCCACTGAGAGACTGCCACACTGGGTCGCTGAGATACTGCCACACTGGCCCACTGAGTGTCTATTACACTGGCCCACTGAGAGACTGCCACACTGGGTCACTAAGATTCTGTCACACTCTTTCACTGAGAGTCTGTCACACTGGGTCAGTGAGAGTCTGTCACATTGGGTCATTGAGATGCTGCCACACCTGGTCACTGAGTGTCTGCCACACTGGGTCACTGAACGTCTGCCACACTGGGTCATTGAGAGTCTGCCACACTGGGTCACTGAGAGTCTGTCACACTGGGTCATTGAGAGTCTGTAAAACTGGGTCACTGAGAGTCTGCGATACTCGGACACTGATTGCCTGTCACACTGGCCCACTAAGAGACCGCTACACTGGGTGACTGAGAGTCTGCCACACTGAGTCACGGACTGTCTGCCACTCTGGGTCACTGAGAGTCTGTCACACTGGGTTATTGAGAGACTGTCACACTGGGTCATTGAGAGTCTGTCACACTGGTCACTGAGAATCTGCTACACTGGGTCACTGAGAGTCTGCCACATTGGGTCATTAAGAGTCTGTCAAACTGGGTCACTGACAGTCTGCCACACTATGTCACTGAGAGTCTGCCACACTGGCCGACTGAGAGTCTGCCACATTGGGTCACTGAGAGTCTGCTACATTGATTCATTGTGCGTCTGCTACACTGGGTCATTGAGAGTCTGCTTCACTGTGTCACTGAGAGTCTGCCACACTGGGTCACTGAGAGTCTGTCTCACTGGGTCACTGAGAGTATGTCACACTGGGTCATTGAGAGTCTGCCACACATTGTCACTGAGAGTCTGCCATACTGGGTCACTGAGAGTCTGCCTCACTGGGTCACTGAGAGTCAGTCACACTGGCCCACTGAGAGTCTGCTACATTGGTTCATTGTGCGTCTGCTACACTGGGTCACTAAGAGTCTGCTTCACTGTGTCACTGAGAGTCTGCCACACTGGGTCACCGAGAGTCTGTCACACTGGGTCATTGAGAGTCTGCCACACTGGATCACTGAGAGTCTGTCACACTGGGTCATTGAGAGTCTGCCACACTGGGTCATTGAGATTCTGCCACACTGGATCACTGAGAGTCTGCGATACTGGGTCACTGAGAGTCTGTCACACTGGCCCACTGAGAGTCTGTCACATTGGGTCATTGAGAGTCTGCCACACTGGGTCACTGAGAGTCTGCCACACCTGGTCACTGATAGTCTGTCACATTGGGTCATTGAGAGTCTGTCACACCTGATCACTGAGAGTCTGCCACACTGGGTTATTGAGAGTCTGTCACATTGGGTCATTGAGAGTCTGCCACACTGGGTCAATGAGCGTCTGTCACACTGGGTCACTGAGAGTCTGCTACACTGGCCCACTGAGAGACTGCCACACTGGGTCGCTGAGATACTGCCACACTGGCCCACTGAGTGTCTATTACACTGGCCCACTGAGAGACTGCCACACTGGGTCATTAAGATTCTGTCACACTCTTTCACTGAGAGTCTGTCACACTGGGTCAGTGAGAGTCTGGCACATTGGGTCATTGAGATGCTGCCACACCTGGTCACTGAGTGTCTGCCACACTGGGTCACTGAACGTCTGCCACACTGGGTCATTGAGAGTCTGCCACATTGGGTCACTGAGAGTCTGTCACACTGGGTCACTGAGAGTCTGCTACCCTGGGTCATTGAGAGTCTGCCACACTGGGTTACTGATAGTCTGCCACACTGGGTCATGGACAATCTGCCATACTGGGTCACTGAGAGTCTGCCACACTGGGACTCTGAACGTCTGCCACACTGGGCCACTGACAGTCTGCCGCACTGGGTCACTGAGAGTCTGTCACATTGGGTCATTGAGAATCTGCCACACTGGGTCACTGAGAGTCTGCCACACTGGGTTACTGAGAGTCTGTCACACTGGGTTACTGAGAGTCTGCCACACTGGCCCACTGAGAGTCTTTCACACTGGCCCACTGAGAACCTGCCACACTGCGTCACTGAGAGTCTGCCACACTGTCCCACTGAGAGTCTATTACACTGTGCCACTGAGAGACTGCCACACTGGGTCACTAAGATTCTGTCACACTCTGTCACTGAGAGTCTGTCACATCTGGTCACTGAGAATCTGCCACACTGGGTCACTAAGAGTCAGTCACACTGGGTCATTGTGAGTCTGTCAAACTGGGTCACTGCGAGTCTGCGATACTGGGTCACTGTGCGTCTGCCACACTGTGTCACTGAGAGTCTGTCAGAATGGGTCACTGACAGTCTGCCACACTAGGTCACTGAGAGTCTGTCACACAGGGTCACTGAGAATCTGCTACACTGGGTCACTGAGAGTCTGCGATACTGGGTCATGGACTGTCTGCCATACTGGGACACTGATAGTCTGCCACACTGGGCCACTGACAGTCTGCCACACTGCGTCACTGAGAGTCTGTCACATTGTGTCATTGATTGCCTGCCACACTGGGTTACTGAGAATCTGTCACACTGGGTCACTGAGAGTCTGCTACACTGGCCCGCTGAGAGACTGCCACACTGGGTCACTGAGAGTCTGTCACACTGGGTCACTACAAGTCTGCTACACTGGCCCGCTGAGAGACTTCCACACTGGGTCACTGAGAATCTGCCACACTGACCCAATGACAGTCTGTCACACTGGCCCACTGAGGGACTGCCACACTGTGTCACTGAGAGTCTGCCACACTGTCCCACTGAGAGACTGCCACACTGGGTCACTAAGATTCTGTCACACTCTGTCACTGAGAGTCTGTCACACTCGGTCACTGAGAGTCTGCCACACCTGGTCACTGATAGTATGCCAAACTGGGTCACTGAGAGTCTGCCACACTGGGTCACTGAGAGTCTGTCACACTGGGTCATTGTGAGTCTGTCAAACTGGGTCACTGAGAGTCTGCTACACTGAGTCACAGACAGTCTGCCACACTGGGTCATTGAGAGTCTGTCACACTGGATCACCGAGAGTCTGCTACACTGGGTCACTGAGAGTCTGCCACACCGTGTCACAGACAGTCTGCCACACTG
The DNA here is from genome assembly GCF_037043375.1 of Chiloscyllium plagiosum. NCBI lineage: Eukaryota > Metazoa > Chordata > Chondrichthyes > Orectolobiformes > Hemiscylliidae > Chiloscyllium > Chiloscyllium plagiosum. The sequence goes on along the minus strand of NW_028270154.1, from coordinate 48,469,235 downwards.
GGTCACTGAGAGTCTATTACACTGTCCCACTGAGAGACTGCCACACTGGGTCACTAAGATTCTGTCACACTCTGTCACTGAGAGTCTGTCACATCTGGTCACTGAGAATCTGCCACACTGGGTCACTAAGAGTCAGTCACACTGGGTCATTGTGAGTCTGTCAAACTGGGTCACTGAGAGTCTGCGATACTGGGTCATTGTGAGTCTGCCACACTGTGTCACTGAGAGTCTGTCACAATGGGTCACTGACAGTCTGCCACAATGGGTCACTGACAGTCTGCCACACTAGGTCACTGAGAGCCTGTCACACAGGGTCACTGAGAATCTGCTACACTGGGTCACTGACAGTCTGCCATACTGGGACACTGATAGTCTGCCACACTGGGCCACTGACAGTCTGCCACACTGCGTCACTGAGAGTCTGCCACACTGGCCCACTGAGAGTCTTTCACACTGGCCCACTGAGGGACTGCCACACTGTGTCACTGAGAGTCTGTCACACTGGGTCACTGACAGTCTGCCACACTAGGTCACTGAGAGTCTGTCACACAGGGTCACTGAGAATCTGCTACACTTGGTCACTGAGAGTCTGCGATACTGGGTCATGGACAGTCTGCCATACTGGGACACTGATAGTCTGCCACACTGGGTCATGGACAGTCTGCCATACTGTGTCACTGAGAGTCTGCCACACTGGGACTGTGAACGTCTGACACACTGGGCCACTGACAGTCTGCCACACTGCGTCACTGAGAGTCTGTCACATTGGGTCATTGATTGCCTGCCACACTGGGTTACTGAGAATCTGTCACACTGGGTCACTGAGAGTCTGTCACACTGGGTCACTGCGAGTCTGCTACACTGGCCCGCTGAGAGACTTCCACACTGGGTCACTGAGAGTCAGCCACACTGACCCAATGACAGTCTGTCACACTGGCCCACTGAGAGACTGCCACACTGGGTCACTAAGATTTTGTCACACTCTGTCACTGAGAGTCTGTCACACTGGGTCACTGAGAGTCTGTCACACTGGGTCATTGAGAGTCTGCCACACCTGGTCACTGATAGTATGCCAAACTGGGTCACTGAGAGTCTGCCACACTGGCGCACTGAGAGTCTGCTACACTGAGTCACAGACAGTCTACCACACTGGGTCATTGAGAGTCTGCCACACTGGATCACCGAGAGTCTGCTACACTGGTTCACTGAGAGTCTGCCACACAGTGTCACAGACAGTCTGCCACACTGGGTCACTGAGAGTCTGTCACACTGGGACATTGAGAGTCTGCCACACTGGGTCACTGAGAGTCTGTCACACTGGGTCTGTGAGAGTCTGTCACACTGGGTCAGTGAGAGTCTGTGACACTGGGTCATTGAGAGTCTGTCAAACTGGCTCAGTGAGAGTCTGCCACACTGGGTCACTGAGAGTCTGCCACACTGGGTCACTGAGAGTCTGCCACACTGGGTCACTGAGAGTCTGTCACACTGGGTCATTGAGACTCTGCTACACTGGGTCATTGTGAGTGTGCCAAACTGTGTCACTGAGAGTCTGTCACACTGGGACATTGAGATTCTGTCACACTGGGTCAGTGAGAGTCTGCCACACTGGGTCACTGAGATTCTGCCATATTGGTTCACTGAAAGTCTGTCACACTGGCCCACTCAGAGTCTATTAGACTGGCCTACTGAGGGATTGCCACACTGGGTCACTGAGAGTCTGCCACACTGGCCCACTCAGAGTCTATTACACTGGGTCACTGAGAGTCTGCAAAACTGGGTCACTGAGAGTCTGTCACACTGGGCCATTGAGAGTCTGCCACAATCGGTCACTGAGAGTCTGTCACACTGGCCCACTGAGAGTCTGCGACATTGGGTCACTGAGAGTCTGTCACACTGGGTCATTGAGAGTCTGCCACAATGGGTCACTGAGAGTCTGCCACACTGGCCCACTGAGAGTCTGTTTCACTGTCCTACTGTGAGACTGCCACGCTGGGTCACTAGGAATCTGTCACACTGGGTCACCGAGAGTCTGCCACACTGGGTCACTGAGAGTCTGTCACACTGGGTCACTGAAAGTCTGCCACACTGGGTCACTGAGAGTCTGTCACACTGGGTCATTGAGAATTTGCCACCCTGGGTCACTGAGACATTGTCACACTGGGTCACTGAGAGTATGCCACACGGGGTCACTGAGAGTCTGCAATACTGTTTCACTGAGAGTCTGTCACACTGGGTCAATGAGTGTCTGCTCCACTGGGTCATTGTGAGTCTGTCACACTGTGTCACTGAGAGTCTGTCACACTGGGTCACTGACAGTCTGCCACACTAGGTCACTGAGAGTCTGTCACACAGGGTCACTGAGAATCTGCTACACTGGGTCACTGAGAGTCTGCGATACTGGGTCACGGATAGTCTGCTCCACTGGGTTACTGAGAGTCTTCCACACTGAGTCACGGACATTCTGCCACACTGGGTCACTGAGAGTCTGCTACACTGGGTCACTGAGAGTCAAACACACTCTGTCACTGAGAGTCTGTCACACTGGGTCATTGAGAGTCTGTAAAACTGGGTCACTGAGAGTCTGCGATACTCGGACACTGATTGCTTGTCACATTGGCCCACTAAGAGATCGCTACACTGGGTCACTGAGAGTCTGCCACACTGAGTCACGGACTGTCTGCCACTCTGGGTCACTGAGAGTCTGTCACATTGGGTCATTAAGAGTCTGCTACATTGATTCATTGTGCCACTGGGTCATTGTGCTACACTGGGTCATTGAGAGTCTGCTTCACTGTGTCACTGAGAGTCTGCCACACTGGGTCACTGAGACTCTGCATACTGGGTCACTGAGAGTCTGTCTCACTGGGTCACTGAGAGTCTGTCACACTGGGTCATTGAGAGTCTGCCACACTGGGTCACTGAGAGTCTGCCATACTGGGTCACTGAGAGTCTGCCTCACTGGGTCACTGAGAGTCAGTCACACTGGGTCATTGAGAGTCTGCCACAATGGGTCACTGAGAGTCTGTCACACTGGCCCACTGAGAGTCTGCTACATTGGTTCATTGTGCGTCTGCTACACTGGGTCACTAAGAGTCTGCTTCACTGTGTCACTGAGAGTCTGCCACACTGGGTCACCGAGAGTCTGCTACACTGGGTCACTGAGAGTCTGCCACACTGAGTTATTGGCAGTCTGCCACAATGGGTCACTGAGAGTCTGTCACACTGGGTCATTGAGAGTCTGCCACACTGGGTCACTGAGAGTCTGTCACACTGGGTCACTGAGAGTCTGTCACACTGGGTCATTGAGATTCTGCCACACTGGATCACTGAGAGTCTGTCACACTGGGTCATTGAGAGTCTGCCACACTGGGTTACTGAGAGTCTGTCACACTGGGTTACTGAGAGTCTGCCACACTGGCCCACTGAGAGTCTTTCACACTGGCCCACTGAGAACCTGCCACACTGCGTCACTGAGAGTCTGCCACACTGTCCCACTGAGAGTCTATTACACTGTGCCACTGAGAGACTGCCACACTGGGTCACTAAGATTCTGTCACACTCTGTCACTGAGAGTCTGTCACATCTGGTCACTGAGAATCTGCCACACTGGGTCACTAAGAGTCAGTCACACTGGGTCATTGTGAGTCTGTCAAACTGGGTCACTGCGAGTCTGCGATACTGGGTCACTGTGCGTCTGCCACACTGTGTCACTGAGAGTCTGTCAGAATGGGTCACTGACAGTCTGCCACACTAGGTCACTGAGAGTCTGTCACACAGGGTCACTGAGAATCTGCTACACTGGGTCACTGAGAGTCTGCGATACTGGGTCATGGACTGTCTGCCATACTGGGACACTGATAGTCTGCCACACTGGGCCACTGACAGTCTGCCACACTGCGTCACTGAGAGTCTGTCACATTGTGTCATTGATTGCCTGCCACACTGGGTTACTGAGAATCTGTCACACTGGGTCACTGAGAGTCTGCTACACTGGCCCGCTGAGAGACTGCCACACTGGGTCACTGAGAGTCTGTCACACTGGGTCACTACAAGTCTGCTACACTGGCCCGCTGAGAGACTTCCACACTGGGTCACTGAGAATCTGCCACACTGACCCAATGACAGTCTGTCACACTGGCCCACTGAGGGACTGCCACACTGTGTCACTGAGAGTCTGCCACACTGTCCCACTGAGAGACTGCCACACTGGGTCACTAAGATTCTGTCACACTCTGTCACTGAGAGTCTGTCACACTCGGTCACTGAGAGTCTGCCACACCTGGTCACTGATAGTATGCCAAACTGGGTCACTGAGAGTCTGCCACACTGGGTCACTGAGAGTCTGTCACACTGGGTCATTGTGAGTCTGTCAAACTGGGTCACTGAGAGTCTGCTACACTGAGTCACAGACAGTCTGCCACACTGGGTCATTGAGAGTCTGTCACACTGGATCACCGAGAGTCTGCTACACTGGGTCACTGAGAGTCTGCCACACCGTGTCACAGACAGTCTGCCACACTGGGTCACTGAGAGTCTATTACACTGTCCCACTGAGAGACTGCCACACTGGGTCACTAAGATTCTGTCACACTCTGTCACTGAGAGTCTGTCACATCTGGTCACTGAGAATCTGCCACACTGGGTCACTAAGAGTCAGTCACACTGGGTCATTGTGAGTCTGTCAAACTGGGTCACTGAGAGTCTGCGATACTGGGTCATTGTGAGTCTGCCACACTGTGTCACTGAGAGTCTGTCACAATGGGTCACTGACAGTCTGCCACAATGGGTCACTGACAGTCTGCCACACTAGGTCACTGAGAGCCTGTCACACAGGGTCACTGAGAATCTGCTACACTGGGTCACTGACAGTCTGCCATACTGGGACACTGATAGTCTGCCACACTGGGCCACTGACAGTCTGCCACACTGCGTCACTGAGAGTCTGCCACACTGGCCCACTGAGAGTCTTTCACACTGGCCCACTGAGGGACTGCCACACTGTGTCACTGAGAGTCTGTCACACTGGGTCACTGACAGTCTGCCACACTAGGTCACTGAGAGTCTGTCACACAGGGTCACTGAGAATCTGCTACACTTGGTCACTGAGAGTCTGCGATACTGGGTCATGGACAGTCTGCCATACTGGGACACTGATAGTCTGCCACACTGGGTCATGGACAGTCTGCCATACTGTGTCACTGAGAGTCTGCCACACTGGGACTGTGAACGTCTGACACACTGGGCCACTGACAGTCTGCCACACTGCGTCACTGAGAGTCTGTCACATTGGGTCATTGATTGCCTGCCACACTGGGTTACTGAGAATCTGTCACACTGGGTCACTGAGAGTCTGTCACACTGGGTCACTGCGAGTCTGCTACACTGGCCCGCTGAGAGACTTCCACACTGGGTCACTGAGAGTCAGCCACACTGACCCAATGACAGTCTGTCACACTGGCCCACTGAGAGACTGCCACACTGGGTCACTAAGATTTTGTCACACTCTGTCACTGAGAGTCTGTCACACTGGGTCACTGAGAGTCTGTCACACTGGGTCATTGAGAGTCTGCCACACCTGGTCACTGATAGTATGCCAAACTGGGTCACTGAGAGTCTGCCACACTGGCGCACTGAGAGTCTGCTACACTGAGTCACAGACAGTCTACCACACTGGGTCATTGAGAGTCTGCCACACTGGATCACCGAGAGTCTGCTACACTGGTTCACTGAGAGTCTGCCACACAGTGTCACAGACAGTCTGCCACACTGGGTCACTGAGAGTCTGTCACACTGGGACATTGAGAGTCTGCCACACTGGGTCACTGAGAGTCTGTCACACTGGGTCTGTGAGAGTCTGTCACACTGGGTCAGTGAGAGTCTGTGACACTGGGTCATTGAGAGTCTGTCAAACTGGCTCAGTGAGAGTCTGCCACACTGGGTCACTGAGAGTCTGCCACACTGGGTCACTGAGAGTCTGCCACACTGGGTCACTGAGAGTCTGTCACACTGGGTCATTGAGACTCTGCTACACTGGGTCATTGTGAGTGTGCCAAACTGTGTCACTGAGAGTCTGTCACACTGGGACATTGAGATTCTGTCACACTGGGTCAGTGAGAGTCTGCCACACTGGGTCACTGAGATTCTGCCATATTGGTTCACTGAAAGTCTGTCACACTGGCCCACTCAGAGTCTATTAGACTGGCCTACTGAGGGATTGCCACACTGGGTCACTGAGAGTCTGCCACACTGGCCCACTCAGAGTCTATTACACTGGGTCACTGAGAGTCTGCAAAACTGGGTCACTGAGAGTCTGTCACACTGGGCCATTGAGAGTCTGCCACAATCGGTCACTGAGAGTCTGTCACACTGGCCCACTGAGAGTCTGCGACATTGGGTCACTGAGAGTCTGTCACACTGGGTCATTGAGAGTCTGCCACAATGGGTCACTGAGAGTCTGCCACACTGGCCCACTGAGAGTCTGTTTCACTGTCCTACTGTGAGACTGCCACGCTGGGTCACTAGGAATCTGTCACACTGGGTCACCGAGAGTCTGCCACACTGGGTCACTGAGAGTCTGTCACACTGGGTCACTGAAAGTCTGCCACACTGGGTCACTGAGAGTCTGTCACACTGGGTCATTGAGAATTTGCCACCCTGGGTCACTGAGACATTGTCACACTGGGTCACTGAGAGTATGCCACACGGGGTCACTGAGAGTCTGCAATACTGTTTCACTGAGAGTCTGTCACACTGGGTCAATGAGTGTCTGCTCCACTGGGTCATTGTGAGTCTGTCACACTGTGTCACTGAGAGTCTGTCACACTGGGTCACTGACAGTCTGCCACACTAGGTCACTGAGAGTCTGTCACACAGGGTCACTGAGAATCTGCTACACTGGGTCACTGAGAGTCTGCGATACTGGGTCACGGATAGTCTGCTCCACTGGGTTACTGAGAGTCTTCCACACTGAGTCACGGACATTCTGCCACACTGGGTCACTGAGAGTCTGCTACACTGGGTCACTGAGAGTCAAACACACTCTGTCACTGAGAGTCTGTCACACTGGGTCATTGAGAGTCTGTAAAACTGGGTCACTGAGAGTCTGCGATACTCGGACACTGATTGCTTGTCACATTGGCCCACTAAGAGATCGCTACACTGGGTCACTGAGAGTCTGCCACACTGAGTCACGGACTGTCTGCCACTCTGGGTCACTGAGAGTCTGTCACATTGGGTCATTAAGAGTCTGCTACATTGATTCATTGTGCCACTGGGTCATTGTGCTACACTGGGTCATTGAGAGTCTGCTTCACTGTGTCACTGAGAGTCTGCCACACTGGGTCACTGAGACTCTGCATACTGGGTCACTGAGAGTCTGTCTCACTGGGTCACTGAGAGTCTGTCACACTGGGTCATTGAGAGTCTGCCACACTGGGTCACTGAGAGTCTGCCATACTGGGTCACTGAGAGTCTGCCTCACTGGGTCACTGAGAGTCAGTCACACTGGGTCATTGAGAGTCTGCCACAATGGGTCACTGAGAGTCTGTCACACTGGCCCACTGAGAGTCTGCTACATTGGTTCATTGTGCGTCTGCTACACTGGGTCACTAAGAGTCTGCTTCACTGTGTCACTGAGAGTCTGCCACACTGGGTCACCGAGAGTCTGCTACACTGGGTCACTGAGAGTCTGCCACACTGAGTTATTGGCAGTCTGCCACAATGGGTCACTGAGAGTCTGTCACACTGGGTCATTGAGAGTCTGCCACACTGGGTCACTGAGAGTCTGTCACACTGGGTCACTGAGAGTCTGTCACACTGGGTCATTGAGATTCTGCCACACTGGATCACTGAGAGTCTGTCACACTGGGTCATTGAGAGTCTGCCACACTGGGTCATTGAGATTCTGCCACACTGGATCACTGAAAGTCTGCGATACTGGGTCACTGAGAGTCTGTGACACTGGGTCACTGAGAGTCTGCCACACCTGGTCACTGATAGTCTGTCACATTGGGTCATTGAGAGTCTGTCACACCTGATCACTGAGAGTCTGCCACACGGGGTCATTGAGAGTCTGTCACATTGGGTCATTGAGAGTCTGCCACACTGGGTCAATGAGCGTCTGTCACACTGGGTCACTGAGAGACTGCCACACTGGGTCGCTGAGATTCTGCCACACTGGCCCACTGAGTGTCTATTACACTGGCCCACTGAGAGACTGCCACACTGGGTCACTAAGATTCTGTCACACTCTGTCACTGATAGTCTGTCACACTGGGTCAGTGAGAGTCTGTCACATTGGGTCATTGAGATGCTGCCACACCTGGTCACTGAGTGTCTGCCACACTGGGTCACTGAACGTCTGCCACACTGGATCATTGAGAGTCTGCCACACTGGGTCACTGAGAGTCTGTCACACTGGGTCACTGAGAGTCTGCTACCCTGGGTCATTGAGAGTCTGCCACACTGGGTTACTGATAGTCTGCCACACTGGGCTACTGATAGTCTGCCACACTGGGTCATGGACAATCTGCCATACTGGGTCACTGAGAGTCTGCCACACTGGGACTCTGAACGTCTGCCGCACTGGGTCACTGAAAGTCTGTCACATTGGGTCATTGAGAATCTGTCACACTGGGTTACTGAGAGTCTGCCACACTGTCCCACTGAGAGTCTATTACACTGTCCCACTGAGAGACTGCCACACTGGGTCACTAAGATTCTGTCACACTGTCACTGAGAGTCTGTCACATCTGGTCACTGAGAATCTGCCACACTGGGTCACTAAGAGTCAGTCACACTGGGTCATTGTGAGTCTGTCAAACTGGGTCACTGAGAGTCTGCGATACTGGGTCATTGTGAGTCTGCCACACTGTGTCACTGAGAGTCTGTCACAATGGGTCACTGACAGTCTGCCACACTAGGTCACTGAGAGTCTGTCACACAGGGTCACTGAGAATCTGCTACACTGGGTCACTGAGAGTCTGCGATACTGGGTCATGGACTGTCTGCCATACTGGGACACTGATAGTCTGCCACACTGGGCCACTGACAGTCTGCCACACTGCGTCACTGAGAGACTGTCACATTGGGTCATTGATTGCCTGCCACACTGGGTTACTGAGAATCTGTCACACTGGGTCACTGAGAGTCTGCTACACTGGCCCGCTGAGAGACTTCCACACTGGGTCACTGAGAGTCTGTCACACTGACCCAATGACTGTCTGTCACACTGGCCCACTGAGGGACTGCCACACTGTGTCACTGAGAGTCTGCCACACTGGCCCACTGAGAGTTTATTACACTGTCCCACTGAGAGACTGCCACACTGGGTCACTAAGATTCTGTCACACTCTGTCACTGAGAGTCTGTCACACTCGGTCACTGAGAGTCTGTCACACTCGGTCACTGATAGTCTGCCACACCTGGTCATTGATAGTATGCCAAACTGGGTCACTGAGAGTCTGCCACACTGGGTCACTAAGAGTCTGTCACACTGGGTCATTGTGAGTCTGTCAAACTGGGTCACTGAGAGTCTGCCACACTGGCCCACTGAGATTCTGCTACACTGAGTCACAGACAGTCTGCCACACTGGGTCATTGAGAGTCTGTCACACTGGGACATTGAGAGTCTGCCACACTGGATCACCGAGAGTCTGCTACACTGGGTCACTGAGAGTCTGCCACACAGTGTCACAGACAGTCTGCCACACTGGGTCACTGAGAGTCTGTCACACTGGGACATTGAGAGTCTGCCACACTGGGTCACTGAGAGTCTGTCACACTGGGTCAGTGAGGGTCTGTCACACTGGGTCAGTGAGGGTCTGTCACACTGGGACATTGAGAGTCTGCCACACTGGGTCACTGAGAGTCTGTCACACTGGGTCAGTGAGGGTCTGTCACACTGGGTCAGTGAGGGTCTGTCACACTGGGTCAGTGAGAGTCTGCCACACTGCGTCACTGAGAGTCTGTGACACTGGGTCATTGAGAGTCTGTTTCACTGTGTCACTGAGAGTCTGCCACACTGGGTCACTGAGAGTCTGCCACACTGGGTCACTGAGAGTCTGCCATGCTGGGTCACTGAGAGTCTGTCACACTGGGTCACAGAGAGTCTGTCACACTGGGTCACTGAGAATCTGCAATACTGGGTCACTGAGAGTCTGCCACACTGTGTCACGGGGAATCTGCCACACTGGCCGTCTGAGATTCTATTACACTCTCCTACTGAGAGACTGCCACACTGCGTCACTAAGAGTCTGTCACACTGGGTCACTGAGAGTCTGCCACACTGGGTCACTGAGAGTCTGTCACACTGGGTCATTGAGAGTCTGCCACACTGGTCACTGAGAGTCTGTCACACTGGGTCATTGAGAGTCTGCTACATTGGGTCATTGTGAGTCTGCCAAACTGTGTCACTGAGAGTCTGTCACACTGGGACATTGAGATTCTGTCACACTGGGTCAGTGAGAGTCTGCCACACTGGGTCACTGAGATTCTGCCATATTGTGTCACTGAAAGTCTGTCACACTGGCCCACTCAGAGTCTATTAGACTGGCCCACTGAGGGATTGCCACACTGGGTCACTGAGAGTCTGCCACATTGGCCCACTCAGAGTCTATTACACTGGGTCACTGAGAGTCTGCCACACTGGGTCACTGAGAGTCTGCAAAACTGGGTCACTGAGAGTCTGTCACACTGGGTCATTGAGAGTCTGCCACAATGTGTCACTGAGATTCTGCCACACTGGCCCACTGAGAGTCTATTTCACTGTCCTAAAGTGTGACTGCCACGCTGGGTCACTAGGAGTCTGTCACACTGGGTCACTGAGAGTCTGCCACACTGGGTCACTGAGAGTCTGCAATACTGGGTCACTGAGAGTCTGTCACACTGGGTCAATGAGTGTCTGCTCCACTGGGTCATTGTGAGTCTGCCACACTGTGTCACTGAGAGTCTGTCACACTGGGTCACTGACAGTCTGCCACACTAGGTCACTGACAGTCTGTCACACACAAGGTCACTGAGAATCTGCCACACTGGGTCACTGAGACTCTGCGATACTGGGTCACTGAGAGTCTGCTCCACTGGGTTACTGAGAGTCTTCCACACTGAGTCACGGACATGCTGCCACACTGGGTCACTGCGAGTCTGCTACACTGGGTCACTGAGAGTCAGTCACACTGTGTCACTGAGAGTCTGTCTCACTGGGTCATTGAGAGTCTGTAAAACTGGGTCACTGAGAGTCTGCGATACTCGGACACTGATTGCCTGTCACACTGGCCCACTAAGAGACCGCTACACTGGGTCACTGAGAGTCTGCCACACTGAGTCACGGACTGTCTGCCACTCTGGGTCACTGAGAGTCTGTCACACTGGGTCATTGAGAGACTGCCACACTGGGTCACTGAGAGTCAGTCACACTGTGTCACTGAGAGTCTGTCTCACTGGGTCATTGAGAGTCTGTAAAACTGGGTCACTGAGAGTCTGCGATACTCGGACACTGATTGCCTGTCACACTGGCCCACTAAGAGACCGCTACACTGGGTCACTGAGTGTCTGCCACACTGAGTCACGGACTGTCTGCCACTCTGGGTCACTGAGAGTCTGTCACACTGGGTCATTGAGAGACTGTCACACTGGGTCATTGAGAGTCTGTCACACTGGTCACTGAGAATCTGCTACACTGGGTCACTGAGAGTCTGCCACATTGGGTCATTAAGAGTCTGTCAAACTGGGTCACTGACAGTCTGCCACACTGTGTCACTGAGAGTCTGCCACACTAGCTGACTGAGAGTCTGCCACATTGGGTCACTGAGAGTCTGCTACATTGGTTCATTGAGCGTCTGCTACACTGGGTCATTGAGAGTCTGCTTCACTGTGTCACTGAGAGTCTGCCACACTGGGTCACTGAGAGTCTGTCTCACTGGGTCACTGAGAGTCTGTCACACTGGGTCATTGAGAGTCTGCCACACTGGGTCACTGAGAGTCTGCCATACTGGGTCACTGAGAGTCAGTCACACTGGGTCACTGAGAGTCAGTCACACTGGGTCATTGAGAGTCTGCCACAATGGGTCACTGAGAGTCTGTCACACTGGCCCACTGAGAGTCTGCTACATTGGTTCATTGTGCGTCTGCTACACTGGGTCACTGAGAGTCTGCTTCACTGTGTCACTGAGAGTCTGCCACACTGGGTCACCGAGAGTCTGCTTCACTGTGTCACTGAGAGTCTATCACACTGGGTCACTGACAGTCTGCCACACTAGGTCACTGACAGTCTGTCACACACAAGGTCACTGAGAATCTGCCACACTGGGTCACTGAGAGTCTGCCACACTGTGTCACTGAGAGTCTGTCTCACTGGGTCATTGAGAGTCTGTAAAACTGGGTCACTGAGAGTCTGCGATACTCGGACACTGATTGCCTGTCACACTGGCCCACTAAGAGACCGCTACACTGGGTCACTGAGTGTCTGCCACACTGACTCACGGACTGTCTGCCACTCTGGGTCACTGAGAGTCTGTCACACTGGGTCATTGAGAGACTGTCACACTGGGTCATTGAGAGTCTGTCACACTGGTCACTGAGAATCTGCTACACTGGGTCACTGAGAGTCTGCCACATTGGGTCATTAAGAGTCTGTCAAACTGGGTCACTGACAGTCTGCCACACTGTGTCACTGAGAGTCTGCCACACTGGCTGACTGAGAGTCTGCCACATTGGGTCACTGAGAGTCTGCTACATTGGTTCATTGAGCGTCTGCTACACTGGGTCATTGAGAGTCTGCTTCACTGGGTCACTGAGAGTCTGCCACATTGGGTCACTGAGAGTCTGCTCCATTGGTTCATTGAGCGTCTGCTACACTGGGTCATTGAGAGTCTGCTTCACTGTGTCACTGAGAGTCTGCCACACTGGGTCACTGAGAGTCTGCATACTGGGTCACTGAGAGTCTGTCTCACTGGGTCACTGAGAGTCTGTCACACTGGGTCATTGAGAGTCTGCCACACTGGGTCACTGAGAGTCTGCCATACTGGGTCACTGAGAGTCAGTCACACTGGGTCACTGAGAGTCAGTCACACTGGGTCACTGAGAGTCTGTCACACTGGGTCATTGAGAATTTGCCACCCTGGGTCACTGAGACATTGTCACACTGGGTCACTGAGAGTATGCCACACGGGGTCACTGAGAGTCTGTCACACTGGGTCAATGAGAGTCTGCTCCACTGGGTCATTGTGAGTCTGCCACACTGTGTCACTGAGAGTCTGTCACACTGGGTCACAGAGAGTCTGTCACACTGGGTCACGGGGAATCTGCCACACTGGGTCACTGAGAGTCTGTCACACTGGGTCACTGAAAGTCTGCCACACTGGGTCACTGAGAGTCTGTCACACTGGGTCATTGAGAATTTGCCACCCTGGGTCACTGAGACATTGTCACACTGGGTCACTGAGAGTATGCCACATGGGGTCACTGAGAGTCTGCAATACTGGGTCACTGAGAGTCTGTCACACTGGGTCAATGAGAATCTGCTCCACTGGGTCATTGTGAGTCTGCCACACTGTGTCACTGAGAGTCTGTCACACTGGGTCACTGACAGTCTGCCACACTAGGTCACTGACAGTCTGTCACACAGGGTCACTGAGAATCTGCTACACTGGGTCACTGAGTCTGCGATACTGGGTCACTGAGAGTCTGCCTCACTGGGTCACTGAGAGTCAGTCACACTGTGTCACTGAGAGTCTGCCACACTGTGTCACTGAGAGTCTGTCTCACTGGGTCATTGAGAGTCTGTAAAACTGGGTCACTGAGAGTCTGCGATACTCGGACACTGATTGCCTGTCACACTGGCCCACTAAGAGACCGCTACACTGGGTCACTGAGTGTCTGCCACACTGAGTCACGGACTGTCTGCCACTCTGGGTCACTGAGAGTCTGTCACACTGGGTCATTGAGAGACTGTCACACTGGGTCATTGAGAGTCTGCCACACTGTGTCACTGAGAGTCTGTCACACTGGGTCACTGACAGTCTGCCACACTAGGTCACTGACAGTCTGTCACACACAAGGTCACTGAGAATCTGCCACACTGGGTCACTGAGACTCTGCGATACTGGGTCACTGAGAGTCTGCTCCACTGGGTTACTGAGAGTCTTCCACACTGAGTCACGGACATTCTGTCACACTGGGTCACAGAGAGTCTGTCACACTGGGTCACGGGGAATCTGCCACACTGGGTCACTGAGAGTCTGTCACACTGGGTCACTGAAAGTCTGCCACACTGGGTCACTGAGAGTCTGTCACACTGGGTCATTGAGAATTTGCCACCCTGGGTCACTGAGACATTGTCACACTGGGTCACTGAGAGTATGCCACATGGGGTCACTGAGAGTCTGCAATACTGGGTCACTGAGAGTCTGTCACACTGGGTCAATGAGAATCTGCTCCACTGGGTCATTGTGAGTCTGCCACACTGTGTCACTGAGAGTCTGTCACACTGGGTCACTGACAGTCTGCCACACTAGGTCACTGACAGTCTGTCACACAGGGTCACTGAGAATCTGCTACACTGGGTCACTGAGTCTGCGATACTGGGTCACTGAGAGTCTGCCTCACTGGGTCACTGAGAGTCAGTCACACTGTGTCACTGAGAGTCTGCCACAATGGGTCACTGAGAGTCTGCCACACTGGCCCACTGAGAGTCTGCTACACTGAGTCACAGACAGTCTACCACACTGGGTCATTGAGAGTCTGCCACACTGGATCACCGAGAGTCTGCTACACTGGGTCACTGAGAGTCTGTGATGGATTGTGTGTTATTTTCCACTTGGCGACTCATCACTGAAACATATTTACAGGAAACTGTAAATGATCTTCAATAACAGAACACAAGTTTATTACACAGATGAAAAACAAACAAAGCTATGTATTTGAGACAGTTAGAAAGATCTTAACATAAAACAGCAAAAGAAAGTCTCAATCTGCTGCCCAGCAATATACTTTTAAAAATACTCAATTACAGAGAAGTATCACTCCAATCTCAACTCTTTGATTTTTAACTTAACTAGCTCTTCCCTGTTTACTTGGACTATTTTGAGACAGTTTTACAATTCTCTTCTGATTCTGCTGGCATGATCATTTTACAATTTTGATTCCTTATACCTTTTGTTTCAGTTCCTACAACCTATAGATTTCTCTGCAGGGTTTGCCAGCTTGAAAGATCAATGAATTTAAAGCACCCCATGGGGATAACTCATTCCCCTGAGCTGAACTGAAAAATGTTCCATATTTCAGAGAAAACTGTTCTCACTTCTGAACTGCAGTCAACTGTTAATCTAAGATCCTCTAGTCTGTTTATAAATTCACGTTTATAAACCTTTCACCCACTGACATCACAGATGCCAGATGCATGACTAAAGCCATGTGTTTCTTGGAATTTGGGTCACTGTTCCAAATGACTTTCTGATCTTTTTGAAAAATTAACCTAAAATCTAATATGTCATACACCTTTCATGTGAACACTGCTCAGTATGTTTCTGTTCTAATGTATATGATAGGTCAAATGCATGAAGCCAGGCATAAATGAATGAAGTAGGAAAAATAAGCATGCTTACATCCTCTGCAGCCTGTAAATTAGAAGAGGGAGTGGTCTGAAGAGGACTTGGGATGTGGGAAGGTGGATTACACAAGAGGGATTCCATCAGCTTTGATGGTTTCAGTCTCATTGTTCTCCATGACTTTAGTCATTGCTGACACAGTGAGGGTGAGTATCACCACCTCTATAGAGAAGGACATGCTGAAATGTTTGTATCCCATGATTCCCTACTCCAATCTTTAAATTATGTTTTACTATATGAGGCAGGAAAGTGTCTTACTTGAGTATGCTGTGATATGTTTGGGTGGTATGTTTACTACAGATGAGCAGTTTGCTGTGCGAGCAAGCTTTGTGAAATGGATGTGAAGTTTGCAGCAGTGTTTATGGTGCGAAAGTGAGGTGAAGTTATCAGCATGAGGAACGAGTTGTGATAGCAGTTGTGGGTTTGGGAATGATGAAGTGTGGGAAATTGAGCTGTATATCTTTTGCTGGTGTCGAATTTTGCCCCTTTTATGTTTTAAAACTATATCATAGGAGTCAGCTCTGAGAAGAAAAGCAGGAGGGGACCAAAGGTGGACTCTTGAAGCACTCCTGAGGAATTGTGCAGGAGGATAATTGAGAAATAGTTGCAGGAGAGAAAATAAGGAAGAGAATTGCGGTACTTGAAATGCAATGCTAATAACTGTATTCAATTCTTACTCAATTAGCATGATAAGAATTATCATGTTTGATTTGTAAATTAAACATAAACATAAGTTTTAACATTTCTACATGACTACAACAAAAGGACGCTAACTGGATAAGTCTCCCATTGATACTTTATTTAAATAGATCATAAATCTTTTGTAAAATGGTATTCTGCTTTACTCTATTTTACAGACAAGTGATTTGAATTGTTCATGACACTCACTTACACTGAACCATTATCAATCACAGTGCACATAAAGCATGTGGCTGTTTTTACTGCATACATTGAACATCAACATTGTCAGGTGGACTCAACTGAGACAATTGTATTGCTTTTTTTTCAGAATGGATGCTCTTGACTGTGATTTTTAAAGGGACTACAATAGCAACATAAATTGATTTTTCACAGCAATTTAAATACATTACATCAAATTGCAGATAAAGTTCAAACTAATATAAATCAGCAGAAAGTAAAAAGATTGCTTTGTTAGTGTCAAAAATGAATTTGTTATTCTTAACACGCCTGTGAAAAGCATCAAATCAAATCATTTTAGGTAGAGAAGTAAATAAGATTTGTGCAGTATCTTTACCAATTTTAAGCATCACTTTAAGCCTAATAAAATTGTAGGAAATAATAGAAAACATTTTAAATGCTGAGAAGGTTGGGCAATGTATTATCAAGGGGAAACAGGATGGTCAACAACATGAAATGCTGAGCAGATAGGGGAATGAATGCAGAGATCTTGATAAACATGTGTTTCATCACTATTCTGTAGACAGCATATTAAACTGCAGCAACCTGCTCTTTTAAATAATTACATTGAACAGCAGGCACTCCCTGTGGTGTTAGTTGGCTGCATGCATTACCAAGAGACCCAATACAGTCAGTAACTAACATTAGTTAGAGGCAGCTATACTTCAGTAAGATGTTGTTTACATCCCCAGCAGCAGCCTGGAACATAAAAGTTATGGGCTGCAACACCTGGACAACCATGGACAATGATAGTCTTGATTAGTATGAGGTTACAACTGTATTTAAAATAAATCCACAGAGGCCAGTGTCCTGTCGCCAAGTCAACCTCTATTTACACATGGAGAGTGTTTGACACTGGTCCAGCTTCCTCAGAGCCAGCTCTCAAGTGAACAGAACCTCTGACCCTCCTGTTTATATCTGTCAACCAGAGCTTCCGAGTTGGACCAGATTAACAGACCCAATCAAGAAACTCATATTCTATGAGGATCACTTTGGCTGACCTCATAACAATCGCTACATTATTTGTAGCAGCTGTCAGATTTCTCCATCATAACATCATTTATGAAGTGAATTTGTCTCAAGTATTCACCATCATTGAAGCCAACAGGAAAACAATTCTTGGTAAAAAAAATTTACAGCCCTTATCTTCCTCCTCTTCCCTCTCTTAACAATGTGTCCTGCTGTTTGTGCTCTCTTTATTCTACTGGTCAGGCACAATGCTTCAAGAAAATCCAAGAGGCATTCATGTTTGTAAGTAACTTATTTTGGCACAAACTGTGCAATGAGCAACCCAACCAGAACACTACCAGGACACAAGTTCAAACTGCAGCCCAAAATAATACAATGATTCCCAGAGAGATTAATAATGCTTTAAAAAGAAAACAAAAAAAATGCCCACAACATCAATTGAAAAATAATCACTAGGACAGGACTTCGCTTTAATACAAAAACCCTTTACATTAACAAACCAACTGAAACCAATGTAATGCAAACATTAATTACTAGGTGGCAAGTTTCACTTTAAGGAGTTGAAGAAACAAGATACATCTCATCTCGTTACAACTGCATTACATTTCACAAAAATATAATACCATGTGGCAATCTGTCTTTCCAACTAATGCTATGCATGATTTCCCACTTCCCATTACAATATTTCTGTGATTGAATTGCATTCACCAGAAAATCTATTCCTTCTAAAGTCCATCTCTCTGGTCAACATGACAAGTATGTATCTACGAACCCACACTCACTCATAATACCAGGGAAACCGAGAGCATGAGAAGGAAACTCTATGACTCTATTCAAAAGCCTCTTTGAGGGAAAGAGAAGCCTATATTTTCATATTGTGTTTCATGACAATGAGAACCTCAAAACATTTATATCCAGTTGAATATTTCTAAGTGTAGACACAATTATAATGAGGTTGCTAACTTGTACAAGCAAAGTCTCACAATAGTATCATTTTTTTGTTTTTGGTTTGTCTATTTTCTAGGATGTAGATTGAGAAATAAATATTAGCCAAAACACTAGTGGTAACTCCCCTGTTCTTCAAATTAGTGTCTTTTGATCTTTTGCAGGAACCCTTCTCAAAATCACGGTTGGGAGCTGAAATTTTGGTTTTGAGCTCCAAGACATCGATGACCAATCCAATTCCCCTCCGCCAATTGATCTTCTCTTCCCTATCAATCACTCACTGAGGACCTCAGCAGTTTTCAAGCTTCAATATGGTGCCACAGTGAAGAAGTTATGAGTGGCATTGTTTTTAACCTTACTTAAGTCCAGAGCTAACTTCTGGGTGAGGAGATGACATATAAACATAGGGTTCCCATCAACAGAACTCATGTCATCTTGTGCCACTGAGATTATCCAGGATGGCAGCTTGTTACCATCCTCATCCACATCTCGAGATATGGCCAAAAGTGAAAGGTGCAGATAGCATGACCATTGTTCATATCCCCGCCTCATACTAACACTCTCCTTCTGAAGTTGTGTTTAAGGACAGTTTCCTACACCATTGATGAGGAGGCACTGTCATGTGATTGGACACTTCCAGTTCAGCTCCTGATCAGTGTGTACCTTAGCAGGTAGCTTAGAATTGGCACCTATACTGGGTGAATAACAGAAATGGGCTGCAACCCAACCAGAGGAAAGGAGGGACTATATGGAGGAAGTGCTGGATGTCTTGAAGCACATAAAAGTGGATAAATCCGCAGGATCTGATCAGGTGTACCCTCGAACTCTGTGGAAAACTAGGAAAGTGATTTCTGGGCGTCTTACTGAGACATTTGTATCATCGATAGTCACGGATGGGGTGCCAGAAAATTAGAGATTGGCTAATGTGGTGCCATTATTTAAGAAAGGTGGTAAGGACAAACCAGGCAACGATAGACCAATGAGCCTAAGGTCAGTGGTGGGCAAGTTGTGGAGGGAATCCTGAGGGACAGGATGCACATGTATTTGGAAAGGCAAGGACTGAAATAGAGATAGTCAACATGGCTTTATGCGTAGGAAATCATGTCTCACAAACTTGATTGAGTTTTTTGAAGAAGCGACCAAAGAAGATTGATGACGGCAGAGCAGTAGATGTGATCTATATAAACTTCAGTAAGGCGTTTGACAAGGTTCCCCATAATAGACTGGTGAGCAAGGTCATATCTCATGGAATACAGGGAGAACTTGCCATTTGGATATAGAACTGGCTCAAAGGTAAGAGATAGAGAGTGATGTGAAGGGTTGTTTTTCAAACTGGAGGCCTGTGACCAGTGGAGTGCCACAAGGATTGGTGCTGGGTCCACTACTTTTCGTCATTTATATAAATGATTTGGATGTGAGCAGAAAAGGTACAGTTAGTAAGTTTGCTGATGACACCAAAATTGGTGGTGTAGTGGACAGTGAAGAAGGTTACCTCAGATTACCTCAGATCAGATGGACCAATGGGCTGAGAAGTGGCAGATGGAGTTTAATTTAGATAGGTGTGAGGTGCTGCATTTTAGGAAAGCAAATTTTAGCAGGACTTATACACTTAATGGTAAGGTCTAGGGAGTGTTGCCGAACAAAACAACCTTAGAGTGCAGGTTCATAGCTCCTTGAAAGTGGAGTCAAAGGTAGATAGGATAGTAAAGAAAGCATTTGGTATGCTTTCCTTTATTGATCAGAGTATTGAGTACAGGAGTTGGGAGGTCATGTTGTGGCTATACAGGACATTAGTTAAGCCATTGTTGGAATATTACATGCAATTCTGGCCTCCTTCCTATTGGAAGGATGTTGTGAAACCTGAAAAGGTTTAGAAAAGGTTCAGAAAAGATTTACAAGGCTGTTGCCAGGGCTGGAGGATTTGAGCTATAGGGAGAGGTTGAATAGGCTATGGCTGTTTTCCCTGGAGTGTTGGAGGCTGAGGAGTGACCTTATAGAGGTTTATAAAATCCTGAGGGGCATGGATAGGATAAATAGTCAAAGTCTTTTCCCTGGAGTGGGGGAGTCCAGAACTAGAGAGCATAGGTTTAGGGTGAGAGGGGAAAGATATAAATGAGACCCAACACTATCCTTACAACCCTGCATTTCCATCGACACTATGGGCAATTTAGCATGGCCAATCCATCTAACCTGCACATCTTTGGATTGTGGGAGTAAATTGGAGCATCCAGAGGAAACTCATGCAGATAAAGCAAGAACGTACACATTCTGCACAGACAAATCTGGTGGCTGCTATTTTATGACTATCTTGTCTTTAAGAGAATCTATCTTTAAGGATTCCCTATGCTGTGTTACAACTTTGCCTGTTAGCTAGTCTATTGTTGTCTGCAAGCTTATACATACAGAAATCTGTTTGTTTGCTGTAATGTCTATTTTATAACTTATAATGTGCTTTAATTTTTTTTAAATAAACTAACCCACACAATCATTCAATCTCTGATGAGTGATTGATTATTAGACTATAATCATTCTCATGACAGTTGCTGCCTCAGCTGCAAAAGTCCATTAATATGGATATAAGTTAGCTCCCTGAGCTGGAAGGTTTGTTTTTAGATGTTTCATCACCATGACTAGGTAACATCATCAGTAAGAGCCTCTGGTGAAGCGCTGATGGTATGTCCCACCTCTCTATTTATAGATCTTAAGGTGGGTGATGTCATTTCTTGTTCTTTTTTTCAAGGGAAGGTAGATGGGATCTAACTCAATGTGTTTATTGAAGGAGTTCCAGTTAGAATTCCAGGCCACTAGCAATTCTCGTGTATGTCTTTGTTTCACTTGTCCTAGGAAGTTTGTGTTGTCCCAGTCAAAGTGGTGTCCTTCTTTGTCTGTATGTATGGAAACTAGTGATTGTGGATCATATCTTTTGGTGACTAGTTGGTGTTCATGTATCCTGGGGGCAAGTTTCCTGCTTGTTTGTCCGATGAAGTGTTTTTTTACAGTTCCTCCCATCTATCCAAACCAAACTTTGGGTCCGCTATGTGGATGACACCATTGTCATCACAAAACGGAACAAATTAGAAGAAACATACAACAGCATCAACAGTATCCTGTCAGGCATAAAATTCATAAAAGTGGAGGAGAATGACAACAGACTCCCATTCCTAGATGTGACAATTGAATGTAAAGTTATGGTGAGCTTCAAATCAGTGTCTACAGAAAAACAACAAACACAGACCAAATACTTAACTTCAGAAGCCATTATCCCAACACCCATAAATAGAGCTGCATCAAGATACTATTTCAATGAGCTACATCACATTATGACACCCAAGAACTAAAAACAGTTGAAGAAAAATACCTACATAAAGTTTTCAAGAAAAATGGATACCTAATAAACACAATCAGCCAATTCTTCAGAAAAAAACCCCAAACAAGCAGACATAACACAACCAAAAACTATAGCCACATTACCTTACATCAAAGACATATCAGAAATGATTTCCAGACTACTCAGACTCTTTGGCATCATGGTTGCCCACAAACTTACCAACACACTTAAACAGCGACTAATGAACTTAAAGGATCCATTAGATATGACCAGCAAAACTAATGCCATTTACAAAAGACCATGCAAGAACTGAAAAAAACACTACATCAGACAAACATGAAACTTACCCCAGGATACATGAACACCAACTAGTCACCAAAAGACACTAGCCACTTTCACTAGTTTCTATACATATAGACAAAGAAAGACATCACTTTGTGGGACAACACACACTTCCTAGGACAGGCAAAACAAAGCATGCATGAGAAATCCTAGAGGCCTAGCCTTCTAACTGGAACTCCATCAATAAACACATCGAGTGAGATCCCATTTGCCCAACTTAAGAAGCCATGATCTATAAATAAAGAGGTGGGACATAACAGCAGCACTACATTGGAGGCTCTCACTGATGATGTTACCTTGTCATAGTGATGAAAGATGTGAAAACAAACTTTCCAGCGCAGCGAGCCAGCTAACATCCATATCATCAACCTGAGCTAAAATTCTTCTCAAAATGTCCATCAATATCTTGATGCTGCAGTGGAAACTCAGTCTGAGGTGTTGACTAGCTCAGCTTACTACCAAGCAGTCTCAGACCTCTGTCGTCATTGCTATGGATACCATGGCTCAAAGGGGAAAACAGACTCTCTCTGCCATTCAGGAATCTGTCGATCAGCACATGGTTCGGATTCTGAAGTGACATCTCATGGGAGCATGGAAGATGAACCAGCAGTAATCTCTCAGAATGCCATCAATTGTACTCCCACTATTACCACTGTGTGTGTGTCCTCACTGTAGCCTTTTAGCCAGTTAGGCCAGACTACTGTTAACAATGCTAAAGCAGTGCAGTCTGAAGCTGAGTTCTCAAGCTCCAAAGCAGTTTAAGATTGTCCTGTAAGGCCATCCCCTAGTATCCACCAGTGCAAATCAGGAAACTACATGATATCTGCATAGTATCAATGCTACACCTTCTGATGCATGGTAAGAAACCCAACACATCTACCCGTTATACAATCAGACACAACATGGGCCTTGCGTGAAATGGCTGGTAGCATAGCATGCCACAGCAAAAGAGCTTAAGGATCCCATAATGCTATGAGAGGCAATGCAACAAATAAATTCTGTGCCCAAAACTTTGGAACCTTACTAGACCTTCAAGTTATATAATTATTCATGATATTCAAGGCACCTTATTAGTTGTTCTGCTGGTGATGTTAATGGAGCATTTGAACAAAAGATCGAGTAGCTAATTGTCCAATTAAGGCTTGCAGTGCACTGGAATTTCTGCACTGTGTATGACACTCTTACTTCAAAATGCAAATAAATTACGGTCTATTGTACTTTGGCCTTTATGTGTGCTAATGTGTATAACAAGACATATTACTAAAATAGAGTGGAGATCAAGGATTTCAAACAACATCGAACAAAACGATGTAACCTGAAATAATCCAAAAAATGTTGGAAATACACAGCAATTTTGTCAGCATTCGTTATGTGTGAAGACAGGAGAGCACTTCATTATAATCCTTCCTTGAATATTTAATATTTGATAAACAAATTCCTTTGTCATAAGGTAGATAAAAGTAAAGAGAAGAAAAAAAGAATTAAAAAATCAGCAAGCATTCCATTTACAGAGAGCAGGTTGATGGGGAAGATAAAAGCAACAAATTGTGTGTGCTGGAGAAACTCAGCAGGTTTAGCAGCATCTATATCAAGAGAGAACTAAAGCCAAAGTTTTTAGTCCAGTGATCATTCAGTAAACTGAAAGAAGCAGGGGCAGGGTGGTACTAATGTTGATGATGAGAGTGAGGCTGGGGAGGGGATAGCATGGAGACTTGATAAAAACAATGCCTGCAGATGCTGGAAACCAGATTTTGGATTAGTGGTGCTGGAAGAGCACAGCAGTTCAGGCAGCATCTGAGAAGCAGCAAAATCGAAATAAAGGCAGAGAGCCTGAAGCGTGGAGAGATAAGCCTGAGGAGGGTGGGGGTGGGGAGAAAGTAGCATAGAGTACAATTGGTGAGTGGGGGCGGGGTGAAGGTGATAGGTCAGGGAGGAGGGTGGAGTGGATAGGTGGAAAAGTAGATAGGCAGGTAGGACAAGTCATGGGGACAGTGCTGATCTGGAAGTTTAGAGCTGGGGTAAGGTGGGGGAAGGGGAAAGTCCACATTGATGCCCTGGGGTTGAAGTATTCCGAGGCAGAAGATGAGGCGCTCTTCCTCCAGGCTTATGGTGGTGAGGGAGCGGCAGTGAAGGAGGCCCAGGACCTCCATGTCCTCGGCAGAGTGGGAGGGGGAGTTGAAATGTTGGGCCACAGGGCGGTGTGGTTGATTGGTGCAGGTGTCCCGGAGATGTTCCCTAAATTGTCTCCCTATAAATCAATCCCTTGAGTCCTGGAAACACACTTGTACAATTCTTCTACACTCTTTCTAGTTTAATAACATCCTTCCTGTAGCAAGGTGATAGAAACTGAACACAATACTCCAAGTGTAGCCTCACCAATGTGCTGTATAACTGCAATGTAACTTCCCAACTTCTATATTCAGTGCCCTGACTGATAAAGGCCAGTGTGCCAACAGCCTTCTTCATTGCCCTGTCTACTCTACCTTCAGAGAACTCTGCACCTGAACTCCAAGGTCCCTCAATTCCACTACACACCTTAAGGCCCTACCATTTATCATGAAACTCCTTCCTTTACTTGACTTTCCAAAATGTAAGACCTCACACTTATCTAAATTAAACTCCATTTGACATTTCTTGACCCACTTCCTGCTGCAGTTTCCAATAACTTGCTCACTGTCCACAATACTGCTTATTTTATTATCATCTGCCAACTTGCTTATCATGCCTTCTACATTCTCATCCAAAGCATTGAATGAGATAACAAACAGTAATGGGCCCAGCACCGATCCCTGAGGTACACTAGTTGTCATGGTTCTCCAGTCCGAGAAGCATCCTTCCACTATTACCTTCTGCTTCTGACCATTAAGCCAATTGTGTATCCAATTTGCCATCTTTCCTTGGATTCCATGGGATCTAACCTTCGAGAGCAGCATCCAAGTGGAAACTTATCAAAGGCCTTACTGAAATCCATTCAGATTACATCTACCACCCTACCCTCTTCAACCTTCCTGGTCGCTTCATCAAAGAACTCAAACAAATTTGTGAGGCATGATCTCCCATGCACAAAGCCATGTTGACTACTTCTTATTAAACCCTGTCTTTGCAAATGTGTGTATATCTTATCCCTCAAAATCTTCTCAATTAACTTATCTACAACTGATGTTAAGCTTACTGGTCCATAGTTCCCAGACTTTTCTTTGCAGCCCTTCTTGAATAAGGGGATGACATTCTCTACATTCCAGTCTTCCAGGATCTCACTCATGGCTGACGGTAATGCAAATATATTAGCCAGGGCCCCCACAATTTCTTCTCTAGCCTCCTGCAGGGATCTTGGATATATCTGGTCAGGACCAAGAGATTTATCCACGTTCATACATTCTGATATGTTCAACACCTCCTTTACTCTGATATGGACTGTCCCCAAGATATCACCACTAACATTCCCAAGTTCCCACGTTCAGAAATGTTCAGTGAGGACTTCGCCCATTTCTCACTGTTCCACACATACATATCCACTTTGGCCCTTCAAGCGTCCTATTCTCTCTCTAGTTAATCTTTTTCATTTAATATAATTAACAAATCTCTTTAGATTCACCTTAACATTCTCAGGCAAAATTATATTTTCACCCTTTTGATTTCCTTCTTCCATGAACTCCTGTATTTCCTGGATGCCTCTAGGGATTCCCTTGATCTCAGCTGCCTTTACCTGTGCCATGCCTCCTTTTTGTGGTTAAAACCTCAATATTTCCTGTCATCCAGGGTTCCCTATTCCTGCCAACCTGTCCTTCACCTTCACAGGAACATGTAGACCTTGAACTCTAGCTATCTCAATACTAAAGTCCTTCCACATGCCAGAGGTCTCTCTGTCTGAAAACAAGCTACTTCAATCAACCCTTTGCAAGCTCCTGTCTACTTCTATCAAAATTCGACTTGCCCCAACTTAGAACTTGAACCTGTGGACCAGTTTTGTCCCTCTCCATAACAATTATAAAATTAATACAACTGTGGTCATGGGTCTCAAAGTGCTCCCCCACTGTCACCTTAGTCACCTGTCCTGCCCTATTTCCCAAGAGCAGGTCGAGTTTTGCCCCTTCCCGAGTAGGACACTCTATACACTGCTTGAGGAAACTTTCCTGAACGCACTTAACACATTCCACCCCATCGAAGTTCTTAATGCTCTAGCAGTCCCGGTCTATATTAGGAAAATTAAAATACCGTGCTATGACAACTTTAATTGTTCCTACAAGTCTCCCCAATCTCCCTGCATATTTTTCCATCTAACTCCTGATGACTATTCAGGGTCCTATAGTACAACCTCACTAATGTTCATATTTCTTAGCTCCACCAACAAAGCCTCACTGGATGATCCTTCAGTTATTTCTGACTACTGCTGTGACACTCCTCTTAATCACAATTGCAAGTTCCCCTCCCCTCCTTCCACCACCACTGTCCCAGCACTTGTACCCTGGCACATTAAGAGGCCAATCCTGTCCCTCCCTTAAGCTATGTTTCTGTAATAGCAACAATATCCCAGTCCCATGTAACTATCCATGCCCTGAGTTCATCAGCCTTACCTGTCAGCTCTCTTGCAGTGAAATAGATACAATTTAATCCAACAAGCATCCCTCACTCCCTGCCATGTTTGAACCTGACCTGTCTCTTCAAATTGCTGTTTCTGATTACTGTATCTCCTTCCAGCCTTGTACTTGCCTTCCTGCTGTTGAGGATCCCAAACCCCTGCCATATTGAGTTTAAATCCTCCCTTGGATCACTTGTAAATCTGCCTGCTAGGTATTGGTCCCCTTCCGGTTCAGGCGCAATACGTCCCTCTTGGAGAGGATACCTGTGCCCCAGAAAAAATTCCAATGATATGAAAACCTGAATCTCTGCCCCCTGCACCAATTCTTTAGGCATTTGTTCATCTGCCATATCCTCCTGTTCTTACCCTCATTAGCACGTGGCACTGCAAGTAATTCAGAGATTACCACCATCAAGATCCTGATTATTAACGTTTTTTACTAGGTCTCTATGGTCACCCCGCAAGACCTCATCCTTATTTCTACTTATGTCACCCTTCCCAAGAGAATATTGTGCAGTCGCTCAGAGACATCCTGAACCTTGACATCAGGGTGTGGTGAGGGTAGGGGTGGGGTAGGGGGGAAGTGCAGCACACCATTCTGGATTCCCATTTGCGGCCATAGACTCTCCTGTCTGTCCCTCTAATTATTGAGTCTCCTATCCCTAAGATCCTGTTTACCATTAACCTTTCCCACTATGCCCCAGAGCCAGTCGTAGTGCTACCGACCTGGCTACTGAGGCTTTCTCCTGAACAGTCATCCTTGCTGATGAAGCTGGTGGTGTTTAGTGTATGTGTCTTTGGTTCTTCTAATAATGTAGTCAGAGTTTCCTTGGTCAGGTTGATGTTGATGGATGTGAACAGGGCTGTTACATCAACGGAGATGATTATTTCATCCTGGTCTATCTTGGTGTCATTGATAATGTTCAGGAATTCTTAGGTGCAGTGAATGGAATGGTGTGAGTCTTCTACTAAGTGTTTTAGCCTTTGGTGTAGCTCCTTGGACAATTCACAAGATAGGAAAGCACTAAAAAGACTTTTAAAAAAAAACATTGTTATCCTACCTGCAGACAACAGCCGCTTGACAGTCATGTTAAATCAAAGAGAAAGCAAATGCACTAATTGCAGATACCAACAATTACCAACAAGTGGTGATGGACCTAACCCCACAACTAGAGAACTGAATCATAGCCGTACTCAAACAACTTCAGAAATCTGGAGAAATAAATAAGAATGATTTGCAGAAAATGAAACTAGATGGATCCAACACACCACACTTCCAAGGATTACCCAAAATTCACAAATTAGGAGCTCCCCCACCTCAGACCCATAATCTTGCTGCCAGGAACACCAACTTACAGATTGGCCAAGGAGCTATACCAAAGACTAAAAGACTTAGTGGAAGACACACACCACTCAATCCATTCCATCCAAGAATTCCTGAACACCATCAAAGACACCAAGGTAGAACAGAATGAAATAATGGTCTCTCTCGACGTAACAGCTCTGTTCACATCCATCAACATCAACCTGGCCAAGGAAAATAAACTCTGACTATATTATTAGAAGGACCAAAGACACATACACCAAACACCACCAACTTCAAGGACAGTATCATCAAGCTAATGGACCTATGCCTTACTACCCACTTTACCTTCAACAACAAAATCTACAGACAAACCAATGGGACACCCATGGGATCTCCGATATCAGGGTTGTTAGCAGAGGCAGTAATGCAGAGACTCGAACAAACAGTTCTGCCAACCATCCAACCCAAACTTTGGGTCCACTACGTAGATGACATATTTGTCATCACTAAACAAAGCAAATTAGAGGAAACCTTCAAGACCATCAATAATACCCTTACTAGCATAAAATGCACTGAAGAGGAGGAAAACAACAACAAACTGCCATTCCTAGATGTTGCAGTATAGCAAACAGCCAATGGGGATTTTCAAACCATCGTCTATAGGAAAACAACACATGCAGACCAAATAATGAACTACAGAAACAATCATCCCAACATCCACAAATGAAGCTGCATTGGAACTTTATTTCAATGAGCCACCATACACTGCAGCACAGAGGAACTATGAAGTCCAGAAGAAAATCACCTAAACAGTGCATTCAAAAAGAACGGGTACCCAATGAACACAGTCAGCTGATTTCTGAGCAACAAACCCAAACAAGCAGACAAAACACATCCAGAAACCCTAGCCACATCAAATCCCTTACATCAAAGACATCTTGGAAATGACTGCCAGACTACTCAGACCCCTTGGCATTGTAGTAGCCCACAAACACACCAACACCTAAAACAGCAGCTAATGAACTTGAAAGACCCTATACAGGCAATGAGCAAAACTAATGTCATTTACAAAATATCTTGCAAAAATTGTAATAGATACTACATTGGACAAATAGGCAGAAAACTAGCCACCAGGATACATGAACATCAACTAGCCACGAAATGACATGACCCACTCTCACTAGTATCTTTACATACAGATGAGGAAAGACACTACTTCAGCTGGGACAACATATCCACACTAGGACAAGTCAAACAGAGACATGCATGAGAATTCCTAGAAGCATGACATTCCAACTGGAACTCTATCAACAAGCACATTGACTTGGATCCCATTTATCACCCCCTGAGAAAAAGAACAGGAAATGACATAACCATAGGTACTGATGTCACCACAGGAAATGACATCAACAATCCTAGGAAACTCAAACATATAAATGTAGAAAGTGGGCTACACCACCAGTGCTTCACTTGGAGGCTCACTGAAGATGTTACCTAATATGGTGACAAAACATCTGAAAATGCTCAGCGAGCAAACCTACATCCAGAACAGTATACTTATTTTTGAGGAGAATGGCAGACAGGGCTTCCTGCACTCTTTGCTTACTCCCTTGACCTTTCCTTATGGTCACCCAGCTACTCTCTGCCTGCACCTTAAGTGTAACCACTTCAGTAAAACTCTTATCTATGAAGTGCTCAGCCTCTCGGATGATCCTGAGTGCATTCAGCTCCAGGTCCAGCTTCCTAACATGGTCTCCCAGGAGCTGCAGCTGGGAGCACCTCCCATATGTATATTCATCAGGGACGATGGAGGTCTCTCTGAGCTCCCACATCCTGTAGGGGGAGCATGCCACTGCTAACACTGTCATTTGAACTGCTCTAAGACTAAAGAGGAAAGTTAAAAGGACTTTACCTGAGCTTATTAAATTTAATCATTCAATCTGGCTAAAGGAACTTGAGCCAATTTAACACCAGGAATGCATAAGAATAACAAATTGTTCATACTTCTTCTGCTCCATTATTAGCATTTTACTGTTTGGAGAGAAATGAAATAGTCCATCCACACACTGTTCCTGTTTATGTGAAACTTATTTCCTTTAATATTGACATATGCTTCAAGGTTTGGTTTGAAAGAAAACGAGGAGAAAGTGAGGTCTGCAGATGCTGGAGATCAAAGTTGAAACTTTATTGCTGGAACAGCACAGCAGGTCAGGCAGCATCTAGGGAACAGGAGATTCGACGTTTCGGGCACAGGCCCTTCCTCAGGAAAGAAAACGGCAAACTCAAATATTCATTTATCAGTACAATGCCTCGACCAATCAAGAATCAGAGTTTACAATTTAAGCAGAGCTTGGCAGTTACCTATCATCACCATCTAATTGGTACATCTCCAAGGAAATACCTCTGTAAATCAGCATCTATATGCCAACCAATCAATGTATGCCTTTCATACAGAATAAAACACCTTCTCTCCTTTATGTTGCTATTTCTTGTGAATTGTCTTGAGGAGTGCAAGATGAAATGTTTCAATAAAATATCATCAAGAGCCATCAATACTCAAGTTCTGCACTACCAAAAAATAACTTATAACCGTTGTTCTTTTATGCTCAATTTGGGGAAGTGCTCAGCTTTCACCTTCTTCTATTTATTTTTCCTTCATCCCCTAAAAATAAATCAAGTCAAACATATGTTTGATTTGTCATATGTCTACCAGTGATGGCATGAAGTTAGGAACAGATTACAGTAATTCTCATCAGGAGATGTCACTCTCCTGCTGACTTTACTAATCACCTTGACATCTGATTAGAAATCCCAATTGCAACATCAAACTAGGAAATTACCAATCTCACAAATTAACATAGCTCTAACTAATTCAATACTGTAGAGCTGTGAAATGTACTACCTGGAAGCTCTTTATTTCTTACTTACATTTGCTTTGTTGCAAATAAAATGTCAAATACACTTAATAGTTCCCCTCTGCAAAAGCAAAGAGTCCATGGACGTTATATAATATCATTGGAAATCTAAAGGCTTTTGTTACTAAGCAAACATGATTTTCCATATTTTTGTACAGTGAATTATACAAATCATAATTGATTATTAAAAGCATAATTGAATATTGAGAGAATATTAAATATTAAAAACATAGTTGAATATTAAAAGAAAACAGTACAAGAGCCAAAGAAGAAATGCCATAAGACCTCTATTTGAAGTAGGCATAAATAAAATGGTAACAGTGTATTATATTTTTGAAGTGTGGCATAAAAATGTTGCTGAATAGCTCATTAAAGTATTAAAATATATAAATGTATGCTGGAGGCTATTCTGCTCAGGGAGGATTTTTGAAGTTCTGTTCATGTAACAATTGTTCCTTATTAATTTTAATGGGCCCAAGTCCCCCATCAGAAAGCCTGTCTGCTTAAAGCGCATGTTCCTTTATTCTTCAGTTGTTCATCAGCCATGTAATGAAGGTTACTCACTAATGGTGAAAGAAACTGTGCTAATTTAGTCTATTGGTAGAGTCAGATATTCACTCTGAATACCATATTTTAGCTTGCTCAACAAACATTTAAAAAATGTTTTCATATTTCATAGACACTTGCTGTTAAGAGGACCTTAGAAATTATCTCAGTGAAATAATGGAAAGATAATAGAAGAATAAAACAAGTTCTCTGAACGTGCAAATCCTTTTATTGTTATTGTCTTTTCACTGGTCTCATTGAGACAGTACACGTTTACACCCACCAACAAAGTTGTGGAGAAAACATGCACACCTAAGTACATCTACAAAACCACTGACAACATTTGCACGTATCTATATCAACAGTACATACATACAAAATACAAATGCACTTACAACATGTGCTTGCATACATACACAATTTACACACACACACTGTACAGGCACACATAAAAGAAGAAATAGAAAGATCTGAAAAATACTTAAGAGGAGAAAAGGAGAGGAACAAGTAATTGCAGAGGTATTAATATTAGGTGAGGGCAATAAAACCTTATAGCAACCCTGTGATGATGTCACAGTGCTGCACATTTTTGTATATAAATACAATGTGTGGGTGGAGCTAGAACAGGTAGAAGAAACAATCTGGAAGACGCATCAGGGTAAGACACTCTAGAGAAAACACAGGTAACACAGAAGATAGATTAATCTTTACGTCATCTAACTATATCTATAAATATCTATGCATTTCTTATCCATACATAATAAATAAGTGTTACTTTGAACTTTAAACTTGAAGGCAGTCCTTGACTTTGCCTACACTTTGATCAGTCCATAAAGATCTTGAACTGTTTGCATGGCATCAAACTATATGGTAAAAGATGGGACCAGCTATGGGATTCACTGTCTAAAATGTCATAGCAGCAGTGAAGATCATGAAATAGACTTGAGGTCATTTGGCGAAGGGCAAAATTCAAAATATCTATTTTTGCGATAAATTGTCAATACAACTTTAAGTCCAGGAGGCACCCAGAAAAACCATAGAACTGAATAATCCCTGCAAAGGGAACATCTCTTAATAGAAACTATTCCAGAGAAACCAACAAAAGCCAACTATCCTCAAAAATAAAATAGTTTTTTTCCAGACAGTGACAGAGGAAACAACCTGCAATGAGTGCAGTAAAATTTCAGTAACAGATAAAGGAACAAATCAAAATTGACTATTTGAGAAAAAAGGCTGGTTACCAGATACCTAAAACAAATTTGGTATTTTGATGAAAGAGACATAAAAAGTTTCCTTCTCACCAAAAAAATATAGACTGAGGGGTTGGAGCCTAAAAACAAAAGAAAATAAACAAAAAGATTTTGGGCAATTAACAGTTGGCTGCTTGTCTTTTGAACTAAAACAACTTTACAGTCAATGAATGAACACCCAATTCATAACAATTGGAAGCAGTGGCCAATTAAATCATGTCTAGTTTGTTTTGCGCATGCTACAGTGCTACATCATAACTGAAGGTGATATACCTCCAATGTACACAGCATCCTATTCAAAAGACCATCTTCACTCTGCCAGCTCATCAATCTGTCTTCTTGCTCCAGTTGTGCAGACCACAGCGTGTTAGAGTTAT
Source organism: Chiloscyllium plagiosum (assembly GCF_037043375.1). NCBI lineage: Eukaryota > Metazoa > Chordata > Chondrichthyes > Orectolobiformes > Hemiscylliidae > Chiloscyllium > Chiloscyllium plagiosum. The sequence goes on along the minus strand of NW_028270154.1, from coordinate 48,436,155 downwards.
GTGGCTCAGTACTCTTGACTGTATTGCAAGGCTCCCCCTCAAAACAGATCCAAACCTCAGCTTCAGGAGTGCTACCATTTGTTCCACCAAATACATGCCTTAATTAGTCAGGGAGTTTTGTAGTAGAGTCCTTAGCAGGTTGCAGATGATTGCCCTTGTCTCCCAGCAGCTATGCTCGAAAAGGAGCAGGAACACGAGACCTCTCAGGGATATAGGTACCATGACTATTTGTAGGGTATTTGGTGCAGATCTCCAAGATCTAGTCATGTATTTTGCTTGCCTTCAGATAAGTAGAAACTATTGTGAAATTATGTGATTAAATATTGGAGGTGCACTGTTAGCCAGTAATACCTCGCTCTATACATCACTCTAAGTTACTGATTCTATAGTTGTCCTTTAATTCTTTTCCAAACAGAGAATATAGAATTTAAGATTTTAATTGTAAGGAATTGAATATAAAATCCAAGCATATGAAATAGCTGAGAAATCTACCTATAGAAACCTAACAGTGAAGCCAATCAAATTAGTTAATCTCTTGCAGACGAGAGTAAATAACAATTTTACTAATTACTAGACATGGAGCTGTAGTATTAGTTTTATAGTATTTTGGATCTTTATCCATGTTTCCAGCAGCAACTCAAGAGTATTTACTCATAGGCTTATACTTCCAGTACATTGAAACTCCCAAGAAGTCATTGGGTGGCAATGATGACTCAGTGGTTAGCACAGCCACTTACAGCACCAGGGTCCTGAGTTTGATCCCAGTATTGGGTGACTGTCTGTATGAAGTTTACATGGGCTTCCTCTGGATGCAGTTCAGCCTGAAAATATAGGTGACATCCTTACATTCCCTGTTGATCCGATTAATTTTAAAATGTGCCCTGCTAGTTCTAGACTCTCCCACAATGAGAAATAATCTTTCGACGCAACATCCTGTCATGTTCCCCTCAGGATGTTGTGGTTGAAATTTTACAGGAACCTGAATGATGTGGACTATAATATGATCTATCAGAGTGATGGGAGAATTCTGGCATAGCCAATCTCCATGTTGGAAATTACCCCTTGCATCTCATGCTGCATCCTCCATGCAACTGCCAGGTGAGTTTCTTTGCTAGACCATGGCAATTTGCCAACTAAGGGGAATTATAATTTGTCAAATGTCTTACTAATGCTCACCTCAGCTTCCTATTTTATGAATAGGATTGGTGAGAACGAGTGGGGAAGGTGTTACAGGCATTACTGAGAGTGGTTGAGCATGTGTCTTGCAGGCAATGGATACAATAGGCTGAGTGTGAGGTAATAGAGAGATGTAGTAATTTACATTGATAGAGGGCTGAAGGACATTGACCTTCTTCCTATAGTGCTGGGCATTCTTCCAGACAGCTAAGGTTTCCCCAACAAAAGTCAGTGTGGCAACCTCAGTATGGTGTGG